>NC_050068.2:190475094-190803011 GCF_009764565.3 Dermochelys coriacea | reverse complement strand
CTTAAGGTTCTAATTGCGAGGTCACGTGACACTGAGGTTCTCTGTGTAAACGGCTCAGTGTGTTAAAATAATAAAGAAAGAAATCAAGGCAAGGAAAACATTTACACATAAACACATTAAACACATAACAGTCCCTTATCTTATTATTTTTTCTTTCAGTGCAAAAGCACTAACATTGCAAGGTGAATGACTCGTGAGAGAGGCAATCGGTGTACTTCTGAATTTTAAAAAAAGCTAACAACTTGCATTGCCTCTTGAAGCTTATCTTTATTAGACAGCTTGCAAGCCTGGTCAGTTAGACAATTCTAAAACTACCTGTTTCTTTGATCCACACTACAAACATCCTTCCACCAATTGCTGGCCAAATCCAACATTCCTTGTATGCTCAAAACTCCCATGGTAGCCAAGGGGAGTTTTGTGTCTATAAATTATGCAGGACTTAATAAAATCCTTCTCAACTAAACTGCAATTATTGATTTAAAGCTGTGAATCCTCTTTTGTTGGAAAGCCTATATGGAGTTTGGTTTGTAGGCCTTATTGTTCATGTGAGTCTGAGGGCTTGTCTTCACTAGCACACTACATAGCTTCTGCCCCTCGTTGAGGTGGAGTGATTATGTTGATGCAACTGAAGCCAGGTCAGTAGGAGAGTGCTGTAAATTGAGGTCACTTGGGGGGTGGTTTTTTCACACCCCTGAGCAATGTAAGTTGCATCAACTTTGGCGGTAGTATAGACAAGCCCTAAAGCTCCACCACCTCATCAGACTCTTGTAGACTGGCATGCTCTGAAATCCAAACTTATTCTGTAGACTTTTGACACTAACTGTTCCAACCTGCCAGTGGTAGAGGTGGCTCAAAATGAAAGGCTGTAGGGTTGTCTAGTTTAGACACCAGCATCTCTTGTGGAAGTGCTTAGAAGAGTGGAAGACACTTTTCATTTATTATGAAATGCTTTCAGCCAAAAGCATTTAAGTCCAGAGCAGGTTGCATTTTTTACCTGGAGTTTACCAGTGCAAGCAGTTTAGCAACTCATGCTGATTAGATCATTTAAAGCTGAAGCTGGTGGACAACTGTTCTGTGAAAGGATAGTGTTGTTCAGAGATAACGTGTATTAAAGTAAGAACTGAGAATTCATCTGTATTGGTGTAACCAGGAAATGACAAAGAATCGTGGAGAGGCAAAGTGAAAGAAAAGAAAATGTCTCTAAAATAATCAAGATTTCATACCATTTTTAGATTGCTTCAGTTCACTATGTACCCCAATAGTCTGGAACTAGACTGAAGCTGTTCTGATGACATTTGCTGGCAGACCAGTTAAAGGACTTCAGGTCTGCTGCCCAGAACAAAAAAAGATGTTTGTCTCAGAAATCCTTAATCCAACAGCACCCATTTTCTCAGGGCAGGAGTTCCATTTAAGACACTGGCGCGCACACACACACACACACACACACACACACACACACACACACACACACACACACGTAGTTCTTAATGACATTTCTAAGAAATTGGAGGGATTTTTCCAAGTGAGATGATAACTTAGTTTCCTGAAGAGCAATAGCCTAGTAAGCATCTGACAGTTGGTGTTGCAGTCATGGTAAATAATTCCCTCTTTCTTGAAAGCTCATCCCAGGAGGCACAAGACTATAGGAAAGCATAAAGTAACCTGACAGTGGGGTTGGGCAGGGGAAGCTAGACTGGTTGGTTAATTGATATAGCCTTATAAATATTGAGTGAAAATATGAAGCGCTAAGAAGCTTCCTCTCCCTCCTTCTTGCCCCTTCCCATTTCATACAGAGAATAGAAAGAATAACGTTGTTATGAGTACCTTAGGATGAAACCTTATGAAAGCATACAGGAGGTGTCCCTCCTCTGTGAAATAACAACTGTGAATGCCACAGCACCATAATTTTTAGATTCTGAAGTAAGTGCCTTGTGCAGCCTGATACTTCTCAAATGGACATGGTGTGTCCGTGATTTATCACCCACATGTTAAGCATATGAGTAAGTCAAACATTTTGCCTGTAGTGCAGCAGGTGTTTAAAAAGAGACAGCAAAAACACACAGCGAGAGAGAGAGAGAGAGAGAGAGAGAGAGATGTGAGGATGTGAAATGCAAAACTTAATAAAGCTGGCTTTTAATTTAAAAATTAATTGTTATGGTGAGAAATTACCCCTGATACTCATTTGTCCAGTGACAGCTGCTGCCCAGAATGTGGCTTTCCTCTGTGCTTAAGAGTGAAAGTAACCAGCTGTATTTTAGTGTAGTTCCTGTTGGAGCTTCTTTTCTTCCCTTTCCATTCTTTGCCCTCCCCTCTTTTCTTTGTCATTTGTGCAATGCCTGCTGTCATCCCAGAGTCTGCAGCCAAGTGCTGTAGTCCTCTCATCTGCAGAATACATTTGAACATTCCTCTTCGTTATGCAAGAGGCCATCCATGCAGTGCGAAGGTCCCTTTAAAAATGTCTAAAATAAACAGCTTAAGTTTAAAATTGTTGTAGAGTGTCACACGTGTCCAGAACAGAACCTGTTGTTCCACATTGTCCCAGAAGTTGCAGATTTAGCTGGCAAGTTCTGATAGCCAAAGACTTCCCAGAGAAGGCTTTCCTCCCAGCTGCCTATTTTCAGGAGTGGAGACTGACTTTAATGAAAAACAAGCAAAGCCACAAGCTTTTAAGAAAAAAGTCTGGTTTGGGATACAACCATAATCAGCCCCTTATAATTCAGGTTTGAATTCCACGTCTTCCAAAGTTAACATGCCCCCTGCTAACATCTCTTCTTCCTCCTCCTACCATTGGATCTTTATTTTTTTCTTTTAGTGTAAACCATTAGTTCCTGACAGCCCTCTGTCAGAAACCATTACCCTTTCCATATGTCTGAGTGTGTCCCACCAAAAATTTGAGCCAGATCCAGGGTAAGAGCTCCTGACATGATGCTCTTGGACCTAGGGCTTGATACAGTCCCAAATTCCAGTCCTCTGGAGAAAAGAGAGGACAAGAAGGGTAAATTCCATTTGGTTTGACGATCGCTTAATGACTCTGCAGAATCAGATGACATTTCACAGTGCACGTCATAAAAATATATTGAGTCTGTAGTAACTTAAACAAAAGGTGGAAAAACACATACAAAGGTGCAATGTTAGTTTAACTACATATCCTGGAGATTAAAGGGCAAAGGACTGTGTCTGTGCACACATTCAAGAGTGGGATGGTTGTATCTGGGGGAGGGAGGTGTAGGGTTTAGCAGGTTTCCAAAAATGTCATTAAAATATAACTATTTCCTTTCTCTTCCACAAGCCTTATGAGCCACCTGATACAATGTTCTGTTTGTACCCTTTTTGGAATGTGTTTAACCTTGTAATTATGTGTTCTAGCAAAACGTTATATATGATGGCAGAATGTTTAACTGCACTTCATTAAGATAGTACATTGTAATGCAAGCAAAAAAAGTTCCCTATTAAAAATATTTCATCTCCTGCTTTTTATAAGCAATGTTAAAGAATAAACCATTGTTAGATACCAACCTGGGATGGGGGGGAGTCACAAATCTAAAAAGAAATACAATGGTTCAGAAAAAGAGAACTTTAATAGACATAATTGAGACATGCAGATGTGTCTCCACTGCCATTACATTTGACTGTCCAACAAATAGAATGCTGGTAGATAGTGGTATGTTGGATAAAGCCAAAATTGTGAGAGCTCAGTCACAAAACCATTCCTGTCTTGGTTTCTCCTTGCTCTAAAGTCTGGTTGAAAGGGAAAAATGTTTTTGTTCTGTTGTCGTTGAGAGAGAGAGAGAGAGAGAGAGAATTAATTGTTTGTGAAAAATGCTTGACTGAGATAAACACATAAGCCTTTTATTTAGCCACATAGCACTGGCACCACGCAAATTTCCCCCAAATAGCTCTATGATATGAACATGTCTTCGGTATTCTGTGAGGTGTATATGTGGAAAAAGTTTTTTCTTCATGTCCATTCAGTCCTTGGACTTTCCAGTGGGACTTCTAGCAAGGGTCACAGTGATGGGTGGTGGGTTTTCTTTTTTTTATTATTTGGATATTGGTACTGTGAGAACTGAGTTAAGATCACCAACTCATTTTGCGTAGACCAGCAAAACAGTCGCCAGTTGGTGGTGTCTTTTGTCACTACAGATTTGGGACAAAAGTGAACAAGTGGTGTTGAGAAGGGAGGCTCAGTATCTCATTACCCAAGCAACCCAAACCCTCAGTGTAAAAACTTAAATATATTTAAAATATATCATTCCGTGTCAATCTTTAGAGAGATTCCCTATACAGACAGGAGACATAGTCTCTATATGGAATGGGGTGGGGTTTATTCAGACTATAAAGTCAAGATTAGGTGGTAATGTCTTCAGATCGCAATAAATAAAGTCTCTTTTTTAAAATAGTTCAGGGAAAAACCTGCATTCAGGGAACATACTTAAATAGCTTGTGCACTCCTGAACAAATTCTCTCTAAAGCACTAATTTTCCATCCATGCTACCTGAACTTACTTGGAGTGCTTTATCTTTAAAGATACAGGACCAACTTGAGTCCTGATATAAGTGGGTGCATTGCCATTGGAAGACAGTGGCCCATACCCTTTTTAGATCTAAATCTTACAGAACTTTGAGATTTTTAATAAAATGTAATTTGTGACCAGCAGGACTAAACAAGAAACAAGATGACTTTAAACATTTCATCAGTTGCATATACATGGCTTCCCGGATTCTGAACTTTCCCTCTCATAGGACAAGGAAATTTAACTTGCAGTATATACATCTGTAAACCAGTCACATATGAAAACAATAACCAAGGAATAAAAAAGTCAATAAGAAGATTTATATACAGCTGCTATTAAACTAGGGGAAAACAAATGATCTGTTGGGGTCAGTTTCTCTGGGAAATCAATTTCAGCAGAGTTTTATTGTCCTCTCTGCTAGACCCTTCATGTTACTTGCTTGCACTTTTAACAGTTATGAGTGAAGAGGTTTTTACACTTGTGAGCTTAAGCTCCCTGGATCACTGCAGTCCATACAATTTGTTACCTTTTCAACATCCATGTCCCCAGTTGCTACAAAAGTCTACCTAACAATATTGAATGCACAAAGTAAATTTCCCCTAGTAAACCTGCATCTTGTTTGAGTTCCCCTAGTGTTGGGAGTCTGTGCATGTTAACTGCGCAGAGTGATCAAGAACCAGTCATACAGTATATAGACAAATAATGTTATGGATGTATACATTGCACATGTGTATTGAAAATATACATCCTTCCTTACTCATGAAGGAAAATTAATCTTTCAGTACTCATTCATGATGTACATATGCAATAAGATTGTTATCAAAAAACAAAAAAACCTACATTGTGAGAAAGCTAAGGTTGATAATAGATACATCACACCATCAATACAAACATTAGAACACTGATATATGGGGCTTTATCCAACACCCAATGATGCCCGTGGCAGTCTTAACATGGTTTTCAGTGGAAGTTTATTACAAGTCTTAAGCTAAACATTTTTCCAACAGTCTTTCCTTGAAATCTGTATATATTTTCCTAAGTAAAACATTTTCATTTAGATTACCTTTGAGTTGTATAAAATGAATGTTTACACAATCCGTTCACAAAATGCCTGTTTTAGCAAACTATACCAATAAAATTGTCTGTGTTTACATCAGCCCAAAATGCCCCCATTGACAAAGTATATTCAAAACATTCTAGCACTGCATGTTTTTGGCAGCATTTGAAGAAAGTAAAATCCAAATGGCATGTTAAGAAATTGATTTTTTTTTATTTGAAGCAGTTCTCCACTGGTCCTGCTGATAGGACATATCTTCCTTCAGTCTGAAGTTTTTCTAGTTATTAAGAATGTTCAGGTTGGAGAGAAATCCTCAAGCTCTATCTTCTTACAGTTATTTGAAGGACCTAAAGACTAATGTTCTCATTCTTTTTTAAAATAGTTTATACTGCCAATTACCTTTGACTGCCTTAATAAGGATCTAAGAAGTTTAAACTTGTCCCCTATTTCCAAGAACAGACTGGAAACCTCATTATGAGATTATATGGAAAATGGACAGAACATTTCTTTAGAAAGTAAATTGCTCTGTATTATTCTTTAAACTTCTCTCTGCCCCAAAACATGGAGAATTCAGTTTGTCATTTAAAAACAAACAATCCTTCCCCAAACTAGATAAGCTGTTTCTGTAGGAGCTGGAGGTTAATATATATTTTTTAATGAAATAACATTTGCAACCCTTTTAGAGGGGGCAGCTTAGTAGTTTAAACATCAGGTTTGAAATTCCTAGTTTTCCTGGCAAGTTAGGTTCAAGATCCTGGGATAGCCAGCTGTAGTTAAGTAATATGCTGTGGACTGAATGTTTCAGATGAGACCAGTACTTTGTGTGGACATTTAAAGATCCATAGAATCATAGAACTGGAAGGGACCCCAAGAGGTCATCTAGTCCAGTCCCCTGCATTCGAGGCAGGACTAAATTATCTAGACCATCTGTCAAGGTTCCTTCCTCACTCTGAACTCTAGGGTACAGATGTGGGGACCTCATGAAAGACCCCCTAAGCTTATTCTTACCGGCTTAGGTTAAAAACTTCCTCAAGGTACAAACTTTGCCTTGTTCTTGAACCCTATGCTGCCACCACCAAGCATGTTAAACAAAGAACAGGGAAGGAGCCCACTTGGAGACGTCTTTCCCCCAAAATATCCCCCCAAACCCTACACCCCCTTTCCTGGAGAAGGCTTGATAAAAATCCTCACCAATTTGTACAGGTGAACACAGACACAAACCCTTGGATCTTAAGAACAATGAAAAAGCAATCAGGTTCTTAAAAGAAGGCTTTTAATAAAAGAAAAAGTAAAAGAATCAGGATGGTAAATACCTTACAGGGTAATCAGATTCAAAACATAGAGAATCCTTCTAGGCAAAACCTTAAGTTACAAAAAGACACAAAAACAGGAATATATATTCCATTCAGCACAGCTATTTTACCAGCCATTAAACAAAAGAAATCTAATGCATTTCCAGCTAGATTACTTACTAACTTTTTACAGGAGTTCTGAGCTGCATTCCTGATCTGTTCCCAGCAAAAGTATCACACAGACAGACAGACCCCTTTGTTCCACCCCCTCCAGCTTTGAAAGTATCTTGTCTCCTCATTGGTCATTTTGGTCAGGTGCCAGGGAGGTTATCTTAGCTTCTTAACCCTTTACAGGTGAAAGGGTTTTGCCTCTGGCCAGGAGGGATTTTATAGCACTGTGGACAGAAAGGTGGTTACCCTTCCCTTTATATTTATGACACCATCCCTGACAGGATGCCCAACGTGCTCTTAAAAATTCACAATGATGGAGATTCCACAACCTCCCTAGGCAATTTATTCCAGGGTTTAACCACTCTGACAGTTAGGAAGTTTTTCCTAATGTCAAACCTAAACTGCCCTTGCTGCAATTTAAGCCCATTGCTTGTCCTATCTTCAGAGGTTAAGAAGAACAATTTTTCTCCCTCTTCCTTGTAACAATCTTTTGTGTAACTGAAAACTGTTATGTCCCCTCTCAATCTTTTCTTCTCCAGACTAAACAAACCCAATTTTTTCATGTTTTCTAGACCTTTAATCATTTTTGTTGCTCTTCTCTGGACTTTCTCCAATTTGTCCACATCTTTCCTGAAATGTGGTGTCCAGAACTGGACACAATACTCCAGTTGAGGCCTTATCAGCACAGAATAGAGCGGAAGAATTACTTCTCATGTCTGGCTTACAACATGCCTGCTGATACATCCCAGAATGATATTTGCTTTTTTTGCAACAGCGTTACACTGTTGACTCATATTTAGCTTGTGGTCCACTATGACCTCCAGATCCCTTTCTGCAGTACTCCTTCCTAGGCGGTCATTTCCCATTTTGTATGTGTGCAACTGATTGTTCCTTTCTAAATGGAGTATTTTGCATTTGTCCTTATTGAATTTCATTCTATTTATTTCAGACCATTTCTCTAGTTTGTCCAGAACATTTTGAATTGTAATCCTATCCTCCAAAGAACTTGCAACCCCTCCCAGCTTGGTATCGTCCACAAACTCTATAGGTGTACTCTCTATGCCATTATATAAATCATTGGTGAAGATATTGAACAGAACTGGACCCAGAATCGATCCCTGTGGGACCTCACTCATTATGCCCTTCAGCTTGACTGTGAACCACTGATAACTACTCTCTGGGAACGATTTTCTAACCAGTTATGCACCCACCTTATAGTAGCTCCATCTAGGTTGTATTTCCCTAGTTTGTTTTTGAGAAGGTCATGCGAGACAGCATCAAAAACCTTATTAAATCAAGATACACCACATCCACTGCCTTCTCCTTATCCACAAGGCCTGTTATCCTGTCAAAGAAGTTTGTCTAACAGTATTTTTGCTGTGATTAAAATTTCTCCTCCCATCTATTCCACACAAGTACCAGTGCATGTACCAGTTAACTGCTATGTATATATAGTTTCTAAGGTTCTTCCAGATCCAAAGGATAGAGAGCTGTATACTTATAAATTGCTATTGATAAATGCATAGCAAACGCTTTTCTAATAAACTGGTGTGAGATGTGTTACTTGTAACATCCATAGAGATGTATAAATAAGTTTTTAAAATAACTAACTGTTATAAGAAAGCTTTAACACAGTACTGAAGTACGTACGATTATTTAGATTTGTCTCAACAAAACATTATAGTAAATCTGATAATTTATTAGAAAAAAGCCATTTCTGTTAATCATTTATTAATTATTAATATTTTTGTGAGTGTTAACTTAATGGGAAACATTACAGATGGGGTACTGGGTTGGATTTGCTGTTCAAATACAAAAATGACAAATAACATGAATTAGAACGCATAAAAATGACTTACAAGGGCATAAAAGCAGCAAGCAGGAGGGGTTGACTTAACATATCACTTGCTATACTACAACAGTCCAAAAGGCTGATACTTTGCCTCTAGCAGTGGCCTATACTTATGAAAGTATGGAATTATTCAAGGATATACATTACAAACCAACCCTATATACTTCACTTAATGCTTTTTAACAAGCACAATGAGCTTGTAGATCTGGTCAATGTTAGTAAAATTAAGATAGACCCCCCCTCCAGAATTCCAGATTCATTAATAGTGTAACTGCTGCAAGATAAAGGTTTACTTATATTTGAATGAAAAGAGAGTATTTCTGAAATGCAAATGTTGTTAGGGAGTATATTGCAAAGAACAGGGTTGAATATAAAAATACAGTATATAGAGTATATACATTTGTCTGAGGTGGATATATTTTTTCAGTGTTCCAGTCCTTTAAAGAATTTAGCAAAATCAAGTATGATTAGAAATGTGGGTTTGATTTATTTATGTATTTATTTATTTAATTTTTATGAGAACAATTTGTTTGGCATTTAGAAGTTCTCCTGCAGCACTGGAAATCCAAACCTAACAGCACTATGCTAATACTTGGGAATGGATAATAGCTGAAACTAACAAATCTACCAACAGCAAAAATATCAGAGTTGCTGAGTTACCTCTCCTAACTGATGATGGTCAATCTTTGAAAGAATGGATCCAGTGAAGTAAATGGAAGCTTTGCCTTAGATTTCAAGATTCCAGGATTTCAGTGCTGGTTTGGAAAAGCATCCAAAAATGGTGGTCTGAAGCTTAATTGAAATTCTTTATGTTGGAAATCTCATGAGATCAGGATTTTTACTGCCAGACCTCTAGTACTTCCAGGTTTTGGATGGTGGGTTAGTGGGTGGCATGCCATAGCTTGTCATCCATACTTGTGATTAATGTATCTCAGAAATAAAATGACTGGCAGTGTAAGTTAAATCACATGTACTTTGCATTTTAGATTTTTTATTTTAAAAGGAGCACTGTAAAGGAAATGTGATGTATGTAGCAACAATTTGCATCAGGGGAATCCTTACCAAATACTCTCATAAAAAAGGATGTATTCTGCAATATGCTGCTGATTATTATTAACTGTGGATACCATGAGACTCCTTGTATGTAATGTATTCCAGTCCTGTAGTATCCTTGCATATGAAAACATTATCAATGAACTGTTGAGCCTGGTAATAATAATTCTGCAACATTATAACAAATAGGTAGTACCATTATTTGGTTTTTTTAATATATCAGATGTATTTTATTGCTTACATTATAGTAGCAGATTGAAAACATCTGCTGTCTTGCCACTAGTCCACCAGTAACAAAAAGTTTCAGCTCACTTTCCTTCAGGCCAGTATGCTTCAAGACATGTGTATCAAGACTATAATCCAGCTGCTGAGTGTTGATACAGGGCCAGGCCTATACTCAGGAGTCTTTTTAAATGGAAACAATACCTCCTTGCCAAGGATTAGAACAGTGATAAACTCCATTTGCTTTTTCTCTCTCCCCTACCTTCTTCTCCATACAGCCCCATCCCCCATCACAACAATTAGGAAAGACCGGACATCCCGAAATAGTGTCTCTCTGTCTTGGCAAGAACCCGAGAAGCCTAACGGCATCATCTTGGACTACGAGGTCAAGTACTACGAAAAGGTGGGAGGAAAGGATTGAAGGGGAGGTGTGTGTAATTAAATCATTTCTTCTTCCCTTCACGAAAGCTGGGAGGATGCACCCATTCATTCACTCTCAGTGGCAACTAAATATTGACACTGTTCAATTTAATAATAATAGGGAAAATATGATGAGAATCTGAAAAAAGTTGGTAAGTAGTGTTGTGCATCAAATTCATGTCAGAATGCTCCAAAATTAGTGTAGAAATTAAAACAGGTGAAATGTAAAGCAGTCTTTTTCTTCTCAATTGTATTTACTCAAATATATTATGTTTCAAATAAGCATGAACTAATGAGCTGGTGTTTCAGTGCAGCATAAACAATATTTTCACAAAAGCGAATTGAGAGAGATTAGATTTCTCTATTTAGTGTCTTGTTTACAATTTACATCACTCCAGTAATGCACTGTAAAGACTGAGAGACCCATTGTGAATGACTGAATTTTGCTAATTAGTGAATAAATGAATACATGCAAAGGAAGGAAATTAAACTAGGGAAGTGCACCACTAAATATACTTCGCTTTATTTTGACAATAGTATTATATTTTAAGTGGTTTGTCGATACCTCGTATATTTTGTAAAGATAATGAAGTCTCAGGGCTTGTCCACACATGCAAATTTATCTGGAATAAAGAAGGGTGTAGATTTAAATCTGAATAACTCTTCCTGATTAACTTCATGTGTGGTCACTCTTATTCCAGAATAAGAATACCTTATTCTGAATTAGTTTAATTCAAGTGAATTAAACAACGGGCTTGTCTCTACAAATACTTAGCTTTTGGCAAACTGCCTACACAAGTGAATTTTTACTACTTTCCCCCATTATTGACATTGTAAAACCAACACAGCTACAGGAGTAGTACAAAATAAAGCCCCAGTTCTGCAAAGCACTTAAGCATGTGCTTGACTTTAAGCATGTGAGTAGTCCCATTGTAGTCAGTGGAAAGATACATGTGCTTAACGTTAAGCACATGCTTAAATTCTTTGTTGAATTGTGGTCTAAGGGTCCAATCATGCAAATCCTTACTTTCACAATTACTCATTCATGCAAATAGATCTTCTGAGTCAATATGTCTACTTACTTTTATTAAAAGTTTGCCACTCTAGGTCTTAAGGCTGCCTTATTTTGATGTACAAATATATAGAACCTGAGCATATATTGATATCTTCCAAACCAACTGTCTGGTTATTAAAATTATTTGGGGAGAAAATTTGCAACTTTTTCCCCATGGATAAACATATGTATATGTTACACAGTGGCTGGTCATAATGACTTGCACAAACTGTTTTGAGAATGTACCCAGAAGTACCATTGATATATATGGCAACTAGGTTTTAATAGCAGTTTCACTAAATTAAGATAGATGTGCTCCTAACAGTGATATTGCCTTTTGTGCAGCAGATTAATTTAAAAAAAGAAAAGATAAAGAAAAAGAAAGCTGTTTGTGATCTTGAGGGTAGAGAGCAAGCTATATACAGTCGGATTTAAGTCGCATTCAAATTCCAGCTCCCTCATTTTTGGGGCTCGGCCAGGTATGTGATGTGAATTTTCGAAGTGTTGTAATATTAGTGTACAGTTTAGATTCTAGATGAAGAGGAAATATTATTGCACTTACATATTGCTTTTGAAGAAGTTTCAACTTCTTTTTGTTCCTTATGTGTGCTACCCACAACAGTTACATAAAGAATTCCTTCTAATAAAGTATAAAGACTATGTATATGAAAAAAGAACATAGCCTTCACTCTCTCAAATTTTGCCACTATAAATGTTAAACTTAGCTGAAGTACCGTCAATAAAATATAGATTAAAATTGCCCAATTTTCATTGCACATGAAATACTAACAGCAGCAGGATTTTCTCACCATTAAAGATGGTATCAGGTATACTATGAGGAAATGGTTATGTAGAATACACTTTACGGGTCAAGTTTTTAATTCATCAACATACTGAGTGTTTGGTTAAAGTTCTGCCTGGCAAAGACTCTCTTTTCTTTTTGTATATTCTTGCTGCTTGTGGTGAATAGAGTGCAATATCTCTGAAGATCTACTTCCTCCCACATGGAAGATAAACTAAGGCTTGTGTGTGGTGTAATGCTGATCTGATTACTATTAACATAAAAATTGACATATAAAATATATGTCATGTGCAGTTTACCATAAACTAAAATATTATAATATCCACCATATCACAGTTTTGAACATTTATTTACAGAGTAACATTGAGTGGTATTAACGGCTACAACCATGACATGTGTTCTTTTCTAAGGTGCATGGATGCATAAGGATATGTTTGCAATGCATAAAAATAACCTAAAATCATATCAAACTGACTATCCATTCAAACTAGATATACACATATTATATTGTATTTGCTTTTTTTGTCTGTATATTTAAACATTTAAATTAATTTAATTAAAAGCTGTATTTTGTTAAGAGGGGCAGAAGTTCCAAATAAAATGAATTACAGATTTCTTTTTCATTCTTAGTATGAAAGCAAGTGGACCATGAGAGAGGCTTTTGTAGATAATTTTTCAGGGATAAATCTAGTCCAATTTTCACACACAATGAGTCCTATTTAAGACCCTGATTCTGGAAGGTACTTTATGTGAGTAGTCTTATTGATGTCAATTACAGGTTTCAAAGTAGCAGCAGTGTTAGTCTGTATTTGCAAAAAAGAAAGAAAAGGAGTACTTGTGGCACCTTAGAGACTAACAAATTTATTTGAGCATAAGCTTTCGTGAGCTACAGCTGTAGCTCATGAAAGCTTAGTCTCTAAGGTGCCACAAGTACTCCTTTTCTTTCTTTTTTGATGTCAATTAGAACACTCACATGCTTAATGTTTGGTACATGCGTCAGTACTTTTGTGATTTGGGATTTGATTCTTTCAGGTGTGTCTAGACTTCACATTAAGCTTGGGCTCACACTTGGGTTTGAAACCAAGCCCCCTTCAGTCCACACAAATCAATTTGACTCAGGTCCTAGGGGAGTAGGGGGTAGAGGGTGGATCAGAGGCCATGTCCCGCTGTGACTCGGGTCCAAGCCCTGACATTTTGCAGTGTGGACGCAGCTCAAGCTGCAGACCTGAGATAGGTCTGTGTAATGCAATATGGACATTTGTACAACTCTGAGACCTGGGCTCAGCAAATGTAAAACCAGGTTTCAAATGTGGTATGGATGCTCAAGCACGGGCTTGAAAACGGCAAAACAACAAGCTAGAGTCCCACAGACCTGGGTTTTACAAAGTCGTGTAAATATGCTCTACGGCAACCCTAGTTAATAGAAGTATTCAAGTGAGTAAAATAAATATGCCTTGGCTCTGAAAGTATGTAGGGTAGTTTCCAAGCTCAGTATTGATACTTCAGTACTCAATTTACTTCTTTCATGGGTGTATATATAGTACCTTCCAAACTCATGTTAATGCTCTGTGAACTTTACAGGAAATGCAAAGCTAGGTGAGTGTGCCTACTCTCAACACGCACCTGAAATTCAGTTCAGCTGGCAAAACTCAGTGAACCCAGCAGAGTTTTGCTTTGAGTTTGAAGTCTTCCAAGCAATAAAGCAACTTTTGAAACAAACTAAAAAGGAAGTTCACATGAATCTCTGTGATCGAAAGCAGTTGAGTTCCTCACAGCTTCCCACATGTATGGCTTCTGTCCAGGCTTTTCCTGAGGTGGGAACCAGCTGCCATTTTTAGGAAGCCAAAAACAGTTTTAGCACAGCACAGCCTTAGAACTACAAACACTATAAAGCAGCAAGTGTTTAAATCATTGGACTATGTGGTTACAGGTGGGTCTGAGTCATTTTCTTAGCAGAATTAACTTTTTGCAAGGTATAAAATGTGCCCAAACTCACCAAGTTGTCTATTTTAACGTACAAAACACTCTGTCATAAAAATAAATAAATAAAACACTAATATAGAGATGGGGGGGGTTTCTGACAGAGTGCTTTTTGTGTGTGTATATGTGTATGTATACACACATATAGATAGCTAGATATGGATATTAAACATTATCCTTTGGCAAAGAGGAAAGTGGATACATCTTACCTCTCTGATTCTTAAAGCCCAGACTTCACTCAGGCAAAGCCTCCACTGCCTTTAGAGTGTTTTGGCATGAGAGAGGACTGCAAGATCAGGCCCAGAATTTAAGTGCCATATAGTTCTATTAACCTGTGTGTAAAACTAAGGTAAAGTTCTTGAGTAGTATTCTTATTGCTATAAAGGTAAAAAATGACTTGTAAAACATATAGCAGTAAAAGCTGAGCCAAAGCTATAGGGCTGCAAGGCACTAAAGGTTCTAAATGGGCTTAAATTGGCTTCTAATTTGGTGCAGTTGGAGTTGCTAGGTTTTATGGGATTTAAGTAACATTTTTATTGTCATTTTCATGTAATAGTACAAGTGAATAGTATAGGCGAAGCGATAGCAAAATGTTAAATAAAATGTCTCATAAATAGAATATATAGTACCAGATAAAAGAATCCCTAATGATTTGAGATTCTTGCTCATCTGCAGATCCATGATGATTTAAATTGCATGGCTGCACAAAGTTTACTTAGTTCGTAATTGTTAGTACTGAAAAAATTTGACAATGCTATCCAGGTAATATTGTAGTAAATACAGTGTTGCTTTAATTGATTTGCAGTATGTTGTGTTTTAATGTAGCAGTTTTCTTTCCCCAAAGCAGGAACAAGAGACAAGTTATACTATTCTGAGAGCGAGAGGCACCAATGTTACCATCAGTGGCCTCAAACCTGATACCTCCTACGTCTTCCAAATCCGAGCCCGGACAGCAGCTGGATACGGAACAAACAGCCGCAAGTTTGAGTTTGAAACCAGTCCAGATTGTATGTATTATTTCAAATGACTTTAAGTGTTTTCCTGCCCAATAATGGCTAGCTTCGTTCCCTCCCTAGTTTAGTTTAGCAAATGTGATTTGTAACTATTTATTATGTGTCTTTTTGGGCAATATTGCTGTATAGTTTTATAGTTTATCATTAAAATTGAAATATGCTGTAAGGAGTATACTGTAAATAGCACAGGTGATATTTTCTTCCATTCCCTGTCCTATCTTATTCCTGTTGCCAGAATTAATATGATCCTGTGCTCGATGGCAGCTCCTGCTGAGAAAGGAAGTCTGATACGGTAACAGTAATGTCACAATATTCCAAGCTTGTTGCCTCACTCTGTGAACTGTAAAAAGTCTGTGCTCCAAGAGAATGAGGTCTCATTTTTCCTCTATTCCAATAAGTCAGTGCATAATTCTCCTCATCGCCGCGGAGCATAGCTGCTTGCCTTAAGTAGCCACGAGGTGAATTTAGTATAATCAGGAAAGGAAGGATAGTGTTTCACTTAAATCCCAGGGCTGGATTTAAACAATCGAGGTTCTATTCCCATATCTGCCACTAAATTTATATGTGACCCTTAAGCAAGTCATTTAATGCTGTGACTCAGTTTTCCCTTTTATAAGGTGGAGACAATACTTATCCACCTGACAGTTGCAATATGAGGCTGTGGTGTTTAGATGTTTAGAACTGGGAGCGCTGGCTGTTGGGAGTCTGAAAGGACAGGAAACAGGAAGGGGGCGGGGTTGAGAAGGCTGAGTGAGAGTTACCGAGGGTGCAGCAGCAGCTTGGTAAAGAGGTTTCCACTTTAAAAATAAAGTCCTGTTGAAGTTTGTTTGTACCTTGCCTGGTTGTTACAACAGAGGCTTAATCACTAGCCTTTATGAAACACTTAGAGTATTTTAGATGGAGCTACCATAGAAGTACAAAGTTGAGTGATTATTTTATTTGTTCCATTAGCACTGAAAGAGCTGGTCCTATCTGAAGTTAGAAAGTCAAAAGAGGAATTTTAAAGACTTTGAGATGTTTTTAAAGAAACACTGAAAGTTATGGTGTCCAGTGTACCTTTTCTGATGTTTCTCCTCTAAGGAAACTTTGGGTCCAGTTTTCAAATAGCGGGTCAGTAGTAGCTTATCCAAATATTACATTTCAATTCTAAGGGCAGGTCTACACTTAAAATGCTGCAGTGGTGCTACTATTAAGTTAAGGCAACATACAGCCACTGCAGTAATTAAATTGCTTTTGCATGTCCACCCTATGCTTCTTGTGCTGGCGGTGCACGTCCTCAGCAGGAGCACTTGCACTGATTTATCTCTCAGTGGGGGGCACTGTGGGATGGATTCTGAAAGGCACTGACACTGCATAGACCTAACTGCATTGATTGAAGTGCCGTGACTCTCATGGAGATGGAGTTAAGTCGGTGCAGTGGACCAGTTACATTGGTGGGAGGTACATTTTCGTGTAGACAATTTCAGTGTTAGGTCGATGTAAGGCAGCTTGCATCGACCTCACTTTGTAGCGTAAACTAGGGCTGAGAGTCAGCAGCTGTGTTGAAGGGAGAACCCCTCCTGTTGATATAGCGCTGTCTACACTGGGGGTTATCACTGGTTCACTTGGGTGGTGGATTTTTCACACACCTGAACAACATAGTTATACGATGTAAGTTTATAGCGTAGACCTGGCCTTAGATCAGTACATAGGCACACAAGATGTACATTTAGATGCTGATTCAGCAGTGTACTAAGTATGTATCTCACATTAAAAAACAAGTTATTCCATTGATGTCAACGCTGAATTGAGACCTTAGATACTCAGGCCCCAGTTAAGCAAACATTTATGCACATGCATAACTTTGGTCACATGAGTAATACCAGTTTACCTTTGCACGCATGAATAGTCTGCAGTGAGACTCTTTGCATGAGCAAAATTACCTATTCAGGGAGTTAGAATGCTCTATTTCAGTGCAGCATACTTCGATGTTTGAAAATTGAACTGCGAATACCCCTTCATTTTTGCTTGGAAAAACACTTTGATCTGCGCAACTAGAGATGGGTGTGGGGGAAAAGTCATAAATGGGCTTTATTTGGACATGAAACATTTTGCCAAATGATTTTCTTTTCTTTTTTTAAAAAAACTGTTCCTTTTTTTTTTTTTTTGACAGTAACTTGAGAAGAAAAGTTTTGCTTGGTTTTCTTCAGCCCAGTTGTCAGTTTTTGTTTGTCATTTGTCATCTGTTATGTGGCCCTTTCAGGCAATATGGCCATTTTCCACTGACCATTTTCCAGGGTGTTTTGCCTTGTGAGTTTTGACTAGTCAGCTTACTAACGGGGTGGATTTTTTTCAGAAATGATGGATTTCAAATAGTTAAACCCCCCCACACACCAAAAAAAGCTTATTAAAAAAATCCAGCTGAAAGTTTTGCAAAATAAAATTTCAGTCTGTGAATGGAATGAAAATGCTTTCAGAATGGTGACCCTTCCTGCAGAGTGCAGAGTACCTATTCCAGGCCAATCAATGTACCATATACATGGGAGCAAAGTAGTGCACAGACCTTATACTGGTCCTGTGCACAGGGGTAAATTACACCCTCTGAGCATAAAACAAACATCCAGTGTAAGAAGTTCCAAGAGAAATTAAATTGTTTTTACAATAATGTAATAACATAATCCAATGTAATGAATTAACTCTTCTCTTGTGGGGTTGTATCCCGCACACTTTTACTCACATAAGTATCCTGACTGAAGGCATTGGCACAGTTAATGTAAGGACTACTGAAATAAGTAAACATTTGCAGGTATGAGCCCTTTATTTGTAGTTGGGGCACTAGAGAAGTTAAGCATGTGCTCGAGTGCTCTGTTAAACTGGGGCCTCTATTCTCTCTGTGTTTTATAGTGACTTTCAAAAGACATTTGTTAGAGCTACTCATCCAAATTTTAGCTCTATCACTGGCTTTGTTCACCCTAGATATTAAAGCTGACATTTTCTCTACTAGGAGCTGCAGGTGCCCGGTATCTCTAAAAGTTAGATTGTTTATTTTGGTGCCTAAATATGGATGTAGGTGCCTACGCTTTGGCTTCCAGGTTTGAACATTTAGGCCAGAGACTTTCCCGTGACAGTATGCATGAAATTTTTGGGGGGAAATTTCAACTCTCTAAATATAATCCTATCTAGCATTCAGCCATGATTAATTTGCCGTACCAGTGAATTTGGAGGTGTGTGTTGTGGGTGGAGGATTCCAGAGGCATAGCATAACTCAAGATTATACCACAGATACTGTAGTGGTAAATTTTACTTATGGACTTGTAATAAGGATTGAGAGTCTGACGTTTAAGAAGCATTCTGTTCAGAGACGACAATGTCATAAAAATAAACACAGAAATTTAGCAAGAAGCCAAACAGTCTTGCACTTGACATGTTTGAGGTATGTGAGCTATTTTTTCACCCAGCTCTTATTCTGGGAAATAACTGAGCTCCTTGTTTTAAAATCACTTAGTTTCAAATGATTATTGTGGTGACTTTCAGCTTTTAGAATAACTGACAAACCAGGAGTACCTAGAAAAAGTCATTAATAATAGCAATGATAAGGGGGTAAAGATCACTTCTGTTCATTTTAGGTTGTTTTTAACATGATTAAAATGTATACACTTTGAAGATGCCACTGTAAGATAAATAGAAGGAAGCTGACCAATACCTTTGGAGAAAAGGTGACAGGCCACAACTATAAATATATATCACTGTAATAGCTGTACATTTTATATGGGTAGATATGAAATCTTCCCAAAGTTTGATCACAATTACTTGGCTACCAAGGCCATACAAGCCCTGTTGTATGTCTCTAATCTGTGGAACATGAGGTAGGTCATACCCATAATGCATAGTGACTTCTTTCCATGTGGAGACTGAGCCATCACTAAAAAGTTCTTCCCCATTGAACCTCATAGTGAGTTGTTTCCCTGAATTCATTTATAGATTCTTACCATCTTGGAGTTCCTTCTCTCTATTTCCCTCTGCTCAACAGCCCACAAACTTGTTGCCCCAATTCTGAGGAGGCATTTTTCCCGTCTGGTTTCTTCCCAAATGTAAAATTAGGATAATAATTCCTTGCCTCACAAGGATATTATGGGGCTTAGCTCACTAAAGCACTTTGAGATCCTCAGCTACAGTATCTTATAGAAGTGTAAATAATAATGATAGATATTGACTTGCTTGGACTTCTTCCCTAAAAATGTCATCCTTCCTCCAGAATGACAGTAATAAATATTAGCAGTGGCAGCATCCATAACAATAACAACAATAATTATTATCATCAAAAACCTTTGCAAACTGGCAAGGCAATGAGGGGAAACTTTCCCTTTCTCTCCATATGTTTGTATATAATGAAGAATTACTTAAGAATAGGGCAGGAAGATGTTTTCAAAATTCAGAACAAAGTAGTAGTTACCTAATTCATTAGCTGCCCAGGGGTTGTGTGCTGTGATGTGTTTAATGCTATTTTGTTTTATTTTATTTGCATTATTTTTTAACTTTCCAGCATTCTCCATCTCCAGCGAAAATAGCCAGGTTGTAATGATTGCCATTTCAGCTGCAGTAGCAATTATTCTCCTCACAGTCGTGGTGTACGTCCTGATTGGGAGGTTAGTTCATCATCTGTCTTACACATTTACACCTATTTCCATTTTCCATCATCTGCCATGGGGACTTGACGAGCACAATCAATCAAATGCTGTCAGGCATTAAAATAGTTGGACTTCATCTTCCCCTCCTGTGCAGCCTACCAGCTCAGAGCACTGTTGCATACTCTGTAATGAGCCTGCTAACAACAGCAGCACCAATCATATAGTAGTTGTTAAAAAATGCTACAAACACATTCTTAGACAATTGTAGAACTAAACTGTAGGGGCCAAAAATCAACAAATCCTCTCATTAGTCAATTTCCTTGAATTCCCTGAGAACATAGCTTGCCTCTGCAGGGTACAGAGAATGTAAATATCATTAAGCTTTCAAACAGCCATTTAATTGTTTAGGGAAAACATTTTATTCTGTTTTCATATGCAATTAGCATATAAACTTGTATATGTTTCTTCATTTTTTTCTCTGTTGCTTGTAGATTCTGTGGCTATAACAAATCTAAACATGGTGCTGATGAGAAGAGGATACATTTTGGTAACGGACATTGTAAGTTACTGAAGACTTATAGTTTCCTGTTTTACTAAGTGAATCCCTAAGACAACTGATGTTTTTCAGATTAAATAAAAAAGAAACTAATAAACTGAAATGCAATTGGGAGAGGAGAGGTTTTTTTTTTCTTTTGTGGAGAAGAGTTCTCCCCACTAATTAATCTTTGTTTCAACCTCTTTCCTCCAGGGTCAGATTAGTAATGAACAAAATAGTGTTGGCTGTTCTCAAATGATACATATGATTCCTAATAGTACATCGATTAAGCTGTTCATTACTGATATGCGAAGCATAGCTTCAACTGCCTTATTATTAACCATTGGTGAAATCTAAATAACATTTTTCCTAAGCAAAAAACAAAATCAGTGAATCCTATCTTGACCAACAAAAACAGTTTGCTTGACAAAATTGGTCTGCTAATAAACTTCCATTTGAATTAGGTTCAATTTATTGAAAGAGATTTTGGAGCAGTTTCTGAAGCCAGGAAAGCCTACTAAGTGTGCTGTCATTTACAAATTTCACTGTGCTTAAAGAACATGTTCTGTGTAATGTCTTAATGCATGGAAGCCAGCTGACAAGAGTGAAGCATTTAGTTGTGCTCTCTTAGGGCTTGATCCAAAGCCTATTGAAGAGAATGGAAGTCTTTCCATTGATCTCAATAGTCTTTAGATCAGGGCCTTATTTTACAATCACCAAATAGCGATTTATAAAAATACAAGATCTTGCCCCGTCTTAGGCCCTTTTTGGACACCCTTGTAACATCTTAAAGCTAATTACTCAAGTTATTTTTGTGTTTAAGATTCTGGTAGAAAAGAACGTGTTTTTTGAAGCCACCATTCATAAACAGGTTCAATTTCTTATGCACTTAGGCCATTCTGAGAATAAGTGCATAGTCTGTTTTTAAACAGCTTCATCTACAAATGAAGGCCCCAACACAGCACTGTAAAGAATATGGTATCTTGTGTTTATATTGTGTAGTAAATTGCTATTTAAGGTTATTTTAGTTTATGGCTGAATGGCTTTCCTCTTTATGTACCCTTTTGCGCATAGCAGTGACATTACCATCTTTGCAAGACAGTGGTTTGGTGTAGTAGGTAGTAGTATCCCAAGTAAAAATTAAATTACCTTTTCCCACAATAGAGTTCCCTTGCACTAGCTGGAAATTAGAACGGCTTCTTAATTACAGTCAGAATGGGGCCTTTGATGCTTGGAAGTTCATATTATACTTTTTGTCTGGAGACATCTCTTCTCCAATAATCGCACACACACACGCTCTCTCTCTCTCTTTCTGTCTCTGCCTCCTGCCCCATTTCATGGAACACACAGGCTGTGATATCAGATTGTTTAGTGCTGCATGTTGACAGCTAACAAACTAGGCTAAAACAATCTATATAGTTGTATGTGTCCCATAACATTAATGCTTCATCACTCAAATTTAATTAGGTTATAAAATAAAAGCCACCATTAACTAAAAGTGTCATGGACAAATAACAGGGTCAGAGTTTGCTCTCCCTACCCCCTCACAATGGAATGTCACAATCACTATTCTTAAACTTGTCAGTGCACTTAAATTCCTGTGGATTATACTGCTTTAAATTTGGCTTTGTCTATCTATGTACTGTTTTCTGAGTAGTGTCATGCTGATCCTGAGGATATGGTGAGAATCCAATAGGTCACGTATTCTGAGTTTTGATAAATTTACTGAGAAATATCCTAAAAGGAGTAACTGATTATACACACATATTATAGCTGTCAGGGTGTTTTTGTGTGTGCGCATGTGGCTGTTGAAACTTTATTTTTTTCTGCTATTTTACAGTCTCAAAGAAACAAAAATTCTCTTGTAGTATCTGCAAGAGGATAAAATAACTTCCATGGCTGTCATAAACTTTCTGCATTTTAAATACAGCAGCTGGTCTATTTCAGTCAGTTAATTCTGAATTACTTTAAAAAAAAAAAAAAAGCTCCAGCCATGAACTATTCCCTGTAGCCTTATCACAAATCCTATAATAGTACCTCAAAGGACAAGAAATGTTTCACCTATTCAGACCCTCTCCCCTTGCCCTCTTTAGCTAGGCTGGTAAAATGGAAATGTAAATTATTATGTTTGCACAGAATGAGCTGTAAAGTAGTACAGCTTAACACATGTGCATGTGTTTATTATCTGTTTTTCATGACAGAACCCAGTTACTAAACAGGCTGCCCTTAATTATTGGTGTGAAGGGATTATTCTCCTTGCCTCACCATCTACTGATCTTGGGAACCTCTGGGATCAGCATTAAAAATCAGCAGCCAAAACCCCCATCGTGCAGAAGCTTTTAACTGTTATTTTTATTGGGGGTATGAGGGAGCCTGTAACATACATTCAACCTGGACGGAAAGGAGCATTTACGAGATTTTTTTTACCAACAGCAATATACGGCCAATTACTTTTTGTTTTACTTGTGAATGATTCTTTAATCATCAGACCCTTTAGGGAAACACATTCAGCATTTAATAGGATATACACACACAGCCTTTCTGTTCAGAGTATGACTCTTAGTTTGCATTGTTTTAGAGGCAATTAGCGCGGGAACTCATTTTTGTAATTTCTCTGTCAGTTCCGAGGCCAATAAAGCTTCTTAACATTGATGTTTCATAAGCCTTGCAAGACAACATTTGTAATGCCTTAATGTTAAAATAATGCCACATTCTACCTGATGTTGGAAAGGTCTCTTTCCCTCCCCCACCCGTTTCTCTCTCCCTCTCCCCCTCTCTCTGCATAACCACTGCAAAGCATATTTTAAATGGAGCACAGGTCAATATTCAACACAATCTGTAGGGCCACACTTGGAAGGGATAATCCTGAGTGTGTAGGTTATTTTACTTGTTGTTAAAGAAACATCTTACTTAAATTGTACAACTGGCCCTGTATTCATTTATCAGACCCAAGCAGGAGCGGCCCATGACTAAGTGGCAGGGGAAGCGGAATAAGGCTATGGCTTTCCTCTAGTATAATTGCCAGAGGTGGGGGGAGGGGGGAGAGAATCTGGAATGTGTTTCCCCTCCCTCCCGCCCGACTGCTGGAAAGAATAATGAGATCAACTTGTGACTTGCCCCTAAACGCCATACGGTCCCAAGCATTCATTTGATTCTACTGCTCGCCCTGGATGGACAGATAACCACAGACCAGAAAACTGCAGAAGGCAATGATATGGTGATGTTGGTGTCAGCATTATTTGTCACTAAAGCTAAATAATCACTACAATCTGCCACTATCCTTATATAGTGCTTATTATTTCTACCGTATTTAGCTTTTGTTCATGCATTGCATCTTTTAGCATGCATCCAGTTGGAAGTCTGAGGATATTCAGAGCTAAAAGGTTTGAAGTTAATGTTCTGTAGAATCTTTTTTTTTTAAGAACTCTTCATGTTGCACTGCTGTATTATCATATACATTTGAGGCATTGCCTCTATGTGCTACCCCCAAAAATGTAAGTGTAAAGAAGCATCTAAACAGAGAGAGAACTTGATGATATTGAGCTTTAATATTCAAAAAGCCACCAAGTTTATCAAGTACAGGTGAGTTTAAAAGCATCCTTTCAAACCTGATGGTATCTACCTACAAATAAATGCATTAATGAAATGAAAAGGTGTATTTATTTCTGAGTTTCAAGTTCAAGTCCATGTTATTAATACCTGAAATCTCAGAAACCTGCAAAAGAAGCTCATTTCACATGTTCAATCTGAGGAAGTAATGGGCCCTTTTATTGCTATAGCGATTTGCTGGATTCATATCTTGCAGTTTATTCTCTCATTTGGTTTCCTAGGTATGAGTAATTAACACCAAGTAATGTTTTTTCTCTCTCTGTTTTTTAACAGTAAAATTCCCAGGTCTCAGAACTTATGTAGATCCGCATACATATGAGGACCCCAATCAGGCTGTCCATGAATTTGCCAAGGAACTAGACGCTGCCAGTATATCGATTGACAAAGTTGTCGGAGCAGGTAACAGCCATAATTAATGTCAAATTAAAAGACATGAGGTGATTTCCTCAGTATATTACTCTAAATCTTTATGGCCATTTACATTAATGGATTATACCTGGACACATTCAGACAGGTATCGGCAAAGTGTAACTGTAGCATTCTCTTTTCATAGCAAGAAGCAAACAGTTATTGAGATGAAGTTGAACAGGTTAACAAGCTGACTTTAGTGCATGCTAAAGGTTCTGGATTGCCAGTTCTGGACACACACATCTGAGATTTTTCTCCAGAGCAGGAATAGCACAGACAAAAATGTGATCCCTTTTCCAAAACGTCACTCCACCCTCTTTTGGAGAAAGCACCATAAAGAATGAAAGGCTAGTTCAGAGTCCATGCCTATTCAGTCCTGAGTCTCCTTTAGAATCTGTCAGCACGGGAAACAGTGTTAACTGTGAAGGTGTGTTTTGTTATATGAGCACGTGATTATTAGGACTGGACTGATACCTCAAACTTATTTCATACAGGTCACCAAACATCCATCACACTACTTTGACCTTTGGTCACTGGTTTGATTTTGGTCACTGGTTTGGATTTGAATTAGTGATTTAACAGTGAAGGGTTCTCTTCCACATAACCAATTGTCTGAGCTATACAGATGCCCATTAATTCTGGTTTTAATAAAAACAAACAGTAAAAATGGGTGGATTTCAGAGCAAGAGTAAACAATTACTGAATATCTCACTGAATTACGTTATCCCTATTGCAATGTAGCATGTAACCCATTGTATGATGGACACTCACTGCTTCACATACAATGACAGAATATGGTTTGTCAAATCAGAATTAGCATCTTAGCTTTCCCCCTAAATGAAATCATTTGTGTGAGAATCAGAATCAATTTTTAATTAATTGAAAATTACCAGATATTTTCTGATGATTGATTTTATTGCTTCCTTCTGACTTTTTCCCCTAATATTTTACTGTTCTCATTCAAATTTTGAGGAGATTTGAGAAAGAACAGGCTTCTGTTTTATGTTGAAAGCTTTGGTAGGATTTTCTTTTTTTAAGAAAAAAGCCAAGCAAGTACATTCAGTGCACCTCACCACTGCCCCTCCTAAAAGAAACGTTGTGCCTTATTATTATTATTATTATTATTACTATTATTATTTTATTATGATGATTATGATTATTTTGCAGCTGCCAGGGTGAGTGTGAAAAAGTCAGATTATTTTCCACAATGGTGACATTTGTGTTCCCTGGTAGTTTTAAATTTGTCCCACAAGAGTGCACTGTTCTCCATCATCTTCAATAAAGGCAGTGTTGCAGTGTGCACACTATACACAGATGTGGTAGAGGTAACATGGGGTGGGGGACAGAAAGAGAGAGAGAGATTTAAAAAATCCAAATTCAGGAGCAAATTTTGTTTCTGTTAAGCTGTCCACGGACGTCCCAGACAACCTTAAGGTTCCTAGTGAATATGTTAGGCTCCATGCACCATAGAAATCTTAAAAGCAGAAGATATTCAATTGTATGCCATATATATAGCTCATTGTTATGACTTATTTTTATTGTGGTGCATATGGGATTTAACAGTAAACTCAGTTTTTAAAAAAGATATTATATGAAATTGAAGGGGAACAGATTTGATTCAGAGAAGCCTGAAAATAAATGTATTGCAAAGGAAAAGAAAGAGACTGTAAAAAAAAAAAAGAAAAAAGAAAAAAGAAAAAAGAAAAAAGAAATTCCTTTTCTCATTCCATCCCAGGGGGAAATGGCAATAAGTTTGGCCCTGAAGACCTGCAGATCCCTTGAGATCTACACTGATCTCAGAGAAGCTGACAGATGGATGAGATCTGTGGGGGTCTTGTGCCCCAGTGCTACCTCTAGTATCCCTGGTCCCTTACCAGCCTCATGGCAGCATGTCTCTAATAGAACCCCAATCCCACGAAATACCCTGGTGGGTCTTCTATTGAGCTTGCACTCCCTCCAGCCACATCCCTAGTCTCGTCTCTGTTCCCATATGTGGAGGGGAGCATTCTGGCTTTATTTTAAATGCTATTTGAGGCAATGTCTTGGTGTTTCCCTGCCTGTCAGTCACCTTCTTTACAAATGCGGATAAGAACAGAGGAGTGAAGTGATAAAGACATTGCATTCAGAAGCAGCAATACTGACCAGGAATTTCTTCTAAACATTTAAATTAATAAGTATACACCAAAGTCTGAGAGGTAATCTTGACATTTTGGTGCAGTTCCTTAAATTGTTCCACAGTTAAGCCATGTGACTTTAATGGGAGGAGTAGGGAAAGACACTCCTTAACCATGTTACTTTGAAAATATACTCTCGCATGACAAGGAAATATCTCTAGTGGAACCTCAAACAATATATAAGGGATATGAGTTAGAGGCTGAGCATCAGAAAATTCAAGTTAGGCCACCCTTGTTTCAAGTTTTCACCAGATTCGTTCCTTTATTTAAAACAGTTCAGCTATTTTTTTAAGGCCCCAGTGCAGCCTTAAAAGGGGAGGTAAGCACATGGTAAGAACTTTCTTGAATGAGAATGGAGTTAAGCAAGTGCTTTGCTGAAATAGGGCCTAAGTGTTTGTGTTTCTTTTGAAGACTGAACAGACATTTAGTATAATGTCTTATTAAACAATGCACATCTAACATGTATGGATTATCAACTCCCTTTTCAGTACAGTTTGCAGCACATTAATAAGAGTTTGCAATAAATGTCTCTGAGATTGGTGAGGTTCACAAAGTTTATGGAATTTTCAGCCTTGCTGCCTCCCCAATCTGTGGTGGGATGTCATTGGGCGATCCACACGCAGCTGTGGAGTTTTGATTTAAAAGACACCAGAAGAAAGGCCATAATCAATTTCACAGGCTCATCTACTATTCTTCCCCTGGGTCTAAATTCACAACAAAATGCTGATGCAGTGAACAACCAGTTTAACAGGAACATTTGGTATTCCCTGAGTTGATTTAAATCATGAATTGCCCTTCAATAATATCTATTTGCATTCTACTGACAAAGAGACATACCAGACTGAAAGACAAAGTAATGCAGACTCTGTGCATGTGGCTTAAGGAGGGAATGATACTGAAGCATTTCAGGGAAAACCACTAGAATTCCTTCTTAAAACCTATCTCACATTATCTGCTTTCTCAGTAGTATGCACAGCCCCCTTGCCTTCTAAACTGAGATAGTGACCACTCTTATTTTCAGCCGGAATCCAGTCCATTTTTCTCAGGTGGGTACCCCTAAGTGGATACAGAGCAATGGAGCATAGAAGAAAGGTGTGGTATAATTGTTTTAGTTGGCTTGTCGGTATGGGTGTTGGTTAGCTGGTCTCTCACAGTGCCCATCCTGTACTGTATGCTAAGAGACCAAAGGTTGATCCAGTTAGAACACCCCAGGAGCCTTGTTACACTCTATTCAAGGATTAACTTGTTTTTCTTGGCAGCTCAGAAAGCATAACAGTGTTTACATGAAAGCCAACAAAATTGTTTTATGTAGGTAAACTCAATATTCACAGATGAAGCAGTCAACTGAGTGGGGTCTACCGTCTGACTGGTATGTGATCTGATTTTCAAAGGTGTTGAGTGCTTAGCAGCTCCTGTTGGCTTCAATGAGATTTGTGAGTGCTCAGCACTTCTGAAAATCAGGTCAATAGGATTTTCAGACTGGGTCTGAAATAAGAATATTGTACTTTTATAAATTAATCTTAATTCATCTTATGTCCAAATTGCACAGTTGGTTCTAAATGGTACAGAAAGATGTAGGACATCAAGTATAACCTTTCCCTTCACAAAAAAATCAAACAAACATCAAATAAACAGCTCACTCATGACTCTGGTCAGAGTTGAAGGATGGAATGCCTGAATGCCCAGCTTCTGAAACTATAAATACAAGCCCTATTGGAAGTGACCAAACAGTAGTTGTAAGAGACTAGCTTGTTGTAGCTTTGCAGATCATTAAAGCATAAAGAAAAGCAAATACAAAGCTGGGACATCACAAGATTTATTGCAAGTTTTTTTTCTTCTTGTTGTTGTTTTAAAGCCATGCTTTGGTCTTCCTCTCACAGAGTGTTCTAACAGTATTGAGCTGAGGGTAATAGCTGAACTGAAGCGCTGTTTGCTCTTAATAAAGCATATTGACAGTTTTAGCTTGCAGAGCTTGGGGTGGTAGGTTAATCAGGAAGTTTTGAGGTTTGTGTAAGTTCTGGAACAGAATTTAGCACTCCACAGAACTCAGAAATGATTTAAAACAATATTTTCTCAACCTGTAGGTGGCTTTGCAATATGTAGGTAGAGATAACGTAGAGAATGTGTGTATAATTTAATGTATATTATTATTATAGTGTACACCATTGTATGTAGAGAATTTCTACACACCATTTCATTTCACCTTAATTTACTTTGATTTGTATGCTATTAATGGTATAACAAATTCCTAGCTAGAGGACTGGATAGTATAGAGATTGGTGATGTGATACGAAATCTTTTGCTTCGGGGTTGTTGGTTCAATTTCAATCCAGAGTAGTGCTGATGAAAAATTGTTGCCATGTGATACATGTATGTTGGTGTATGTCATTTAAATTGGTGACCTCTGTTAATTTACAAGGAGACAGTCCTGTGTGTGTAAAAAAAAATGTCTCATTTGGCACCATTGTTCACAATCTCAGAAGACAAAGCAAGGATTTAGTGGATGTGGAGAATGACGACCCTCTTCACCATAGAGCTGATAGCTCCAAGATAGGGTTGAGGCACACTGATGGGTAGATGTGGAGGAACTAGCATTGTCAATCCAGCAAGCATGCTTCTCTGAGCACTAAACTTATTACAACCAATGCACAAGATAAAGGGTGGACTTCAGAATATTTTATTCCCATACTTCCCAGTCATTTTAGTGTTCAGAAACATTGCTTACCAACTCCTTGATGTTAGAATGAATCATTGTGTTGTAAAGTGCTTTTGTTGTCCATAGGTTTAGATAATCCTAATTCACATTAGATTGTTACATTGTAACTAGTAAGAAATTAATGTATGAGCAATTGCTCTTAACATGCTATATCATTCACATAAATGAACAAAATTCCTGATTAGTCTGAAAATGAACTAGTCCAGATTAAAATCCATAGCTTTTGTTCCTTTCCAAGCCAAACTTTTCTACACAAGAACATCTGACTAATTATGATATTTAGGGGACAGCAGTCCATTTAAATCTAAAGCATTTTCAGGAAGAGAGCTGACCAGGTGATTATCAATATAGAGTGGACAATAAAAAAAAAAAAAGCCCCATGCATCTGTGGCCTATGGGAGAAAAAAGTCTTTGTAATTCCATTGTTGTCTGTTCAACAAAATGTTTTCTATGTCTTTTAACTAAACCACCCGGGGGAAGTCACATGCACTTAATACCACAATCATAAACTATAAAAGAGTGGTCACTTATATACCTAACGTGCAATTTATGCATATTTATCAATTTTCGCTACATTTTTCATTATGTTCTTTATATTGCATAGAAAATTAATATTGGAACTTTGATACTGTATGCACCGTTCATTATATTATGTGAAATATTCCTGTAAAATATTTGGATTTTAGATTACTGAGAGTCAAAATCCACTGCCATAGCAGCTTTTCTTTATGATATTAAAAGTGTCCTGGTTCAATTGTTTTATGGTTTTTATATTCATTAAGTAGATGCAGAATTGTAGTAAAGCATGAGTGAGATTATAACCTAGCAATTTGTCCACACATTTTGTGTTTGTCAAAGTGGAACATGAGAGAATTTTTTTTGGAGGGGATCCTGCATTATAAATTAGTCCTTTTTTGCTGATGTACACTGAACAAAGTTGATCCAGGAAATTATGCCTAAAAATATTCAGAAAATATCTACCATTTTCCATCTTATGATCCAAAAGCACTTCATGAAGGACTCAGTCCTGCAAACACTATCAAGTGTAGTGTTTATTGCCATGGTAGTCTCATAGAAGTCACATTTTGAGTGTTTGCAAGATCAGGTCCTAACTGATTAATTTACAAAGGGCCTGTCTGCATGGGAAGGCTGCACAATTCAACCTTCCTTTTTTTCTGGCAGATACTGCCAGGTATCCATACTCAAATTGTCTTATAGTGGTTTATTTTACCACTTACACTGAAATAATTTTACCACTTACACTGAAAAACTATTTTGAAATCAGTTTAACTCTATATTGGTCAGAATTATGTCCATTCAAGGTCCATGCAGATGCATCACCGCTTTGCTTATAACTACACCAATACAGTTTGTCTTCCTGTGGCTGTCCTACACTGCATCAGTTTGTACCTGAAGTGAACTCTCTGCCCTCATTGTTCTGGGGCCATCAGGACCTGTGAAATAGCTTAGTGACATTAATCCAATTTTACAGACTGAGAATTGAGGCATGGAAAAGTTAAGTGGCTGCCTGAGAGTCTCATGCTTAGAACTCAGATCCCTGACCTCCAGTCTTGTGCACTAAAGATACTGCCTCAGTGACTCTTCTATAATGCTAAGTCTTCTCTCTGAAGTTCCAGCTGGAATAACTAGATTTCACATTTTGTCTCCCCTCCACCTTGCTAGGTGAATTTGGAGAAGTGTGCAGTGGGCGCCTCAAGCTTCCTTCTAAAAAGGAAATTTCAGTGGCAATCAAAACCCTGAAAGTTGGCTACACCGAAAAGCAGAGAAGAGATTTCTTGGGGGAGGCGAGCATCATGGGGCAGTTTGACCATCCTAACATCATTCGTCTCGAGGGAGTTGTCACCAAAAGTAAGAGCATAGAGTATACACTATCTGTGGGGATGCTGAGCAGTGTTTCAATCAACTAGCTTTTTAAAAGGCACATTCTGAGAACCCACAGGAATTGTTTTATGCAGTTGCCTTAGTAGAATGTGTTCAAACTATTTCACTCCTCTAAAGTTCTAACAAGGGAAATGTGCACCTTTGCTTTTATGATTTACATTAAATTACCTCAGAAGTTGGAAACAAATACTCAGATGAGCAGGACTAGGTAAGCTTCCATTGAGGTAGCGCATGCTGGTGAAAGAAAGAGACTGTTGTAGCTAAATTATAAACTGACAGATTATACTAACCAATTTAACAATCCAGAGCTAATTGTTATAAAGCAGCCAACAGGCTCCTGCTGATAATCTCTTTAGAGTTATGGAGCCTGATTTCCTAAGGTCTTCTAATTGGATGCAAGCAATATGCATCATTTTAAATCTAAATCATTAGCTATTATCATTAACATAGATTTAATGAACAGTCTCATGACATTTCTGAAGTCATTAATAGTAATAGTTTTAAGTACAAAATCCAAGATTTTTAAGAAACTTTGAGCGCCTCAAATTTTTGGTGCCCAACTTGAGCCCCATCTGATTTTCAGAGGGCAGGTGCTTAGTACTTTATGAAAAGGAGGCCCCTTTTCAAGATGCTTCAAGTTGTGCACTCCACGTCAATAGTCACCTTTAAAGTCTTGACCCAGAGTTTTAAATCGGAACATTTATTTTACTAGTAATAATGTTATTGCTGCAGCTATTTCCTTTATTGCCAAACAGACATAATTCCAAATCTGTGGCTAAAATTCATTTTTCACTGATATTTGATTTATTAAAATCACTTGTCAGATTGTGGTGATACAGACACCAGATTGAGGTCCCACAAGTACTGCTTAAATTAAACAAGATAAGTGTGTGCTAAAGTGCTTTCCTGGATTGTGGCATTAGTCTTAAAACACTAACAAAAATAACCAACCTCAGACCATGCTGATGTTTGTGAAAGGGATAACAGGGGAGAATGGGTACCCATGCTCCCACCCACAAGCTTGTCATGCAACCTGAAGATGTGGGGGGTGGGGCTGTAAAGAAGCACTCTTCAGGCTTCAAAAAGATTTATAGGTGGCAGGTGGAGAACTTCTGAGAATATGAGCAGGCTGGATGCTGTTGCACATGCCCACTCTTTGCTGAGCTCCCTGCTAGCCCTACAAAGCTTTTTGATTGCTGCCTTCCCATGTCTTCTCCAGCTGACTTCATCCCCTTTCTGTTCTTCCTCAGATGTTGCACATCTGTTTATGATGAGGACACACGGGCTGAAATCCTGGCCCTTTTGAAGTCTATACCACAACTGCTATTGTTATGAGTGAGCCAGAGTTTCACCCATAATCCCTTCCTCTGGGAGGTGTCCAGTGGGAGGAGAGATAGAAAGGAGAAATGGCGAGATACAGCCACATTTCTTTTCCTGTTACTGACAGAACTGAAGATCAGAAGGAAGAGGCATAGAGACAGGAAGATAGAACTGGTTGCTCAGCAGTTGGTGAGCAGGTGTGACTGCCTGCCAGCCAGCCCCTAATCTCCCAGTGAGCACTTCCTTCCTGTTCTCCTCCTCCTCAGCTGTGCTATACTTTAGAGGCTTGGGGTGCTTTTCCCTGACCTCCCAGGGGAACACAGGCTCTGGTCCTGCCTTCCCTGCCCCATTCAACATGGGTCTCCTTAGGTGGCTGCTGAAAATATTTAAAACATGGTTTAGACAAGTTCTTTCTCCTACTCCGAGGCCTTGAAACAAGAAATGAAGGAGAAAGATAGAAAGGGCAAAGAAGGGACAGATAAAAATACCAAGATTGGTTTGTTTTGGGGTTGTAAAAAATAAATACAGTTACCCCGGCTGAACTTTTTGAACTGCAAATACAATGTAAGGTCCACCCTCATGGAAAAGTCCTGTAGGAGTTAATAGGTATGAGACCATAAGGCACCTATAGCAATTATCCTTAAAAGCCTATAGAATTTAATAGAAAATTATATCCCCACTCTAGAATTCTGTGGATTAATTTGAAAATTGTACAGAAAGATTACCCTTCCCTATTTAATTCTGTAGGAGTCAATCAATAAAACAAACCCCTGGAAGGAGCAACGTTTTGACTCTTTCAGTGAGTAGCTTTGCTTGGAGCTGGGGCGGGGAACCTCTTCCAACTTAATTTGATATAATTGGTTGTATACTTATTTGAATAAATGTTTCCGCTGTTATTGAAATTGCTTGGGAGAAGTTTTCCAAAATGTGTAAAGGTAACTCCAGAAGTTCACAACTGACTGGGACAAAGGGCTTGTCTACACAAACACATAGTTGGTGACAAGCTGGGATGTAAATCTACCCCACACAAGCCTGCCATGCACCAAGGGTCTGTGTGGAGAATGCTGCAGCACACTCTAGGTGCCATTTCACCTACTCCTGTTTCAAAGCAGTGTAGATCAGAGCTTGCTATGCAACTCTTTGTGCATGGCAGGCAGGTGCAGGGTAGATTTGCACTGCTCGCTGAGAACTAGGGCCTTGTACACTGGCAGCAGTTTCTAAGGTATGTGTAAGCTACACCCCTCAGTGAAAAGTAGGCCACGTCCATACTGGTTTGGGGCTACATGTGGCAGTTAAAGGCTCTGCTGGGGGTGGCTGCAGAGAAAGTCTCCTGCAGTGGGTAGCTGCTGGAGCTTTTCTCCACTGCCTCCCAATGCCAGAGCTTTTCTCTACTGCTGAATCCTTTTCCTGCAGCAGGGAAAGGCTCCAGAAGTGGGAAGGCAGTGGGGAAAAGGCAGTGGCACGATACTGCTAAAAAATAGCGGTATGAACAGGAAGGGTGCTGCTTTGGTGTGTAGAGAGCCCTGAAGGGTACATACCCTAAGTTTCTGGCGTGGCTTTAATTTACTTGCCGCGGCAGTGCCTGACCATCAACACTGCTATTTATACTCATGCTAGGTGGGCCATGCAGTATATATAGTCTAAATGCTGCCATAGGTGTAGACTTCTTGTTTGTTTACACAAGCCCACAGGTAATCAAATAAAAGCAGAGACATGGCATATCTAAAAATAAACAGTATAAAACTAGGTAAAATCATGTAAAATATAGCTAATTTACACAGTTCAAATAGAAGTGTCATATCTGTGTCTGATCTGTCAAAACACGCTTTACTTCTTGAGATGACAAATAATTTATTCTTTGATTTAGAGCTCACAATCTAAGTAAGTCTGAAAAGGCTGCCAAATCTGCCTGTATAAATCCCATGTATCTCATGCTTATGTCTAACAAGCTACTTTATAAAGTCAAAGTTGCATTTTGAATTCCCTGAATTTCTTGAAATTCTGATGATGGTTTTCTGCACACAACTGAGCAGAGCAAATCCCTTACATTCAGTGACGCAAAAGAATCCAGTGACATTTCTGAAAATATTTTTTTCTCTGTGCACACACAATTTTGTGCATCACTGACTGTATGTGCTGCAGATACACTCTTTGAATAGCTAACTCTTTCTGTACTCCTATGCAACTGGGTTTCAGCAAGTTCTCTAATCAGTTATATTCTTGGTTTATTCCAATAGACTATTAACCGTTTCAGTAGCAGGTGTTGAATATCAAAGGTTTGTGATATAGATGGTCATATTTAAGTATGAGAAGGCAAGATATGAGTCTCTTATGTTTTTAAATCAGCAGAGACCTATGGAATAGAGCAAATCTTTACATATTTTGAACAGTGAGATTATAAATTGGAAAAATAATGCATTATGTCCTTCTAGCTCTCCATGCATGGAGATCCCTTAGGTGTATTTTGGAAGCCTTACAAAATTCTGCACATCCATTCTGGTGGAGTGATTTTTTTTTTGAATGGGCAAATAAAATATCTTTTTTTCATTAATAATCAATCATCAAGGTAGTGGAACACACACACACACACACACACACACACACACACACAAAATTAGTATTATTTAATTATTCATCCAGAGCCCTTTATTTTCCCGATTTATATCACACTATTCAAGATACTTAAAGAAGACACACTGTCCTCTAAGTTTCTGCCTAGGTACATATTTGCCTGGGCTGCTGCATTTGAATGACAGTTTTGCAATACTGTATAATCATTTTTAATAGCAATTATGAAGCATTTAACAGTGTCCCATGCACTCTTCAGACAATGAATGGGAGTTGATATACAGGCAGTGGAGGGTCCGTTTATGGAGAATTTACAGGATCATTCCCAGTATATGTAACATGATAAATAGACAATGTGACCTTTTCTTCATTAACCAAAATCTTTTTGACAGATGGCCTTCAGCAATTAATTGACTTTTCATATTGATCATAACCTTTGAAGCAACACCTAGTAATTTGCAATGACTACCATATCTAAAAGTGACCACTTGGAATCTATGTGCCTTACAATACACCGGAGATGTGCTGAGGTGCATTAGCTAAATAAGACCTCGATTCTTTGTTCCAGCACTGAATTATTCCCCTGTTTCATATTTGTTTCTGTTCAGAACTTTCCTTCTACACTGGTCTCAAGGGTGCCCTATAGGCAGTAGTCTTAATAGCCAGCACACATGTTCTCCTTAGTTTACTAATAATTTACGGCAATTTGTAGCCTGTTAGTATAATAAATTTCTGAAACACTGTTGACACAAGTTGTTATCGTGTATAAATGGCTGCATTTTGATAAATGAATGCAGAATGTTCCTTTGAAAGTAGGCAGCTTTACTTTGGAGCATATGTTTCTGATTACATATACATTTCCAACTGAATGTGGGTGAAAACCTACACTCAATGCACTCAGCATATGGGAGGACAAATAAGAGAGGGAGATGTTATTTTAATAATTTGAAAGGTTTTCCTTCTTGCCTTAACTAATCTCAGACTTCTGACACATCATTAAATTGAATTTGTATGATAACCAGGCATTTGAAGATGATACAATACTTCAGTTTCATAAGAGCATAAATTTATCCTATAAACTTTGTGGATAGCCCAGTTCTGATGCTACATTACATTTTAGTCTGAGAATTTGTAGAGCTACTGTCAGTCTCCATAGATTATCAGTAACACTTTGCTATTCGTGTTACCAATAACAACTGTTTGCTTTTTGCATGTGTGTTCTCTCTCTATCTTACTGTACCTTGCTTGACAACCTGATTGACCTACAAGGTCAAAGTTGTAATCACACAGATTTTGTCCACCCCAGTTATAGCAAGAGATACAGGGAGACAAACTATGTCTGTTGTGATGCACCATAGTCATATGATTGCCATGATGCATGTAATGTATTCCAGCCAGGGCCAAAGAGGGGAATGAACCTGCAAAACTCCCAAATTACAACTCCCACAAAGCACTGCGATGGTTCAGGTAGACCCAGATTATTGTTTAACTGACCCAAAATGAAATATTTTGATTTGGCTCAACAAAATGAAATATTTCAATTTGATATTCCCAACAAAAAAATGTAAAACAATTTCTGCAAAATCTAATTTTCCCTGTTGCAAATTTCAATGTTATGGAAATTGCATTTTTGGAGGGGAAAAAACAATTAAGTGGAATGTTTCCAACCAACTTTAATTTTTACCATTTGTGCAGCTTTCGCTTTGTGATCCTCATGTCCTTAATTATGTTCGATAACACGTTGAGTGGTGGGGCGGGGCCATTGCTTACCCTGAGGGTTTGTCTACATGGTGAGGTAATGATCACTACAGAGGTGTCATTTCTAAACAGTGCTAATGTGTTGCACATTCATTGGTTCGTGAGACCCTGCTGGTGCAACTTAAAGGTTAACTAGTGCACTTGAACTTGGTGTTCTTTCAACCAGCACAACATTAAACCATAGTACAGAACCTTTAAGGCGCACCAGCAGAATCTACATGGACTTACTAATGCACAAAAGTGAGTGTGCTTTAGAAATCACACTCTGGTAGTGCACATTAGTCCCCCAGGTAAACAAGCCATCAGAAGCTGCTCTATGGTTGTGAATACTATGCAAGCTGTTGTCATGCTTTTAAACTCCCATGTCTTCTTGCATGACGTGAAATAACAATACATCTCTCTAAATATCTACATTGCCCACTTTCACCCATCTTCTCCTCCACGGCAGAAGGACAGATAAAGCAAACTTTGGAACACATTATTAAATAATTAAATTCATAGGTTGATATGAGGAACGGATGGATGGCCTTGTGGTTGGGGCATTTGCCTGGGACATAAGAAACCCACCTTTGATTTCCTCTCTGCCACGGCCTTCCAGTGTGACCTTAAACAAGTCACTTGGCCTTACTGTGCCTCTGCCCCCCTGTCTGTGTGGGTATAATAGCACTGCTCTACCTCACGTGGGTCCCAGAAAGAAGATGAGCACCACTGGGATCAAAGCAACTGCCCATTGAAATGTCATGAAGATGACCCCCCATACGATTGAGTCGGTCAGAGGATACATAGACACAGATGATATTAAATTAACAGAACAGTGACTTTTGTCTAGAAACGTCACTATATTATCTTTTTTTATTCGTCTCTCTCTAATATGTGAAATTCCACATAAGTCCCCATTTTTGATGCAAAAAGAATAGTTTTACAAAGGTCAAATTGTAGGAAACACTGAATTTTCCTAGGCAACTTTTGAGGGATATTTAATGCCAGCTGTACTGTACATTGTATCCACTGGGGAAATAATCATTTTTTATAAACTACTGAAAGTGTATCTTAGTAAGGCTTACAATTTGAGGTGCAGGGTATCAAATACGCTTGTATATAAACAAAGAAACATATGCAAAATTTAAAGACAATTTTAAAAGGGGAGCATATACATGACTTCATTTTGTGGGTTCAGCTACAGTACCAAAAGTTGTGGATGAGTCACAGGTTAAGGGATGGGTGGAGAAAAAAAACAGGGTAGGGTCAGGAAAACTTCAGGAGGTGGGATTCATTTGTGTGGCACGCTCTTACCAGACAAGCCATGAAGAGCAGCAAGATAAGGCAGAAGGAGCCTGCCTGAAATAAGAGTTCTGGCCAGAAAAGCAAGGTCTCAGTGCTATAGAAGTTGTGCAGCTGCAGATCTCCATACATGCTTGTGAGAGGATTCATCAGTGTTGCCAATTCTCATGATTTTGTCCCAGGTCTTGAGAAATTGGTGTTTTTCTTAAAGCCTGAGATTCTGGAGTCAATTTATTAGATGAAAGAAAAGGAGTACTTGTGGCACCTTAGAGACTAACAAATTTATTTGAGCATAAGCTTTCATGAGCTACAGCTCACTTCATCAGATGCATCCGATGAGATGCATCTTTTCTTTTCTTTTTATTAGATGAGAATCTCAGCTTTCATTTAAAAAAAAATAAAAAAGGTTCTACCCTTGTTTTGACAGAGAAAAGTTAGATAGTGTGACCTGAGTGTACCCTAACGGTTCAGAGACCAGAAGGAAAATAGAAAGAACCCATTTTTAAAAAATAATCTTATGATTTTTAAGCCAATCTCAGGTGTTTTTGAGGCCTGACTCATGATTTTTGATTTCTTGGGCTTAGTAAGTACTTCATCTTACTTGAGAGTGAATTATTTTGTTCGTTTTTCATATCACGAAACTCTGTGTCTGCTCATAATGCTGGTTAGCTTAGGCCACAGTTGGGCAAGGTACTTATGCACATGCCTATCTTTGAGCACAAGATAGTTTCATTGAAACTAATGGGAATACTCTCATACTTTGAATTAACCATATGCTTAATTACCTTGCTAAATACACACCCTAATGCTCTGTTTATGGTAATTGTTAGTTATCTCATGTGTCATACTCCTTATACTCAAACTGTATCTCCATGTGTAAAGGGTAATGATGTAAAGGATATCATTTAACGATGGTTTTGGCAGTAGAACAAGGGCTTTTCGAGCATATTGTAAATGGCTTATTTTAACAAGGTAGGAACGCGTTGTGCAGAAAGTGCATTGCCTAGATAAATTGTGCACTGCTGTGATATGCTTATTAATAATTAAAACTCTTGAATGTATTATAGTCTGATCCATGTATTGATTGCTGCATTGTTTGCTCTATAGAAGACACTCTAAGAAACAGGGGAAAGGGGGATTTTCCCCTAGGAGGCTTCGTGGGTTGCTAAGTGGATTAGTGGCTTTTTGGTTTCCCAGGTGATAATTCACACCGGAGCTGATCAGAGAGCCTTCAAATGATGTGCTCTGGAAGAGAACATCAGCATGAGCATGGGGTTGTTTCTTTGCAGAGTACTCTGCTGCAACATAAAGTTGATATATAGGTCCAGATTCTCAGCTACATCCAAGCTCACTTCAGTGCAGAGGGAGATGTATCAGAGAGCTGGTTGTGGCTCCCTGATCCTAAGCTTCCCAGCCCTGGTGCAAATTAGAGTTATAGGGGAGCAACTCTAATTTACATCAATGGCAGATGGGTCAAAGTGGAGCTCCACTGTGGCCTTCACACCTGCCTTGCCCCACTTCATCCTGTTACACTGCGGTGAGGTCAGGGGAGTTGTTGCAGGAATCTGTTCATTGTCAGAGAGTTTCCATGCACAGGGGGAATTCTTCACTGGCCTTCTCCTGTCATTTTATGATTTTGCTGATCAGAGAATCCACACTATCGTAAATAGGGCAAAAGATATCATAGCCAGTGTGTTATCAGAGAGAATATTAAAACACAGAATAGGGACACTGAATGGGAGCACCACTAATGTTCTGTTCTGTGTATGTTCCTTTACTACACTCACTACCATGTGAGCACCTATTATGGGCTCTGCATCACTGGGTGTGACTGTGGTGTAGTGATAATGCAAGGCAGAAATACCATTCCTTATTTCTTTATACATGAACTGTTACAAATCAAATGGGCCTACACTGAGCCCTGGTACAAGTGGGTGCATTTCTGCTGGCTTCAAAGGAGCTGCATTTACTGTTTACAAGTGCTGTATTTGTCTCATGAACCCTCTTTCTTTGTGTTTCTTCTTCATTTCTTTTTAAAAGTAAAACAAACTGTATTCAGAGGAAAAACATTTGGAAGCAAATTTCTTAAATACACATAAACCATTTTTCATGTATTGTGAATTTTGTATTTCTCTTTAAATGCTTACTTGGTGCTTTTAATGTATTTTCAGGTAAACCGGTTATGATTGTTACTGAGTATATGGAGAATGGCTCTCTGGACAGCTTCCTCCGAGTAAGTACAAGGTTGATGGCACAGTGTTGATCTTGTCCTGTCATCAATTTGTCTTTGCTATTGCTTTACTCTTAGTCACCATGAACTCTTGTCCCATGTTGTATCTTTCATTGTTTCTTTTATTTTTGGGTATGTTGTCGTGTGCTCACAAAGGCATCTAGAAATCTGGTATTCTGTTTTGACCCTTTACAATCAGATTTGTTTGGGGATTTATTGAAGAAAGCAGAAATGTTATTTAGTACATTCCAGCTTTGGGAAAAGAATGATTCACTAGCAATTACAACTGTAAATTGTTTTTATGAGGACTAAATTAATAGCTTTAATGCACTGATGCTTGCTGATATTGGTAGGTAGCCTATACATCATACCAAGCTCTATCCAAATAATGGTAAACTGTTAAGCTGAGCCAAGAGTTTAAATGCAAGATGTTTAAAGAATAACCTCTCACCATGAGGTGTAGAAATTTTGTGTTGCCAAGCTCTGTTAGCACATCCTCTTTCCCCACTCCTGCAATGTTTTGCTTATTTTATTCTTCTTTCCTTTTAAAGCTGGTAATGGGCCTAACAAAACCTGAACGCTCCCCGTGTTACCAAGATTTATACAAGGCAAACAACTAGTGTGCCAGAAGTAAACTCTCTCCTGGGGAGAAGCACCAGTTTTATTTTCATTTGTTAGGGTGACCTCAACTCTGGCTACAGTCCTTGCCTTGATTCTGTCATGGCTGAATGACACTATCCCTCTAATTCATAACACTGAAATAGACATTGAACCCCAAAAGGAGATATATTATCAGCTCTTGTTTCTGTATATACTGTATATGTTACAGTGTCTGCTGAAGCATATGAAATATATATAAATATTGTATTAACAATCTATCTCAAATTGTATACCTTTGATAAGGATAAAAATCCTGGAATAAAACTTCGGTCATTCAAGACTGCAAGACCAATGATTGCTCTGATATATACACACATGCTGATTCAAGTATTTGTTACATATAATTCAGTGATTTTAGTCTGCTGTGGTGTTCAGTGTTTCACACTATTCCCTGAAAACCTAATCCAAAACCTGTTTAAGTTGATGGCAGGATTCCCACTCAGCTTCAGTGGGCTTTAGATCATGCCCTGAATGAAAAGCAAAGTTCTGTCAGAAATCATAATATGCACTCACGTGATTACAGACTGTGTAATAATACATATTGTGACAAAGTTCCTCCTCTACCTTGGTGGGTCTTGTGTTTATTGGCGGATTTGCTTGCTTCGGAGCTTCACGGCAGCCCTCAGTTTGGCCGTTTTCATGAACCCACAGTCCAGGTCAACTCCTCCTGTGTCTGACCAAGAGTTGGGAGGATTTGGGGAGAACCCAGGCCCACCCTCTACTCCAGGTTCCAGCCCAGGGCCCTGTGGAATGCAGCTGTCTAGAGTGCCTCCTGGAACAACTGTGCCACAGCTACAACTCCCTGGGCTACTTCCCCATGGCCTCCTCCCTATACCTTCTTTATCCTCACCATAGGACCTTCCTCCTGGTGTCTGATAATGCTTGTACACCTCAGTCCTCCAACAGTTCACATTCTCACTCTCAGCTCCTAGCACCTCTTGCTCCCAGCTCCTTACACGCACACCACAACTGAAGTGAGCTCCTTTTTAAACCCAGGTGCCCTGATTAGCCTGCCTTAATTGATTCTAGAAACTTCTTGATTAGAACACCTGCAGCCAATCAGCCTGTCTGTCTTAATTGTCTCCAGAAGGTTCCTGATTATTCTGGAACCTTCCCTGTTACCTTACCCAGGGAAAAGGGACCTACTTAACCTGTGGCTAATATATCTGCCATCTTTTACTCTCCTGCAGCCATTTGGCCCGACCCTGTCACATATCTCCCCCCCCACATTCAACACTATGGAGTTGTGCAACTTGGGACGTCAGGCAGTGTACTCGTGACAAGCCATCTGCATTGCCATGGTGGCTTCCAGCCCGGTGTTGTACGGTGAATTGGAAAGGTTGTAGGGACAGGAACCATCTGGTCACCCTTGCATTCTTCTCTTTATTTTGCTGCATCCATGGAGGGATGCATGGTCGGTCACAAGGGTAAACTGTGTCCCAGAAGGTAATAACATAGTGTTTCCATGGCCCATTTCACAGCTAGGCACTCTCTTTCAGCCACAGCATACTTCTGTTGTCTCGGGAGGAGTTTCCTGCTGAGGTAGAGGATTGGGTGTTCTTCATCTCCAACCACCTGCGATAGGACAGCTCCCAATCATACTTCAGATGCATCTGTTTGTAAAATGAATTCTTTGTTGAAGTCTGGGGCTTCATGGGGTTACTGCAGAGGGCTGTCTGTATATCCATGAATGCTTTCTCTGCGGCATCTGTCCACTTCACCATGTCTGGACCCCGGGCTTTTATCAGGTCTGTCAGAGGACTCGCCCTGGTAGCAAAATGGGGGAATAAATCATCGATAGTACCCTACCACACCCAGGAATGCCCAGACTTACTTTTTCCAATTCAGCTGGGGCCAATTTTGGATAGCCTCTAGTTTGTTTATTTGTGGCTTGACCATGCCCCTTCTTACAATGTAGCCAAGTTATTTAGCCTCGGCTAGCCCTATAGCACACTTGGCTGGGTTGGCTGTGAGGCCAGCCCATCTTAGCGTTTCCAGAACCGCTTCCACCTTTCCTAAGTGGGTTTCCCAGTCAGGGGTGTGAATAATCACATCATCCAGGTATGCCATTGCCTAACTGGTATGGGGCCGTAGGAGCTTGTCCATAAGATGCTGGAAGGTGGCAGGTGCCCCATGCAGTCCAAAAGGAAGAACAATATATTGAAACAGACCTTCTGGTGTAGAGAATGCCATCTTTTCTTTCGCATCTTTCGCAAGGGGAATCTTCCAGTATCCCTTTGTTAAATTAAGGGTGATCAAAAATCAGGCATTGCCCAGGCAGTCAACTAACTCACTGATACGGGGTATGGGGTATGCATCGAATTTGGATATCTCATTCAGCCGGCGAAAGTCATTACAAAACCTAGTGGTGCCATCAGGTTTGGACACCAACACAATCGGGCTTGACCACTGACTGTGGGACTCTTCGATGACTCCCAGCTCCAACATCTTTTTTACCTCTGCCTTGATCTCCTCCCTTTTTGCCGCTGGGACCTGATACGGCCTTAAAGTTTCCTTTTGCCCCAGGGTCTGTGATAATGTGATGATATGCTTCGGTGGTCCGACCTGGTTTGGTTGAAAACACGTCGTGGTATCGGTTGATCATCTCAGTTACCACTTCTTTCTGGTTTGGTGTCAGATCAGTGGATATCCTGATCTGCTCCTGCACGTTATTTCCCTGGAGCGGGATCTCTTGGGCCACTACACATGCCTCTCGTTGGTGCTAAGGCTTTAAGAGATTAATGTGATAAATTTGTTCTTGTTTCCGGCGTCCTGGCTGCCACACCTTGTAGGTTACTTCTCCCATGGTTTCTACCACCTCATAGGGCCCCTGCCATTGGGCCAAAAGTTGGTTTCTGCTGTGGGTACCAATACCATCACCCGATCTCCTGGTTGGAACTGTTGTACTTTTGCCTGGCGATTGTAATGGGTTCGCTGGGCCTCTTGTGCCTTTTCCAAATGTTCCCATACAATAAGGGTGACCTGAGCTATCCATTCTCGCATGTGCAACACATGGTCAATTATATTTCTCCCCTCATTGGGTTCCTCTTCCCAGATTTCTTTTGCAATATCTAGTATGCCACGGGGGTGGCCTCCATATAATAATTCAAAGGGGGGAAAACCCAGTTGAGGCCTGAGGTAAGTCCCGGATTGCAAACATAAGGTAGGGTAGTAGGGTGTCCCAATCCTTCCCGTCTCGACTTACCACTTTCCTTATCATTGCTTTGAGGGTTCGGTTAAACCTTTCTCCAGCCCATCAGTCTGCGGATGATAGACTGAAGTTCTCACGGTATGTATATGGAGCAGCATACAGAGGTCCTTCATTAGCTTCAACATAAATGGGGTACCTTGGTCTGTTAATATCTCCTTTGGTAGTCCCACTCAGGCAAAGATCCCCACCAACTCTTTAGCTATCGTTTTAGAGGCCGTGTTCCGCAGGGGGACGGCTTCTGGGTAGCGAGTAGCATAATCCAGAACGACAAATATATATTGGTGGCCCTGGGCTGTCTTCTCCAGGGGTCCCACTAGATCCATGGCTATTCGCTCGAAGGGGACCTCTATGATGGGAAGAGGTACTAAAGGTGCCCTCAAGTGGGGACGGGGACTGTGCAGCTCACACTCTGGGCAGGACGCACAGTACCTCCTCACTTCTTCATGTACTCTGGGCCAGAAGAATCATCGCAGGAGCTGTGCCAGGGTCTTCTCTATCCCCAAATGCCCCCCAAAAAGATGACTACGGGCCAGACTTAATACAGCGTGTTATACAAATGGTGTTTTTGAGGTACTAGGATCTGCTGTACCTTCTGCCCCTGGATTGGTGCAACCCGGTATAAGAGATTCTTCTTCATTATGAAGTATGGTCCTGGTCCCTGGGTTTTCCCTTCCCCGGGGATCCCATTTATTTCGGTCACCTCCTTCCTAGTGTTGTCATACCTTGGGTCTTTAGCCTGGTCCCATCCAAAATTTCCTGTCCCAGGGCTAATCTGCCCGAGATCTAGGGGCCAGTCTCTGTTGCCTCTACAGATTCAGAGGCGTTAGGGTGTGGGTCAGACTCAGGTGCTTCTCCATCCTGGGTGGCCTCCTTTTCAGCTGCTTGGGTCCGCCTATCTACGAGAGCGACCCTCTGGCTTTGGGCCAGTATTCGGGTTCCCAAGGCCTTAGCTGCCCTTCTTTCCCTTTTCATCTTTCTACACTGTCTGGGAGTGGAGAACAAATCTGGGGATATTTCAGAGGAGGTTGGGGATTGACAGTCTACTGTGGATGCCTCACTGCTTTCAGGGCTTCCTCCTTTCTTCAATTCCCCTACCGGGAGTAAGTCTCCAAACCCTGGGAAGTCCCTCCCTATGAGCACTGGGTATGGGAGTTTAGGGACTACACCTGCTGCTACCTCAGTAGTGTTCCCCTGAATCTCGATTTTTACTGCGATGGTGGGGTAATAACCAACTGTCCCATGGACATATGTTATCCCCGTACGCTTAGCCCACAGCATCTGACTACACTTCACAAGCTTCCCTGAGACAAGCGTGATAGCACTCCCCGAATCAACCAGTGCTGTGGTCTCTACCCCATTTAGCTTCACTGATCTAGTGTACATATGTGGGGTTAATGAGACCCCCACAAGGTGGATTAGGGAGCATGGGTCTGCCCAGTTCCCCAGGTTACACTGCATAGGCTCCTCGGCATTGGGACACTGTGCAGCTATATGTCCCCAGTCCCCGCAGGTGTAACATCTGTATGGAGCCCTAGGCCCTCTTGGTTTGGGTAGTCTAACATCATGATCCTCTTCCCCCTCAGTGCTCCGACTCTTTGTGGCTTCTGGTGGGCCTTCAGCCCCTCTCTTTTTCCATCTGGGCTCTCCTGGTGGCCAAGTCACCCAAGCTCTAAGGCTTGGTGCTGCTACTTTAACCTGGGGTGCTGCTTCCTTAACTGGTCAGGTCAGCTCTCTCACTGTCCTTCACCTTTCTACCAGCACGACAACCTCATCGTAGGTGGAGGGTTTGTTCTGCCTTACCCAGGCGTGAAGGTCTGGCAATAGTCCTCTCATGTACTGGTCGATGACCAGAACCTCTAGTATCTCCTCTGGACTCCGGGACTCAGTTCTTAACCACTTTCGTGTGAGATGGTTGAGGCCATATAATTGGGACCGCAAGGTTTTGTTTTCCTGGTACCTCCACCCATGATATCGCTGGGTCCGCTCTGCGGTCGTTACCCCAGATCTGGCCAGGATCTCTGCTTTCAGCTGGGAGTAGTCTGCCGCAGCCTCTTCAGGCAAATCATAGTAGGCCTTCTGGGCCTCCCCACGCAGGAATGGAGCAAGGATGCCAGACCACTGTTCTCGGGGCCAAGCCTCCTGCAGGGCTGTCCTCTCTTAGGCCAGGAGATATGCCTCTACATCATCCTCCCGCGTCATTTTCTGCAGCCAATTGCTGGCCCGCATGATCTGCATCCCATCATGGCCATGGTTCAGCTCTGTAAGGGCCTTTACCTGGTTTACCAGTTCCCGCAACATATCCCGGTCTTGAGCAGCCTGGTCCATCAGCAGGCGATTAGTCTCTTGCTGCAGCCGCACTGCCTCCTGTTGGGTGGCTGCCTGGACACGAGTAGCCTCCTGCTGGGCAGCCGTGGCTTGTATCAGTACCTGAACCACCTCCTCCATTGTGGTGAAAAAAAATAAAAATAGACCCTCTTCCCTTTTTTTTTTTCCCCCTCTTCCAAATACCCTCCTTCTTCCGCCGCGCTGTAGACACCAGATCCCACTTCCGACACCAGTTGTGACAAAGTTCCTATTCTACCTTGGTGGGTCTTGCGCTTATTGGCAGATTTTCTCGCTTTGGAGCTTCACAGCAGCCCTCAGCTTGGCCGTTTTTCTGAACCCACAGTCCAGGTCGACTCTTCCTGTATCTGACCAGGAGTTGGAAGGATTTGGGGGGAACCTGTGGAATGCAGCTGTCTAGAGTGCCTCCTGGAACAGCTGTGCGACAGCTACAACTCCCGGGTCTACTTCCCCATGGCCTCTTCCCAATACCTTCTTTATCCTCACCATAGGACCTTCCTCCTGGTATCTGATAATGCTTGTACACCTCAGTCCTCCAACAGTCTGCATTCTCACTCTCAGCTCCTAGCGCCTCTTGCTCCCAGCTCCTCACACGCACACCACAAACTGAAGTGAGCTCCTTTTTAAAACCCAGGTGCCCTGATTAGCCTGCCTTAATTGGTTCTAGCAGCTTCTTGATTAGAACACCTGCAGCCAATCAGCCTGTCTGTCTTAATTGTCTCCAGAAGGTTCCTGATTATTCTGGAACCTTCCCTGTTACCTTACCCAGGAAAAAGGGACCTACTTAACCTGTGGCTAATATATTTGCCTTCTATTACTCTCCTGTAGCCATCTGGCCTGACCTTGTCACAATATCCATAAAGTGGTAATGTTAAAGCTGCAAAGGAAAGACGATGATGGTGCTGCACCTATGTAGACAGCTAAATTAGCTGTGTGATCAACTCCTTAATCCCTTGAATCACTCTGAACTGTCAGGAAAGCACAGGGATCCTCCTGTACCTGTATTCCCCACCAAAATATCCATTTAGCCTAATATTTGCACACACAAAAAATTGTGCAACCAGTTCTAGTAACATACATTAGTATCCATTATCTCTCTTTTTTCAAATGCAGACTTTGTAATGGTACCACTTTATGTACATTATAATATCATACCACTTCCCTCATGTTCCTTTGCACTGCACATCAAATTTAAACTTCTTGTCTTTGCTTTCAAGGCCCTGCATCACACAATCCCAGCTACATCTTCAGCCTGATCTCTCCCTGCATTCTTATCTATGCTGTCTGCTCCACCAGCAACACCTCCCTTCATAACTTGTCTCTTTTTTTCACAAGCATCTATCAGTGTCTTCCTCCATTCTGACAGGTTTCAGAGTAGCAGCCATGTTAGTCTGTATTCACAAAAAGAAAAAGGAGTACTTGTGGCACCTTAGAGACTAACAAATTTATTTGAGCATAAGTTTTCGTGAGCTACAGCTCACTTCGTCGGATGCATTTGGTGGAAAATACAATGGGGAGATTTATATACACACACAGAGAACATGAAACAATGGGTTTTATCATACACACTGTAAGGAGAGTGATCACTTAAGATGACCCATCGCCAGCAGCGGGTGGGGGAAAGGAGGAAAACCTTTCATGGTGACAAGCAAGGTTTCCAGCAGTTAACAAGAACATCCTGAGGAACAGTGGGGGGTGGGGTGGGGGGGGGGAGAAATAACATGGGGAAATAGTTTTATTTTGTGTAATGACTCATCCATTCCCAGTCTCTATTCAAGCCTAAGTTAATTGTATCCAGTTTGCAAATTAATTCCAATTCAGCAGTCTCTCGTTGGAGTCTGTTTTTGAAGCTTTTTTGTTGAAGGATAGCCACCCTCAGGTCTGTAATCGAGTGACTGGAGAGATTGAAGTGTTCTCCGACTGGTTTTTGAATGTTATAATTCTTGACGTCTGATTTGTGTCCATTTATTCTTTAATGTAGAGACTGTCCAGTTTGACCAATGTACATGGCAGAGGGGCATTGCTGGCACATGATGGCATATATCACATTGGTAGATGCGCAGGTGAACGAGCCTCTGATAGTGTGGCTGATGTGATTAGGCTCTATGATGGTGTCCCCTGAATAGATATGTGGACAGAGTTGGCAACGGGCTTTGTTGCAACGATATGTTCCTGGGTTAGTGGTTCTGTTGTGTGGTGTGTGGTTGCTGGTGAGTATTTGCTTCAGGTTGGGGGGCTGTCTGTAAGCAAGGATTGGCCTGTCTCCCAAGATCTGTGAGAGTGATGGGTCGTCCTTCAGGATAGGTTGTAGATCTTTGATGATGCGTTGGAGAGGTTTTAGTTCGGGGCTGAAGGTGATGGCTAGTGGCGTTGTTTCATGTTCTCTGTGTGTGTATATAAATCTCCCCACTGTATTTTCCACCAAATGCATCCGATGAAGTGAGCTGTAGCTCACGAAAGCTTATGCTCAAATATATTTGTAGTCTCTAAGGTGCCACAAGTACTCCTTTTTCTTTTTCCTCCATGATGCCTCTTTATGCCAAACACAGTTTAGCAAGACTCCACCCTCATCTCATTCCAGTCCCTCCTAAAAACTCTGTCCCTACAAAAATGCTTTTCCTGCAAAACTTAAATTAAACAAAAAGCTTGAATCACTTATAGAAATTCCAGCCTATAGAGAGTACCTGTACAATCTTATTTCTAATAATACTTGTCCTTGTTCCCATCCCTGGGGTATGTTATATGCTCATTTGTCTGCATGGTCCATTATTGATAATGTGAGCTCTTCAGAGCAGAGACCTATTTTGTGTTCTCTGTGCAGCGGCTAGCAATCTATAGGTCACTATAAAATGATAAATAATGTAGCCTGCCTACTGTTCAAACCCAAAGCCAATTACACCATGTCCTACCTTATTTACATAATGCAGTTTTACCGGTTCATTGGTGCACTGTATTTCAGATATAATGTATTGATTTTTATTTGCTAATTTATTGATTGAAATTTGTATTTTTAACTTAAGTCATCAAAGTTAAGGCAAGTTTCATGCAAATGCATCCTTTCCAACCATGATTTCACTCTGAAAGTGAATGCCAACAGGCTTTTCAAACACTTGACTGCCACTTCAGTGCCAGCTCTGCCATATGTTCAGCTAATGTTTAGACAGCCAATATTGTCCCTTGAGAACAATGGTCAAAAATAAAACTTATGCCCCTGTCTTTCAATCAGGTTCATGTGGTCTTGCCCATGTGTGATTGAAGAGTCCCATTTATATAGAAAGCCTCTGCATGGGGCACAGGAGGCCCCACACACTGCTGTGACTGCAGGAGTGAGGGTTTAATGTATTTGAAAGCTGATCACTGAATATATTTTATTTTTGGTCATATGTAGATTCACATAGCAAGATGGAAGCAATATTGTAACTAGCAAAATACATGAGCAAAAGCTTGGAGGCTGAAAACCTTTGCCTGTTGGTAGCCAAATTACGAATGCATGCATATATTGGTTTTCAGCCTAAGAACAGTGACATAATGATTTTGATTCTGAGGCTGAGGAAGATTTTGGAGAACAAATTTAAATTTGGATGGCATTTAGAAATTTCTGAGTCAGATAAGCATTTGCAATTTTTAAAATTGCTTCTCTATCCATATAACTTATATGATTGCGCCATCTGAGGCAGGGATTTTCCTAACAGACAGATCAGTGCGAATTCTGTGTTTAACTCCCATCAGCTGCTTTGAAAATCCTAGCCTCAGTGAATGCATACAGTTTAGATTTATCTGACATTTGCACCTATTTTATATTTGGGCAATTGAAATTCAGGTGGGAGTAAAAACAGAAACAGCAAAATTTTATCTGAAATTAAAGCCTGTCCCTTGTTTGCCTCCAGTTGATTCAGAGATTACTCTCCTTTAGTCATACCATTTTCATGGATGTTTTTTATCTTGGGTCTCTGTCTTGCAAGCCCTCCACATGCAGAACTCCCAGCAACTTCAATGGAAAATCTGTGCATGGTGAACTTGTACAATCAGTCTCTTAATCATGCATTCTGTATGTTTTGCAGAAACATGATGCTCAGTTCACAGTCATCCAGCTAGTGGGCATGCTTCGAGGGATAGCATCTGGCATGAAGTACTTGTCAGATATGGGTTATGTCCATCGTGACCTAGCTGCACGTAACATCCTTATCAATAGTAATCTGGTGTGCAAAGTCTCGGATTTTGGCCTCTCGCGTATATTGGAGGATGACCCAGAAGCTGCTTACACAACCAGGGTGAGTTCATATGTTTATGCCTTTCTTAATTATAGCTATAAAACTGGGGTGCTGGAAGTGCAGCCTGAGGCCTCATATGACCTCAAGACTCCTAAACCATGGACTATCCTGTCCTGTGGAGCATAGGAAAATGGGATCAACAGCTGGTTAAACTTGCTGGTGAGCTCACTGCAGCCAATTCCTACACATTTGTCAAGGAAGATACAGTATAAAATTATAGCTCTGCATTTATAATTGGTGGAAAATCATTTTGTGGATACGCTCACTTATGGTGGCAAGTAGAGTACATGTACTGCACACCCCCCTCGCATGGGTATAAACAGCAGTGTGGACAGCAAAGCACTGTTTAGGTGAGTAAAGACATGCCAGAACTTAGGGTACGTATCTTATATGGCTCTCTCCTCACCCAAACAGTGCCTCCCCCATTTACACTGTTATTTTTAGCCGTGTGATGGCCTGGTGCCTCTCCACTGCTAGAGCCTTTCCCCACCACAGCAATGAAAGGCTCTGGCAGAGGGGAGGCAGCAGGGAATGGTACAGCAGATTACCCTTTAATGCAGATGATTGTATAGCAAACATAAATGTTATTTTTACCTTAACAGAGTTAGGCCATCAAAGAAACAATACATGTTTATTAACTGCTAGAAAATGAGACTTCAGCAGGACAGCTTAGAAGGCAGTTAACTGGAAATGAATGACTTCCTTCTGTTCACACTTATATTAGTTAACAACAGAAGTAACTCTATTGAAATCAATTAAGCTACAACAGTATGTGAAAGCATAGTGAGAGGAGACTCAAACCCAAAGCTTCCCATCTGTGGTTTGCCACTGAAAAACTGTTAGAGACAAACTGGTAGTTCATTACTAGAACTGGTTAAAAATGAAAAAGAATTTTGCAGAAATGTAGAAGTTTATCTGTTTGCATCGTACAGAGTCTGGAAAGGACCTACTTTTCTTCCATCTCCCTTCCTACAAGAATTTTCAATTTTGAAAAGCTAAAAAATGTTCAGGTGGGGGAGGGGGGAAATCAATTTAATGTAAAACAAGAGAATAGGGAAAAAGAAAAAAACGAGGCTGAGAGGGAGGGAGAGTGCGACCAAAAATGAATGGAAAGAAGAAACAAGAAAAAAAGGAACATCCAAAACATTAAAAAATAATTTTAAGAAATACTATACAAATATTTTCCAAAATGTTCATTTTTTAAAAAGCTAATTTTTGGACCAGATCTATTCATGACCATTTGATGGGTCCTGGGGGTAGGGAGGGCTTATGTGAAATCAAGCACATTTAATCACTGAGGTGGGGCTTGTGTGAATCAAGTCCCTCAGTGGTGACTGTTCTAAGTGATCACTTCCAAGTATGGTTGTTGACCTGCAGGATTCTTCCCCTTCCCTGCATAATTTGTATTGCCCGCCAGCTGGAGTGAGAGAACCTTCACCTGGCCTTAGCAAGGTGGGTAAAAAGGAACAGGAAGGGAAAAGGGATTCTCTCAAGAGCAGGAGAATGGAACTTTTCCCCAACCCTCTACTCCCAGATTAGGTATGACCAGATATGGGAGCCCACCAGAGCCAGGAGACCCAAGGAGTGGAGTGCCTCTTGTCTGCCTTCTTGATTGCACTCTGCCTGAAAAGGCACAGAGATCAGACTCTCTGCTACTCCTTCTTTTGTTTTGGTAAAGATGGAGTGGAGCGTGCCAAAGAATCCATGCCATGGACCCAGGGCTGAGGAAAGCCTGGGCCCTTTCCATTTTCCATGCTAAAGCCTTAAAGGGGCAGGGCAATAATTTTCCTTTGGCCATTTTTTCATTATTTTGGAGCCTGCTGCTACTGCCTGAGGCAAACCACATTATGGCCACTTTAAGACCTAAGAAACTTGTGACTCCCTGGTATGTTGGAACAAAAAGTTGCCTGGGGAGAAATAGCTGTGCATCAGACAGTATAGCAAAAAGCTTAAAAAGGAAGTGCAGTTTATTGAATATGAAGTGTATGTGCTGAAGTGTATGAGTTGCAGGTTCCCTGGGCAGGAAATACAGAGAAGAGATTTATGTGATATTGGAATTTCTGGCCAGTGCAGAAATCTGATGTTCCAATGGTAGTGCTGAAGTCTTCTTTTCTGCTTACCCTCCATCTCCTTTCTATGTCTCTCTGCTTATTTACATTTAGATAAAGAAATCAGATGTGAAGAGACCATTTTGCAAAGCATGCTCATGTGTGTTCAATAAACCCCATCTGCCATTTATGGCACATACACAAACTACTGCAGGAAGTTACCACCATGATTAGAATCTCTTAATACAATCTAGACCACATCTAATTTCATTCACAGGATAAATGGGAGACTGGATAGACATCCTTTGAAATGACATCAGAAAGCATGCTCCAGAGGTGGGGAAGTCACTTTGTTCACAATTAAGACATCACTGTTTAGCTCTGAGATTGTTTAGATCCTCATTTGATTTCCCTGCTACTATAATCCAGAGTGCCTGGATTCATATGGGTGACAGGGGGGCAGTTGGATTGGTGATTGTCACAAAAGTTTGGTGATAAGATAAAGGAGTTTCAAAGCTCTGTGCTGCCAGTACAAATCCAGTCCAGGTCAGTAAGGACCACAAGTTACCATTGTGTGATGACCGTTCTAGGTGAAATGAATTGGTGTTTGCCCACTGGAAGGTACGAGTGCCATTTGTTACAAAAGCCACCATTTACTTTTGTCTGTAGCTGGCATTCTTGCTGGCTGTCTCAGCAGAGAGGGCAGTGGTTGAACAGGCTATGTGTATAAAAGCTATCTTCACACAACTAGAAAGTGTGGGTAATACTTTCAAAAGTGTCTAGATTCCATTTCAAAAAAATGATCTAGGCGCTTAAGTCTCACTTGGTCGCTTTTGAAAATTTTACCCTGAGTCCTTCTCAGTTCTGTTTCAGGCTCATTAGCAAAGAGAAGGAAAGTTTGCACTGCTGATGCCTTGTTATTTAGCTAAACAGAAGACTGTTTCCTAGACTGTTAATCCCAAGAGATTTCATAGCCACTAAATTCATATGAAGGAAAAAAGGGACCAAGTTTTAAAATAATGGAATAGTCCCATAGAGTTTAAAGCATTTACCAGCTAAAGGGAGGGGTACTAGTTACTCAGAAGCTTTCTGAAATTGACTAAAGAAATCAAAGCCGTAACCATATTTCCAAATGTTCACTTTCAGATCGTGAAATAAGATATCTTAAGTGGCTTTGTTGTTTGATAATCCAGGCCCCAGTCCTGCAAAGAGAACTCAACCAGGCAAGCCCCTGTGCATGTACAGACCCTCTGTGCAGAGCCCCAGTCACTTGGCATACACTTGTGCCATTCTTTGCTCAGGAGCAGGGCCTTGGTATCTATATTTCCATTAGGAATATAATTCTACAGTCTTTATAAATAAGTAATCAGTAATACTCATGCTGCTCTGCAAGTCCTCTGAAGCCCAATGTAAAGATCACACTTGCGTATGGGCCATAGTTGTGCTTCTCAGATACGTAATATTTATGTACTGTAAACTAGTGACTATTTTAGACCACTATTTAAATGCCCATTTAGGCACATCGCCAGTGTGCCTGACATTTAATTGAAGAACGCAGTCCAATTAACTGTTAGTCTCTCTCTCTTTAGTCATAGTTCTAAATCCTGCCCTATGTTGTGTGGGTGCCTTGGAGGGGGAGACCATAGGAAGCCCCTCTTGCTCTATCCCACCTCCCCTAAGCATTTACGTAGTTACAGGGAAGGATTGTCACCTACCACTCAAGACGACACTACCTTATGAGTTAAGTCCATTAATGCACAAGGGGAATCACATTCTGCTAGTTAAGGGAATTGGTCAGGCCTCCAGCAGCCACCGTGAGCCATCCTGTCCTGTACCAGCCAGATGGCTCTTGGACTTACCTCATGCCCAATACAACACTGATTCTCCTGTCATGTGACTCTAAAGAATATGGGTCTGGATTTTGCTCTTTAATTTGCTGCCAAATTCTTCTAACCTGTTTGTTAAAATCTGTTTCTCTTGATTCCTTTCTTCCCAGGCACTTGGTCAAGTATCCATGACTTTTGCTTTCTAACTGATTATAAATCAAAATATGAGATTGGGATACATAGTCCTGGAAGCAACTGCTGTATGTTGGAGTAGCAGATTCACTCGAAATAATTTGAAGTATTTGTTTAGTTTCAGCAGATTTATGCTTCACAGTTCAGATACAGTACGAATCACAACTCTCTTGATAGCAAACAAAACTTTCAATTACTACTGACACTTTTGCTCCAGCACACAACAGCAGATCTCAGACTTAGATAGCCCTGGCTACTGATTTGCTACAACCAAGGTCTGTAGCTGCTGTTTCTGCAACTATCACCTACTCCCTCCTTGCATTTGGGTGAAAGTTCTCTTTTCCCTTTGTTTGAAAGTATACCACATTTTTACTTTTTTGCGAAGCCCTTAAACAGGTGATTAAATGAGAGGCGACTGACATTGCTTTGCTTATATCTACTGTACTTAGCATAGACTTTCCCAGGCTTTTTTCTGGGAAAGTGGCCCAAGTGGATTATATTAGAGAGTGGAAGAGCCATAGTTTGGGACACGTTCTGGAGGGTGTTATATTTTGTACATTGGTCTTAATTTGTATGTCTTGTCAATCAATGAATGTTTGCACAGTCTCCCTGAACTTCAAGTGGGTGTATTTTTCAAAAAAAAAATGTAAGAAATAAATTTAGTGTAGCAGTTAAAAGTCACTGTAGTGGGCTAGGCAGAGAGGAAAAATAGAGAGAATAAATAACATCAAATAATATACATTTTTAGGTAATCAGATCCAAGTGTGTTACAAAGACATTTTCTTACACTATGCAGTGTGCCATAGCGCTGTAACATTATATATTCAATTCACTAGCTATAGTAGCATTCAGCCATTTGAATTAGCTGAGCTTGTGCTTTTCATTTTTTCTTCATATGATCATATAAAGCATATTAATAAGCCTGTGGCTTTGTTTGAGGCTAGGGCCATGATTAGGAACGGGTGCAGAGCTTCTGCATTATGTTACTACTAGTGGATCCGGTGGGTTACCCTCAGTATTTTTATATTTTTAATTTCCATCAGTATGATAATGTCAAACTCACATTGACATAGCAGGAAACTAAGAACCCCTGGTCTTAAAATGTTGCCAGATTCTAAAGTAATGACATACTCCCGCACACATGTAACCGTCATGTGACTCAGACACTGTCTGACATGACATTATTCTACATGCCTGGATAGGTCCCCACAATAGCCCTTTGTTTTCTCTTGGTTACTTTCTTTTATGTCGTTCTGGCCAAATCAATGCTCTGCTGTCAGTGCTTAAGCTGAGGTGCACCCATTTCACAATCCTGGGGTTCAGCATCACATCTTTCTTTAAAAAATAAAGAAAGAGTAGGATGCAGGGACAAAAAGAGTCTAGCTTGCTATTTTTTTTCCTAGTTACATTTAAAAAGAGACTGGCTGGAAGTGTACATAATGGTTCTTTGTCTTCAGAAAATAAGTGGGGAAAAAAGGACACAAATAGGTAACAGTACACATATATGTACATACTTATACACTTGATTACACCTTTTTTTTTGGCATGCACTGGTGGGTGTCTGTGGGCATGACATTCGCATGCAGATTTCTGTAGGCATAATTATAGGGTCCTCATTCTGAAATTTGGTTCTATGGATTCCGGTTTGCCCACTTGTTTTTAATTTTAAAGAACAGTAGCCCAGCAATATTAGCCAGGGTTTTGCCTGTGTTTATGAAAGGGGCTTTGAGATGTAAGAAGCCCCAACTTTGGCAAATGCTTATTTATGTTTCATAGCCTAATAGAAAATGTTTTATTTAGTCTATTGTGTGATTAACCATAAGTTATATGACGTCTTTGCTATGGGTAAGTCATAAAAATTAACCAGATGTGTTCTGTTGGTGTTCATGTAAACTCCAGCTCAGACAAGCATTTCTTACAGAGAAAGAAGATGGAGAAAAAAGGATTCTGCTACCTGAGCAATCATGAAGTGCTCTCTTTCAGTTTATTGGCTTTTAAAACTAGAGTCGCTTGTATAGTTTTTTCAAAAAATGGATGAGTGCATAAAAATTTGAAGTTCAGTTTGCTACAGTTAATGGGACTGTTTTATTTGTTATTTAAAATACGTGGAAATATGTGAAAATGTTGCACCCATTTTAAGAAAAAATCCTTAGTTTTTGGTGCTGAAATTATAGTCTAACGAGCAGGACCCATTCAATGGTCAGTCAGTGGATACTAGTAGCTAAAAGAGCTAAAACACCTTGCTAAAAGCTTTGGTTTCACTCACGTTTATGAAAGCCTTCTTCCTTCTCTCAGTAGAAGTATTTCCCAGGAACATTGCATAAACTCGTATTTGATTTTCAATTCTGGTTGCTTGGGTTCTATAATCTGATTTTTAGAAAATTCTAGTCACATATGAGAGATTCTGTTTGATTTTAAAATATTACTTTTGAAAAAATATTAAACGTTTTCTGTGGAATTTAGATCTAAGATGGCTCAGTTTTCTCCAAATGTTGAACTTTAAATGTTTTAAACTAGCTTTCCAATTTTATTTTCTACTGTTTTCCTTTTCTTTTTAATACATTAATTAAATTTTAGACTCTTCCTCTTTTGCATGAATTCGTAGTTCTGCGGTGAAAGCTGACAAATGTGCTGTTACTTTTGACTTGAAATTAGTGCCAGAATTTCCTGCCATATACTGTGCTGACTGAATAATAGCTTCCATACAACATGCAGTTGAAATATTTCACTTTGTAGCATTACGGGTCCTAGTCCGATCTGGTTATGAAAAAGGTGTATTGTATCCCTTGCTTTTAAGTTATGTAGATTTATTATGCTTCTTATATACTTGTACCTCTATAAACCTATCAGGGGAGCAGAGGAGTTGTATGTTTCAAAGAAGTAACTCTTATATTCTAAGATCTAAGGGTGAAATCTTGGGACCATTGAGTCAGTGGTCCAAGGATTTCACCCCCAATGCGTAGATGAATGCCTTCAGTATCATGAGCAGAGCTATAGTAGACACTTAGGAGAGAAAAAAAGCTCTTTGCTTTCAATGAAATTTAACTTTGCTTAGATAGGCACACATTCTTCATAAAAATCAATGAAAATGTGCATAAAAATAACTTCTGATGTTTTACTGAATTTGTCTTTCATATAATAATACAGTAATTTCTAGAACATTGGAGAATAATGCCACTATTTTTATTAATTGAATAATTTTTTCCCTTTAAGATGATGTCAGGTAAGGACTTTGTGCTTCCCCTCCATGAAGAGCTTACCTTTCAATCACAGACTAATTTTTGGCCCTTGACATCTGGTGACGTCTACAAGATCCAGTCAGAATGGTCTTGATTTTGGACTTGTACTGTAAATTGTACTTTACTGTTATTTCCCATGTTCCTGGGATGCCTACATTTTATCTACATGTATGAGTCAGCAAGTCTCTTCCTTTTCTAAACTTTTTCAGAAGCTGAAGCCAGTTGGGGTGGAAAGCATTTAAGGCTGTATGGGAGTCAGATCCAAATTTGCATTTATTCCCTTGCATTGTGGTGTTAGAAATTGGCACCCACTTTCTCTTGGGGAGAATAAAATCCTATTTTGCAACCATTTTAATCTCACTTTGTTCTTGGCTCTTAATTCAACATTGGCCATGACCAGGTCAGCTCCTAAATCAGGTCCGGGAATTTAGACTTTTGGTGTGTCAGCTCTTGAAGGCTCTCATTTAACATCATCTTAAGAGGAATAAATAGGCTATTACCTGCACATAAGAAAAATAACATCATTATTTTCCGAAAATAAACAGAATTTTATATTAAATAGAAGGTATTAAACAGGAATACTCAGTATCTGAAGGCAGTTGATGTTTGCACTGAGTTGCTTATTCATGGAATGGGCAAAGAGCAGAGATGGCTATGCTGATTCTTTTGGATCTGGCCAGGATATTTAGTACCATTGGCCACAACATGGTATTTACATGTCTGTAAACCTGGTGGTTTAGCTGGAGTCGTGCTTGGGTAGATCAATTATTTTTCCTTGGAGAGGACCCAGAGGCTAGTAGCAGACTGCTGTTCAACTGCTCAAGTCCTTTGTCATGTGGTGTACTGCAAGTTTATATTCTGCCTGCCCTCTATTCACTGTGTAGATGAAACTAGTAGGGGACAATGTGAGAGATTCTGGTTGTAAGTGCTGTTAGTATGCTGAAGATACTTAGCTCTCTGTCTCCATTTCTCCCAAATCAGATGGTGCAATCACTTGGCTTTCCTGGTGAGATTGGTGAGCTGGGAAACACCTGGACGAATCGCCAGGTGATCTGAATCCTCTCTTGAAGGAGTTTGTCCCGTGTTTTTTATACAGGTTCACAATATAGGATCCACTGCTGTTTTAGAAAGGAGAATAGTTGCTTTTTCCCTATCTTTGCTTAGCTAGAAAGTTGCAACTTTTCCTATTGAAGCAAAGCTCAACAGTTATCTGTTCCTATGTCATCTCCTAGCTACATAACTGCAAAATGTATATCCTTGAGGATCTCTTAGAAAATTCACTTAAATGCAGAATTCTGCAGCCGACATACTCATGGGTGTTTTATGCTGGCAATACATTACATCTGTGTTCCAGAGACTGCAGTGGGTATATATTCATTTCCAGATGTAGTTCAAAGGTTGTGTTTGATCTATAAAAGTCCTTTGTAGTTTAGGTCCCAGGTAGCATAAAGGTAATTTTACCCTGACAGTTGAGAGCAGCTGGGACGTGTAAGGAGATAGTCCCTAGAATTGTACTTCTGAAGACTGGACAGTCTCAGTGTAAGGCCCTTGCTTCTCAAATCACTTTCCCTTTTCACTGACAGAACCCAGTCATGTGATATGGGTTTATTGTTTATTCAGGCTGTTTCTGAGCTGGTGAAATGAACAGGAGGGTTTCAGTTGAGAGACTTTTCAGAGTTTGAGTGTATATGGGTGTGGGTGTGTTTTGTACCTTTAGATTACAGCTCTTCTATTGGCATTTACTTGTTTATTGTGTGACTCTGGTGAGACTGCTATAGACAAACTGTATGCTTAAAAAATGAATACATATAATAGAAATAGTGGGTTGAAGCAGTGGGTTTGGTGATTAATGCTCTTGGATTCAGTAAAGTTGGGTTTAATCATCAGTTCTGCCACAGACTCACTGCATGACGTTGGGCATGTATGAAAAGAGGACAGTATTATTCCTTTTCCTCAGAGAGGTATTAAGACCATACATTTCTAAATTTTTGTGTGGCTCTGTAATGCCATAGCAATGAGGGCTGTGGAGAAAACCTACAAATACAAAACATTTTACTCAGTGTGAGTAGGGAACATCTCATTTTGGGTGTTGAGTCTGAAAGAGGAAGACCGTTCTGGGAAGTGGCTTCAAACACTGCTCTTTACTTGTTTGGGGTTTTATTTACAGTGAAGGGGGGTCAGCAAAAGAGACTAAACCCATCCAATTTTGAGTGAGTCGTGTGACATGAAGGTTGGTGTAATGGTTAGGGCATGAGCCATGGACCCAGGAGAACCAGGTCCACCACAGACTTCCTCTCCCTGGGGAGGTCTGTTCCCCAACTCTTAAATGGTGATAATAGCACTTCCCTGCCTCACAGGGGTGTTTTGGGAAAAATGCATTACAAATTGTGAGACACTCAGATTATACAGTAATGGAAGTTCCTATATTGATATCGTTTGAGCTGAAGCCTGAGCTGGATCTTTCACCAGTGCTACATATACTATACATCCCTGGTATTGGAAACTACTTAAACCTGTCATTGTATTCTGCATTCAATTATATTAATTTCTGAATTATTTTATGCCAAAGTTTTATTTTACTGTGTAATATGGGCTTCTTTTCTCATGCATGACCCCAAATCATAGACTTACAGATTTCTGTAAAAGCTGGCGCCTTTGGAAAGTGACTCAGTCTCTTTCCTCTAGTTCTCGTGTTGCAGAAACGCAGCCTGAGGCTCCTTGCCTGCATTTTGTTAATTTGGTTTATGGCATGAAACAACGGCCTCAATCAGAGAGAGATGTTCCCCATAACAACAGGTCTAATTTTAACAGTAGCTTTTCTTCTTTTCCAAGTTTAAATCATTTAATGATGGCTCTTCTCATGACAGTAAAAATGTCTTAGGCCAGATTCTCGCCTGTAGAAAGGGGTACAAACAGAGTAGTTGTCCCCTGACTCTAAGAGTTGATCGATGCTAGCCCTAACCCCAGCACTAGTCTAATTATGCCCCTTCATGTGACCCATGTGGATCTTATGCAAGCAGAGGATTGGCATTAGTGAAGGAGAGCTGCACCACTTCCCCTCCCTCCCCCAAAATATGAGAGTGGGGCAAGGAGCATAGGAGTCAATTCTGCCAGTTTTACACTAACAGGAAGCTCATCTGCACTGGCCATTTTGGGGCATAATCTGGCCCCTTTGCATCATTTGGACAGCATAAAGGGGTTGGAGCATAACTGAGGATCTGACCTCTGATGTATTATTGCTTCTCCACCTGAATTCAGTGAGACTGGCTCATCAACCCTTTCTTTAAATGTAAATAAATAAATTGATGATTTGATTTTATATAGAAAAAGTATATACACGTAGAGCTTCAGAAAAGTTTTGTGATACAATATAATGCACTGTGTGTTATATAAACCATTCTGTATAAGAAATGGCCTGCTTCCGTGGCAAATGGTAATAGAATTTTGTAGCTTAAGATATTTACTAATCCATATGATAAACATGGCTACAGGTAACAAAACCTATGCAGATGTACATGTGTTACAATAATTAAAAGATTTTTCTGCTTCCAGGGGGGGAAGATTCCAATCCGATGGACATCGCCAGAAGCCATTGCATACCGCAAGTTCACATCAGCCAGTGATGCATGGAGCTATGGGATTGTCCTCTGGGAGGTGATGTCCTATGGAGAGAGACCCTACTGGGAGATGTCCAATCAGGATGTGAGTATACTGTAGTCCTGAGTTATGTTCTCAAATAAAGAATCAAGCTGCGAGAGGAAGTGGAGCATAATGAAGCCAGGTGGCTCCTAGTTTTTGACACTGACATTGAATAAGATGTAAAAAGGAAAGTTTCCAAGTCTCCCTGCTTGTAGAAAAGACCTGTAGAATTTAAATGAAAATGATAATCTTTCTAAAAGGTTTTTGGTCACTATGTAGAATATAAGAGAGAATTATATTTGTGGTGTGATATTCTAAAAGATGGTTTTAAAAAAATCTACAGGGAAGATGTCATGTTCTTTTACACTCCAGGGGTTTTTAGAGCCATTTTAATTAAACCGGGCTAAATGTCTGTAGATCCCTTTTGGTTCCATCTCTGTAACAGTCTATATAATTTTTTCCATAAATCTTGAATGCACACAGTAAGTTGTTATTGCAACCTGTGAATAAGAGCATTTGTACAAAGACTTGAATTAAACAAAAATTCTTCTGGAGGCAATCAACAGATAACATGGGGAGATAGTTTCATTTGTTTAGAAGACCTTTAATGTGGAGTTATGTCTATGTAACATCAGTAAACTATACAGGTCTGCCATCCTTTTTCAGTTTAATTAATGCATCTTTGCTAACATATTTGTTTTGTTAGAGGAATAGCATTTTCCAAAGTAAAATAATTATTAAAAAAAAACCAAAAACCTATTATGTTGTTTCTCTTGATTTATTCCACATCAGTCAATTATAACCCACAAATTTTGGATAGAAGTAAAACTATAACTTTCTGTCACAAAAGGGGTGGGCATAGATTTTCAGAAGATTTTCTATACCCAATTTTTAGCACTAAACAAACAAAGGAGCAGAAATGGCAACTCGAATCAGGCAGCAGAGAATTTTCTTTCTTTCTTTCCTGCTTCGCCTACAAATGTGAATATAAATACAAAAAATAATTAAAAAAACAAAACTGTCCCTTTCAACTAAGGACTCTTGGCTATATCTCAAACTTGAGCAGAAAACTGTATTCTTTTTAACTGAGTGTGATAAGGTGTCTACTATTGGTCAGGATTAATTAATTACATTTAGATTGTAGTGGGATGCCTTCCACAATAGCTGTTCATATTAAAATGAAATACAGGGCAAGTGTATATGTGTGTTTTTTTCACTACAGGGCTACTTATACCACATAAAGTGTTTCTAGCTGATTTCTGTCTCAAACCAGTTTTCACTGCTTTGGAAACTAGCAATCCTGAAAACACAAATGTTAGTGTAATATCCCCTATATCATCATCTAGTTTGGATATGTAATTTTGTAACTCATTATGCAAAATCTATTATCTGGAGTGGTAAGGAGGATTGTAATGGTAGCATATACAAAAATCTTATAAAATTTTAGATGCAGGGCTAAATTTTACATCAAGTCTCTGATTTCAATGAGGTTAGGCCTAGGCAAACAAGATAATTTGACCTGCACTGTACAGTAGAAGATATGAAGTTGTCATATTAGTAACCTGCTGCCAAAATGAGATCTATTATGAGCTAAAGACTATGTGCTGTCCTCTCTTCAAGGATTCCCATACTCAGAATTTCCATTGGGATGTAGGTGAGGTATCCTATTGATTACAATGGGAGTTCAGCTGCATAGAGGAAAGCATATGGCACTAAAGATACCTAAATGGTGGCTGTGATGGGTTAGATAACAGAACCTCCCCTCCCCCTGGGGCTGCCAACTGATGTGCAAAGACTACTTCTGCCCCTGCTTTCCCTGCCAGCTTGGGACTCCAGCACCCTGTCTTGCTGAGCCAGACACGCCAGTCTGCTCCAACACAGACGTAGGGTACGTGCCCCAAAGCTGCAGACTTAACTGAAAGCAACTTAAGAAGTGTTCCTGTCTTTATCACTCAGATACCCAACTCCCAATGGGATCCAAACCCCAAATAAATCCCTTTTACCTTGTATAAAGCGTATACGGGGTAAACTCATAAATTGTTTGCCCTCTATAACACCAATGGAGAGATATGCACACCTGTTTGCCCCCACCCAGGTATTAATACATATTCTGGGTTAATTTATAAGTAAAAAGTGATTTTATTAAATACAGAAAGTAGGATTTAAGTGGTTCCAAGTAATAGCAGACAGAACAAAGTGAATTACCAAGCAAAATAAAATAGAACACGCAAGTCTATGTTTAAGAAAACTGAATATAGATAAAAACCTCACCCAGTAAGATTCCTTTTACAGACTAGTCTCCTTCTAATCTGGGTCCAGCAATCACTCATCTCCCCCCCCCTCCCCGTAGTTACTGTCCTTTGTTCCTGTTTCTTTCAAGTATCCTTGGGGGTGGAGAGGCTATCTCTTGAGCCAGCTGAAGACAAAATGGAAGGGTTTCCCCGGGGTTTAAATAGACTTTCTCTTGTAGGTGGACACCCCTCCCTCCCCCTGTGTAGAATCTGAGCTACAAGATGGTGTTTTGAAGTCACATGTCCATTCATGACTCAGAATTTACAGGTAGCAGCCATGGTACACATGCTACCTTGAATGTCCTCAAGTAGACTTCTTTTGTGGATTGGAGCATTCCAAGTTCCAATGTTCATGAAATGCTTCTTGATTGGGCACTTAACTTGCAAATTCCTTTCTAAAGAAGCTGACCAAATGCCTTGCTAAGGTTATTTAAAATCAAACAAGTATACAGCCCAATATTCATAATTTTGAATACGACTATGACACATGCATACAGATAGGATGAATAGACTCAGTAGATCATAACCGTCACAGAGATATGTTACATGGCATATGTAGCATAAAACATATTCCCGTTATGTCATATATACATTCATAAGCATATTTCCATAAAGCCTTATGGGGGGCACCATCACAGTGGCTTTAATGTCTTCTGAAGTATAAGTATTAATACTTATTAATGAAGATATTGGAATCAAATGATCAATAATCAGATTGGGAGTGACAATTCTTATAATCCTAAACGGTGGACAGTTGGGGGACAATCTGATCTTTGGTGTAATAGAGCCCACATCTTATGTAGCATTTTCGTGGCTTTAATCTAATCAATGTGAGTTTGGAGAAGTTTTTTTTTTTTAAGAGTCTCACCTTCCTCATACTGTATCTTAACCTTCCTGTAGCACTTTCTGTATATCTAATTCGCTGCATGGTTTACTTTGCAGATAAACCAGAAGTGTTATACTGCAAGACAACTGGTGAATAAACACATTTGTTTAAACATAAAGTGTCTGTGCTAATGTGTTTCACAGGACTGATAAAATAAGTTAATTTAATTGCCTAAACTTTCTAAAATCTCTTATCCTTGGTAGGTAATCAAGGCTGTGGATGAAGGGTACCGCTTGCCACCTCCTATGGACTGCCCAGCTGCCTTGTATCAGCTGATGCTGGACTGTTGGCAGAAAGACAGAAACAACAGACCCAAATTTGAGCAGATTGTCAGCATCCTGGACAAACTGATCCGTAATCCCAGCAGTCTGAAAATAATCACCAATGCGGCTGCAAGGTGACACGTTAAATTCTACATCACACTTACTGAAAATAAATGTTTGCCTTCTCCACCTATAGTAATTGAAATATGTTTGCTTTGTCCATCCACTTTCTCAGTTTTATCCATTGCTTATTTGCATGCTTGAAGGCTAGAGGAAGCTTTCCACTCTCTGGTCAGAAGAGATTATTGTAAATAAAAAATAACAGCTGTTTGTTTGGGCTGGTGAAACCCAGCTAATTTTAAACAGAGACAGGTAAGTGTTAAACTTGGGTAAATGAATATCTCAGGTGCAAGTCACGTTGGTTTTGATCCTGCAATGTGCGGAACTCCCTGACCTCCCACTGACTTCAGCTGATGCTGAGGGTGCTCAGTATCTCACAGCTGCTCTGATTCAGCAAGGTACTTAAGCATGTAAGTAATTCCATAACTAGAATGGAGCAACTCACATGCTTATAATTAGGCAGGTGCTTAAGTATCTTGCTGAATTGTGTCCCCAAAAAGGTATATGATGCCCCACTCTTTTCTGGCCTCATCCAGCAAATTACCTACACATGGGAGTACTGCCTTGTACTTCAGTAAGACTAATATGCTTAAAGTTAAGCATGTACTGAAGTGTTTTGCTGAATCAGAGCCTTAATAAGGATCTCATTTCTAACATGAATGCTGATACTAATCTTCTAATTGCATTAAAAAGACTAATTTACAACCCTGTTTATCCAGAGAGTTTTGAGACATAAGCAATATCCTGTCCTGATAAAGAGGAGGCAATAACTGATGAATTCCCTGGCATTTGAGAACAGAAGCAGGATATGGTTAAATACCATAGTTCTGATTAAGTAGGTATGGATTAACAGGTCTGTACTTCATATAAAATACCTGGCTCTTAAAGAGGCTGCTATGAAAAGGCTAGATTTTAAGCCTGTTTTAAAGGGGGGGGGTTTGCTCCCTGATCTTAAGTGTAAATGTTGATGGCAGGGCCCAGACTGACAGCCTTGGAGACTGATGTCCTATATTCACAGAATAGGTACAGTCTGGGTAGTGGCAGTTGGGGTTACGCATGCGTCACAATAATGACCTGAGGGGACCATCTTTTCACGAGAGAGGCTCAACAAAGTATAATATTAAATGTCCTTTAAAAATGAATCCCAGGGGTTTATTCTTTTTTTTATCTGTATCTTAAAATATCTTGTCTTCCACAGCTGACCTAGCCCTTACTAGATCTAAATTCTGTTCCATCATGGTGAACTAAGGTGATATCATAACAAAGGAAATGGGGGTGGAGCTGAAAAAACTTGGTTAGTGTTAATGCCTGCTATGTAAATAGAATTGACCTGGATCCTTTTCTTCTTGCCCCAGGCAGTGTGGTTTTTTTCCTGAGATAGAAGCTTGCTAGTCTAATCACCTCTCTCCCACTAGTATACAAAGAAGAGAATGGGCAGAGGAAGGCAGCGATACTAATGGGCTTGGTTATTAAAAATACATAATGCGATTTGATTCTCCTGCAGATTTAATAATTAATTGCTGGGTTTTTAATACATTGTGAATTATAAGAGTTTATTTGGATAGCTATTCCATGTTATGTGGCAGTTGATTGTATTAAATCCAAATTAGTGTAAGCATTACCTTCCCCAGTTAAGAGTTTGTTCTAAATGTCTTTTAGGCCCCTGTTCAGCAAAAGACACAAGCATGTGTTTAAATTTAAGCAAGTGCATAAGTGATTCGCTGAATTGGAAGTTGGAAAAATTTTCATATTTTATTTTGTTTTCAATTTTGGATTGTGGGAATCAATGCATACTTTTTTTTTTTTTTGCATTTAAAACAAAATATTTATTTGTTTCATTCATCTAATACCAAACCCATGCACAGAATTCTTCTGTGAGCTCCACATACCAAAGTACCCAGAAACGAGTTGCTACAGTTCAAGGGTGAGTTGCACCTGTCATCTCTCTCTCTGTTTCTCTGTGGGCACTTTTTCCAAGTGAGAGGTCTATATCTTACAGAGAGGAACCCCATGGTTCACCCCAGCTGAGACTGTATCATCAGGTTACAGCACTCCCTGTTTACTAACCAGATGTACTTCAGCTGGCCCAACTTGGCACTGAGTCCTATTTTAGAATTCTCTCCATGTCAATATGAGATTTCTGTGACTCAGGACAGCTTCTTCAAAAACAAGTGTGAAATACTGATGCATAGAAATTTAGCAAGCAGAAAGAAACAAGGTTGAAACAATAACTGCCTCTATGTGTCTTATCTGACCTAAACCTTATCCTTTCTTTGCCCATGTAGGTGGATTCTGCTTAGCCCAGTCACCCCTTCTGAGCCTGAGGTCCAGCCTGCAGATCTCTGCAGGCCCTTTCTTTTAGTCCAAGACAGTCTCTGAGTTCACGGGCAGACTTTTATTTGTTCCAAAGTTCCTCTGTCTGCCCTGGGACCCTGAGCCTTGTCCAAATTTATGCATCTTCACCAGTGGGTCAGGTTGAACTTCCAAGCAGTAGGCTCTCTGTTTTGTCCTTTAATTATTGGTGAATAGGTGATGCTTAGAAGAGTTAGTCAAGTCTTCCTGTCTAGATGCCTGTCAGGGTGTTTCTATACTGCAGTCAGAGGTATGAATGCAGCACTTCTTTGATCTAGCTAGCTGAAGTAACAATAGCAGTGAAGCATGGACTTCAGCTTGGGATAGCTGCTTGAGTATGTACCCAGGGCTGTGGACAGGGCTGAACATAGCTAGATCAAAGCAAGCTCATATAGGTCTTCATATGCTGCAGTCTCACCTCCGATTGCAGTGTAGACATACCCTAATTGTGTGCTGGAATTTACCCTGGTGATCACATAACCCCTGACAGAATAGCAAACAGGGACATATAGTTTTTCATAACACATTCATTGCCAGTACTCTGGCAAATCTCTTTACTCTCTGCAGGCATGAGAGGAATAGACGTGCAGCAGGAAAAAAGCATTATGACCCCCCAACACACAATCCAAATATCTATACCAGAGGTCGGCAAACTATGGCTCGCGGGCCACATCTGTCCCGCGGGAGCCATTCTGCCCGGCCCTTGAGCTCCCGGCCAGGGAGGCTAGCCCCCGACCCCTCCCCTACTGTCCCCACTCCCCCACAGCCTCACCTCGTCGCAGCGCCAGCACTCTGGCCTGCCACTCCTGCTGTGCAGCGCAGTGATGGGGCTTCAAGCTCCTGCTGCTCGGAGTGGCATGGTAAAGGGGCAGGGAGCAGGGGATTGGATAAGGGGTAGGAGCTCCTGGGGGGCCGTCAGGGGATGGGGAGCAGAGTGCAGAGGTTCTGCAGGGGGGCAGTCAGGGGATGGGGAACAGGAGGGGTTGGATAGGCATGGGAGTCCCAGGGGGGCTGTTAGGGGGTGGGGGTGTGGATGGGGTTGGGGCAGTCATGGACAGGGAGTGGGAGGGTTGGATAGGGGTGGGGATTCTGAGGGAGAAAGTCAGGAGGCGGATAGAGGGTGGGGGCCAGGCTGTTTGAGGACACACAGCCTTACCTACCTGGTCCTCCATACAGTTTTGCAACGCCGATGTGGCCCTCGGGCCAAAATGTTTGCCCACCCCTGGTCTAGACTGTGCCCAGTGGGCTAGGTTGGAGGAATCCTCTCCCACAAGTTATTCTACAGCAGCTACGTGAGGCTGCAGTAGCTCCCATGACACCTATGCCCTTGTCAATATTTAGGAATCACCAGTGGATCTACATTGCAGTAGCTCCCACCCGTCCTTTAACTCCCACTTCTGCCATTCTGTTAAAATCCTGTTGTTGAAAACATGCTGAAAGTCTCATGGAGCTGTGTCCTGCAAATCCCTCTTCCCTCTGTCTGTCTGTCTCACACACCCACATACACACCAGTGGAACCAAGTTAATTCTGCTGCATACTGGAACCTCTAGGACTGTGGGTAAGTTTTGAAATTATGGATACAAATGATGGAAAATCATTTGTATGGGAATATATTTCGCCTGATGATATTTTAAAAAAAATATTATAGATATAAAATCATCTTTTTGTAGCTTTTAACCTCACATGTTTAAATGTGTTTGGTAATCTGCTGCTGTTTGTTTAAAATAGTCGCTACCCTCTTACATCCAGATTACATGCCTATTACTATAGGTGTGCAATATAATTTGTCACCCTCCTCTGCTGCATTTCTTTCTCTCTTATGTTAGGCCCCAGTTCAGCAAAGCACTTAAGCATGTGCTTAGCTTGAATCCCAGTGAAGTCAGTTAAGTATGTGCTTAAGTGCTTTGCTGAATTAGGGCCTTTGTCTGCACATATTTCATACAGGTGCCCCCCTCTGCTTAAGTAGGAGTCTATGGTACAAAAATTGAGTCAAATAATCTGATCGTGTTTAAAGGGATTGGGATTCCTGGGTCCCAGTCTTTTAGTCCCCTTAGTGTAGTCTCTGATTCCATAACCCTGAAAGGGGTCGCAGGTAGTGGTACCAACTACTTAAATGCTCGCCTTGGGACTTGCTGAACCTATCCTACCCGGATGGTACAGGGAAGTCTGTTGTCTCCTTGTAGGCACAGTGAATGGCCTTCCTGAGACAGTCCCACTGAAGGTGTCCAGGGATCTCTCTTGGAAGCTGTAAGAGCCACTGTCTGCTCTCTCAGCAACAGTCTAGAAATTCCTGCTTTTAAGACCTTATTCCACTGCTGACATGACTGATAGGGCTAGAGGGCAGGACCAGCCCACAGCAGCTCTTTAACCTCTTTACCACTGGCATGGGGTTTATAAACCCCATCACGCTTTCTTTCCCAGGTGAAATCCATGTTCTTCAATTACGTAGTCTTTTTGTGAAGTCTCTCTTTACTTGGCTGTGTATGTACTCCGTGGGCTCCGATGTTTATATCCCTTATGCCTTCTCCTGTACACGTAGGTGTCTAGTTTTGCAAACTGATGTAGAAACTGAATACAGTACAAGTGAAGTTGTGCAAGTCATATAATTTTACCAAAGCATTGCATAACCTAATCATAATTTCCTTTCATTCATGTCCTGCTGTTCTCTCTTGGTATCTGAGCATTTTGTTGGTTTTTATAATTGAACCTCTAGGTTGTTTGGATATTTGTAGCCTGGAAGTGAGTTCATAGTTCTCCCAGTTTTCAACAATTCCATTATATTTGTACTTGGACTTATTATTTTTGAGACCAGTGCATATTACTTTCACATGGGTGAACATTTCACTCAATTACAAAGAGATGGAAAGCTTTCCAGAATTCAATGGGTGAGAAATACTTCATCCATCCTGTAACAAGTTGGTGAAGCTGGCGTCCAACAGGGTTTGTTGATTCTTGTTTCGTTTGTGAGACACAATGAAAACCAAGAGTTGCATAATTGAAAATATTTCCCAAACTATAAAATTTTGAAACAGGCTTCTGACCTACTTTTTTTTTCTTCTTCTCTCCCCCCCCCCCCCTTTTTTTTTTTTTTTGGTCAGCTATTGAAGCTGATTAGGAATTTCTATAATTCTTCAAGCTTCATTGTCCAAAGTTTTTTGGCTGGATTTCAAGCAAAAAATGTCTCTATTATAGATTTGATGGCTAAAACTTTACAATAGCATCATGCGCATAAGTAGGCAGAGCACATCCAAAATTTGTACCTACGGTTTCTTCTGAGTTTCACGTTGACCAAATTATTCACCTTCCAATTCGTTCGTTCTTTCTTTCTTTCTTTCGTTCTTTCTTTCTTTCTTTCGTTCTTTCTTTCTTTCTTTTCTAAGCCCCATCAGTCTATACAGGAATCTGCTTTCCATACACTATATGTGAAGAGGGCTTTAGTCTTTTTACTTGAATAGAACTAGGCCATTCAGGAAGACCCCTAAACTCTTTGTTTCTATTGCAAATAGATCTAGGGGAGCTTCTGTCTCCACTCAGAGTCTTAAGATCCCTGCATAAATTATTGCCAATTGCTGTTCTGCTGTGGTTCCACCTCCCTTATGAAAGACTGTACTCTACTAGATCACAATCTACCCTAGAGGCCTACTCAAGGACATTCCAGTTGCTGAAATCTGCATGGTTGCAACATGGTCCTTGGTACATACATTTTCCACCCATTAGTCTTTGTTTCGCTCTGTGAGGTCAGATGCTGTAGTAGGTAATGCAGTTCTTTCTTTTGTGATGGACTCTGTTCCAAAACTCCCATCTCCTTAAGGGGTTACTGCGAGGGAGTGACCTGAAGTGATGCTACTCAAAGAAGAAGGCTACTCACCTTGTGCAGTACTGGAGCTCTTCTAGGTGTGTGTCCCCTAGGGTGCTCCTCTATCTTCCGTTCTTTCCACTGTTTTGGAGTTTTTGTGATAGAGAAGAAACTGAGGGTAGTTCGCCCATGTAGCCTTCTGTGACCTCAGTATGGGGCACAAGGATAAGTAGGTCACATGCACGGGCTAAACAGGCACTGCTACCAAAAATCGCCAATCAAAGGCTCAAGGTGCATGCACACATGAACTGGATCACCCAGAGGGGGACACATTTTGAAAAACTCCAGTTACTGCACAAGGAGAGTAACTGCTCCTCTTTTCTTTCTTGCTGTTTGTTGTGATTTGGAAGGGATCTATTCTGTTGTTCTCAACTCAATATTCAGGGCTTTTACTGTGCAACCCTCATTACCATTAATGGAAATTCTAAGCTGGAAGTGCTAGAAAGCAAACTGTGCAAATCCATTGCCTGATATAGTAAGCATTAAGTCTGCCTTGAGATTCACAATACAGCCAAATGTGAGATGTGATGCTTGTGTAAGGCAGGTCACAGCGCAACATGGAATAGACAGGGAGCCAGTACAACATTTTATAAGCCTTCTAATGGCACTTTTTTTCTCTTTTCAAGAGATTGTTTTAGCAATAATTCCTGGATGGAGTCAATGGGCAGCCTCTCAGGCAGTCATGAATCCCTAAGAAATACCCTGCACCATGACATCAGTTGCTTAATTGTATAGCTAATACGGCACTGTGTATAACAAGTTGAAAATATATTCCTGTACATAGTGGTGGGTTTGGCCTAAAACACCCTACCCTGGTAGATCCTGCTGGGAAAGTGTAAAGTGAATTATACTGACACTGAGGTGGGTGACTTGTTGAGTCTTTACTTTACCTGGATACAGTGGGTTTGGAGATAGCTCCCTGGAGAGAGATGACCTAAGGTGTGGGCTGAGCGGCTCTGAGTGAGGAACTTTAGAAGCTTCCAAGGCTGAGAAGACTTAAGCTACTCCTATTATTTTCTTTTTTAATAAAGCTAGACCCCATGTAAATAGGGCGTGGACTATGTTTTCAGAGCAATTTGGGAAATGTAAAAGTAGCGTCAGGAGCTTTTTGTTTTTAAGACACACTGTAAAAGGGGTGTCAAAAGAGAAAAAGAGGTAGGTCCTGAAATGGGTCAGGGAACAATAAGAACAGCAGCAGCAGATCTTTCTGCCTGGGCAGCAGCACACCAGAGGGGCGGCAGCACACAGCAAAGAAACAGCAAAGACTATTCCTGGAGCGGATGTTCTTGAGGGCTGTCAAACTAGAGACACTGCTCAGATTAGCATTGGGTATTGAGCTTTACCTGTCCAAGGTGATAATTTATAGGTTTATCTAGTCACCTTCACTGACTCGCAGCCATCTGCTGCAGCAGCACTGCATCCCTCTATGGGGAACAAGGGAAGAGGGTCCCTAGGCTTCCTGTTTGGTTTTTAACAAGAGAGGCACAGGCTGCATATCAGACCCTGAGCAAGACGCTGCCATCCTGGACGTCTTGGGGACCTTAGAAGAAAAATACCAACAAGTTGTTTCAGGGGAGCCCTTTTCTTTTGCCCAGCAGTTGGACAGCTGGGCAGTGCATTGGCTCAAACCAAAGGAATGAACTGCAGGAGAACTGATGCCTGAATTATTTTAGAATAGCATTTTAATAGTCTGCTTTGGAGGATGCAGATAAGGGTATGCCAGCACCAACTATCTAAGCTGCAAGAGGCTCTTTCATGGAGGCTAAACTGTTGGGTAAACCACCAGGACTATGACTGCAATACTGACCTGCAGCATCATCCAAGGATCTGCTCACGGAACATTTGGGGAGAAAACTAAAAGAGGCTGGGCACTCTGAAGAGGCAGCTCAAAAAGAACATTTGTTCGGTGTCTAAGAGGGACCCTTCCTGTTGTGTGTATTTTGCTTGTGGGCAATGGAGTGTAAATAAATCAACGACTGTCCAATGAGGCAGTGTGACTTTAAAGAAATGCTAAGGTCAAAACCAAAAAGGATGCTCATCCAGACTCTAGGTAGGAGCCGGCAGCCCTTCCTATGGTCTGTTATTTGTGTGAGGAAAATAGTGCATGCAAAAAATGGTGTCCCTTTGTAGAATGTGACAATGGGGGCAACAAGTGGTCTTGCTGAGACTGTAAGCGCTGAGACTTCAGTATGTGTACTGCTTGTAATAACCAGCTCAGTGGACTCAGGGTGCACCCAACCATTGGTGCGGGAGCGCTGAATGCAGCCTGAGCTACTTAGGTCACCAGCAGCTATAGAAACTCAAGACACATCCTTCGTTGGTAATTGCCCTGATGATGGAAAGATAAGGGGGGACCTTTCTGAACTCACATGGCCAATTGTGCAGTGAGACTGTGGTTACATTTTTAGTCTCACCTGGGCACTGAGGTTAAATTTTTAGTCCCTCACAGTGAGAGGAAACCAGAGATTGTGCCCTGGGCCTGGCGGGATGGAGGTGTATGTAGAAGAGTCAAGTGAGGCAAGTAGCTCCTTTCCCCCACCTGAATATAAAGCAGGTTTGATGGCTGTCTGGAGGGCAAGGGTTTAGGATGTAGGCTGAGCAGTCCTGAGCAAGGAACTCTAGGAATAGCCAAGTCTGAAGAAAAGATGTGAGCTGATCTTTAATATCTTGCATTTTTTCTTGGTTAATAATGCCAAAACCCAGGAAGTAAAGTGAGGTGAAGGAAGCTTGTACTTGTAAAGAGTGTGAGCTGTATTTGGAAAGGAAGCTGGGAAAGACAACTGCTTGCAATTTCTAACTGGTGATCTATGTAACAACAAAGTGTACCCACTTTTCACCTCAAAAACAAAGAGAAGCAACAATCTGGTTTACTCTCAAACTCAGCAAACATGATATGAAATCTCAGGGGCAGGAAGGGGGGTAGAGACAATATGCCAAACAGCAAGGCAAATTTTATTTTAAGAACAAAGCTGCTAATTTTACCTGAAGGATGCTTTAAGCCAGGCATAAATAGCTGTAACTGCAAAGATTCTAGTCCTTAAGGTCCAGGGATAATTAAAGTAAACACAATGGCTCATTTCTCCTCAGTGTGACATTTATTTACTGGTCTCCTGTTGGGAAGCACGTACACTCATGATTCCATTTGCTATAGAAGATAAAACTAAAATTGCTTCACATGCACTCTGTTTTTCTAAGGTCAGAGATAACTATGTTGTCCTTAGCTTTAGTCTAGAATTTCAGTGCTTGAAATTACTTACACCAGAAAGAAAGTCATCTGCATTCAAAGCAATGTAGTGAAGGTGTCATTTTACTTTTTGTAAGAGAAAAAGAAATTATAGATGCCTGCTTTTAAGTGTGAAAGTATAAAGGGTATTTCCAAATTTATAAATAGGGAATTAGGTTACATTGATTAGGGGAAAAAACAGAACATGAAATCCAGGAGGTAGGATACGGGATTTCTCTACCCAGCAGCAATAAGCTGTCTTTTACACAGAAATAATGCTTAATTCTCCTGGTGCTCTTGGCACCTGAATATTACAAATTAAGTTATCTCTCTCTCACTGGATAGCTGGCACACCTATAGTAGAGATTTGTACAAGCAGGGACTGAAGTTCCTTTGCTATTATATATTTATTTCTAGACATGATGTGCTGTGACAAAGTTCCTTGCATTGTGACAAAATCTATTTTACTAACAGAAAACCATGGTTCTTTGTGCTTAATGACACAACACAAGAGTTAATTCCAGCTGTTAACACAATGGGCCAGTCTACTGAAAGCTGACTGCAGCAGGGCATTTTGTAGAAAGTACAATCTGGCATCTCACGGTGGAATTTGTCGCTGTATTTTTACTTATTTGGGGGAAGGGGTGTCACATGTCAGCAAATACGGACCTCCAGCCATATACAATGCAAGAATGAGTAGCACTGAGAATTTTCTCCATGCCAGTGGATGGATAACAATATGAAAATGTAGCAGTTGGGGAGTGGAGGTGAGGACAAAACAAAAAGAGTCTTAAAAAAAAAAAGAGATAGGGGGAAATGTTCTTTGCTCTGTTTCCCTGAGCAAACATGCAATTTCCATGATTTCTTTTTAATGACTCTGTTCTGAAGCTAGTAGGTACTGATTTATGAAAAGCTGTAAAAGATCAGGTGGAACCCTGCAGGACGTCGTTTACAGCTGCATGGATTGCAACCCATCTAATTTGTCTAGCTAAGTGTGAGCTCATGGCACACATCACCCAGCCCATAAATTTAATGTTCAGACCTTCTGTCTAGGGGCTGGGTCAGGGGGAGAAAAATGCCGATGTGTGCAGATGCTCTGAAAGCCCAGCATTCCCTTGGTGCATGGGAGGAGACATCACAGACTCTTCACAGTGAGAGACAAATTCCTGTTCATTGATAAACTGTCCAGATGTCCTCTCTGAGGAGGAAAGTAACTAATTTTTGCTTGGAATCCTACAAGGAGAAAAATGATACTTTACAGTGCTGGTTAGTCTGAGGTCACTTACATAAAAATTAGGTCATATTTTTTGTCCTGGTGATACTTTGATCCAAGTAATAAACATAAAAGCTCTGTTGGGCCACTCTAATCCCTAATCCTAGGGTCCTGTTCTATTTCAGCTTGTTTATGCTCACTCTTTCTTTAAGCAATTGTTGAGTCAGGCCCTGTTTTATTAGAGTTCAGATGAAAAAAAAAAGTAACACACTATGTTGAATAGAGAAAAACTTTCTCCATGCTTTATCACTAAGCACACTTCATAAATACCCTTAATAAATGTCTTGGGATTCCAGATGTTATACCCAGAAAACCAGAAATAAAAAGTGACTCTTCATGGGACAAACAGTAGTTAGCTAAGTGTAGACCATATGGCTACTGGGTACACCCTGGGTCTGCTTGCCAAACTTGGGTGTCTAACTGTTCACTGTTCAAAACTTCACTTACATATGTGCCAAAGGGCTGCTTTTGGCGTGACAGTGGGAGTGTAGGTGCTTAGCTTTAAAGGGCCATGTCTGCAAATTGTTTCTTTAACCCCCTTGCCATGTTTCCCTTGTTGCTCTTCTCCCCTCCCACCACGCCTGTTGTACTATTTTCCAGTGTCTTCTATCACTATTATTCTCTGAGTGGTATGGTGCGTGATGGTAGATAGTCAGGAAACGTCCTTCCCATCTAAGATTGTTCTCAGGGCCCAAATCTTCAGCTGGTGTAAAATGTCATAATGCCATTGAAATCAATGGAGGTACAACAATTGACATCAGCGGAGGATCAGGCTCCAGATATCTCCCAAGTCCATTTCTCCAGACAATAACCAATTGTTTAACTGCTCGGCCTTTAAAGAGAGGCCAGGCAAAACATATTGCCCATGCTAAGAAGATGCGTAGGTTTCTGATCAGCTGAGTTGCTGCTCTTGAATCTGGTTGAGAATTAAAAGTGAGGCTGCAACAACAATTGCTGAAAGGCCCTGATTATCAAGACCTTTCCAATTTCTAAGGCAGCGTGTTCTGAAGCTTCTTATTGTCTTCACAATAGTGTCCAGTGATCCAGAAAGGGAAAATCTAGCGATTTGTACCGAACACAGGTCTCCTACAGTACACTGTGCACAATCTGGTAATTGTATAGGTAGTGATATTTGTATTTTTGCTACAGCAGTCAAGCAGCCAGCCACAACTTCCAAAGCCTGTGTTCTAAAAGCATTTTATAATGTATAAGAGGAATCGATTTATCAAACTAATGCTAGGCAAAACCTCAAAGATGGAAGGTTTGGTTTGGACATGTAGCCAAAAGTCAAAGTGGCTTATTTGAACTTAGCCAAACTTCTTTAGTTTAAAAATTGAGGTCAGAATTGCATGCGTAAGAATTCTGGTATTTCCTAGTCCCCAACAGGGTCAGATGTACCACATGAACATGCTCTTTTAGTACTTCTGATCCTGATGGAACTTAAAAGGGCAAAAGAACATGAAAATAATTAAGGCTGGAATTTTCAAACCTTAAAGAATTATGCACCCAGCTCCCATTGAAATTCACTGGAATTTGAGTACTTAACTCCATTTGGGGTCCCTTCATAAATTCTGCCTTAAAAGTTTTTCCAAACCTCAGATTCTGTTCAAGTTTGGGAGAACAGTCCTTGGTGGTAGGTCTTTTGAACCCAAATCAGTTCTCCCATTACAAATATTAATGAACCATATACCCAGCTGCAACATGGCATAAACATTTAACTTTAAATCATGGCATTTGAACCGTGATCTTTAACCACTCTCCTTCGCTCCTGATTCCTGGTGAAGAAATTCAGATAGCCACCTAAAGCTGGAATAATTAGGTTTAGTCCAGATGAACCACTGAGGATTAGGACCTGAGATGACAGGGAAGTCCCAACAGCTATTTATGCCACTTGCCTGATGTGGGTGGGCCACCTCTGCAAATGCAGATGGTGGGGCCTGTCATCTGAGAACTCCTCTCCACTGTTCTTGGTGCTGGTGCAGTGAACTTCTCTGCAGTGTGCACAGGATGTGGCTCTTCTGCTGTCAGGCCCACCATGTAGCCCTCACACAGAGCTTCAGTGCTGAGGATGGCTGTCTCCTGCCAAACACTAAACCAGCATATTGTCAGGCAGCCTCTTTGTTATTTAAGGATCTGTTTCAACATACTGTCCACAGCTCAGTGGAGCATATTATAGTGAAACGAGCACAGTCACTATTGGAGGGGTACTGGTGCTCTTCCTGTTTTGCTATGTGGTTAAATGCTGTGTAGCAAGAGACACATTCATTTTCACTGTCTTGTTTTGTGCTTAGTAAGTATCAAATGGTTTACATTGTTTGTCGCCTGTCTACAATGATAGTGAAGGTGGGGATCAGTAATAAGAGATGTAGGAAAGCATTCACACTGATTTTTTGGGCCAAAACAAAACTGGGGTAATTCCAGTGGAACTTCCAGTAGGAGGAGCTCATGGTATAGCCTTTTCAGGTGGGCAATAAAACTGAGTTCAGGTTACTTTTGTCCCTTAGTCTCTAGTCAGTCGTACAAAAAGGCTTCAATTCAGCAAAGCACTGAAGCACACAATAGACCTCAATGAAAGTGAGCATGTGCTTCAAGTTAAGTGTGTGCTTTGCTGAATCAGGGCAGGCTCACAGTAGCTGTAGGGGAGGTCAAAATTGAAGAGAATACAGTAGATGGTCATTAGTAGCAACATATCGGTGCCCTTTTGCTATGTTGCTCCTAAGCAGTTGTTGCTGTTATGGGAGAGTTGACAATTCAGTGGGTCCCAGGGGAAATGTTGCTCATAAGCGGCGATTGCTCTTACAAAGTGTTACTGCAAACAAGCATCTACTGTAGTGGCTCATATTTTTAAATACTATCATAGGTGGAATAATCTGATAAAATGTTAATTAGTGTCACAACTGGGAAATAATTAATATGGACACTAAGATGTCATGCCCGCCAGAAAGAATACTGATCACATGGGTATTCAGAGGCTTTGTGTGCAGCTTAGAAAAAAGATAACAATGCAACAAGAAAAAACAACTAGTGTCAATACAGGGGAGGCCAGACATCTGTCCATATCTGTGCACTAATATAAGACATTACAGTGTAGTAGCAATGTTGGAAACGAAGAGCCCCATCACCATGTCTGACTGCATTGGTAGATCATTATGAGAGCCTCAAGTATGGTCCTCCGTAATGCTACCAAATGCAGGGGTATCCGTCATCCAGCTCTTCCTGGCAGTAGAGAAGTTGGCCCAAGAAAAGATATTACCTCACCTACCTTGTCACACTTCTGATGCTTATTTTCAATAGGATGTTTACTTCCCTGTTGCTATTAATCTAACAACAACCTCCTGTTGGAAATCATACAGACTGAAATTAAATTATAATGTAAAAATATGTATCACATATTGGTAATGCTTCGGTGAGTTAAAGCACCTGGATGAGCCAAGTAGTTGGAGCTCATAAACAAGATGATTATGCAGTGTTCCTCAATGCTGCCAATTTGAACAAATGAGGCTACAGTGGTAGATAAATTCCACAGACGAACAGGAAAGCAGCTGGAAACTCCTGCTGGGGTTGGTGTTAAGTTTAGACACAAAGTATATCTTCTGTTTACTCTGGCTCTCTTACTTTGATCACATTCTTTTTATTCCAGGCCATCAAATCTTCTCCTGGACCAAAGCAACGTTGACATCTCAGTGTTCCGCATGACAGGTGACTGGCTCAATGGGATTCAGACAGGACAGTGCAAGGACATCTTCACAGGGGTGGAATACAGTTCATGTGACACAATAGCCAAGATTTCCATAGAGTAAGTTAGTGCAATTTGTAGTGATAATAATGCATCAGTATTGCCCATGGATATTTTTTATTTTAAACATGCACAAATCACATTTTTGGACTAAGCTTTAACAAGAGTAGCTTAAAAATACTCTCTTGTATTTAAAGGCCATTTTCAAGTGTAAATTCAAAATTTAGTTCTTATATATGTATAGAAAACAAACCGTTTTGCAGATGGCATGAGGACAACTGCAGCTTGTTCTGTGTAAGCAGACTCTTGTGCTCACACAGAGCCCAGTGGAGTCAGGAGGTCTTTCCATGTGATGCCAATCACAGGATCAGGGTCTGAGAAGTCATTGGCCGAGAATCAGTGGGATCTTGAATTGACCAACACCTCTGAAAATCAAGCCACTTTTATTTAAGAATCTGACTGCAGGAAATCTGGTTTGAAAAGTTCAGCCATTGAAAATGTCCTAATGGGATTTAGAATTCAGTTTTAAATGTTTTGCTGTGAAAAACAAAAATACAAATACCAACTCTTACTGGTGCTGCGTAAGAGCTATTCATAGCAAACACTTTTTCTGTTAACTGTATCTGTTCCCAAGCTGTGAGAACAAATCCCTCCATCCAGAACTTTATTTTTTGTTGTTGTTCCTTTTATTTGATGAATGTTTGGAGAAATATATTTCAATCTATAAACTGCTTACTATGATATTGGTGGCAATATTGTCTAGGAATGCTGCACAGGACCATTGTACAGATACTCCTGGGGGAATTCTGCACCAAAAAATTAAAAATTCTGCGTGCTATATTTTCAAATTCTGCAAAATTCTGCATATTTGAGTTTTCAAAATAACACAGTATAATCACACCAGTTTCAATTATTTTGGGTCATTTATTTCAAAATAACTGTCAGCAAGTATAATATAGACAACAAAAAAGATTCAGGAAATGTTTTTTAACAAATAGATTCCTTACTAGGCATATAAATAGAGAATGCTGAGTAATAATTCATTTAAACTACAATACAGAACCATATTTCCTGGACCTCTCAGAAGCAGTGCAAAGATTTGGGGAAGTCAGGGGTAACAGAGGAGATGAGGGAGAGGAAAGTAATTGCTGGGAAGGACCCTGGGTGTGAACTTGGAGGGTTGTTGGGTATGCAGGAAAAGCATGGAACAGATTGGGGGGGCAGGGAGGGAATGTTAGGGAGTCTCTCCCATGCAGATCCTGGCTGACCCCTAGACTCTCCCATTCAGTCAGGCACATCTGCCCCTGTCCCTATGTATCCCTCACCCCCATGTGTCCTTGCATCCCCTGTCCACATATGTCCCTCTATCCCCACTCAAATATCCACTCCCCCATCCCCATGTAGCCCTGCACCCCTCCCTCTGTGTCTCTGTGCCCCCACTCAGCTACCCCCTACCCATGTAGCCCTGTGCCTCCATTCCTATTCAGCCCCTGCCCCAGTCTGTCATCCCCCACTAGCCCTTATGAGTCCCTGTCTGACCTCCCAGCAGCCCCATGATGTCTCCCCATATCCCCTGTCTCCTGACCTGGCCCGACAAGTGCTGCGAAGAAGGGAGGCTTTCTCTTTCCTAGCTGGCTGGGAGCTGCTGCTCTGTTCCATTGCCAGGGTGCCCTTTGGTGAGCAAAAGGCAGAACTGCAGTAACTTTCCAGCCCAAGTTATTTTCTGTTGAGTTTGCTCTGTTCTAGTGCCATCTTGCCCTCTGATGGGCAAAAAGCAGAACTGCAACAATTTTCTGGCAGAAGCTTTTTTCTGCATGAAAAATTATAAATATGCATGGCTTATTAATTATGTGCACACACAGTGACACAGAATTCCCCTAGGAGTACATTACTGTACAAACAACCAATATAAAGACAATCACTGCTGTAGAGAGCTCAATATCTGGGATGTAAACAATATATAACAGATGGTGAGACACATTATGATACTATTAGGAAGGCAAAATAACATTAGAAAGATGTGTTTTAGAGTCAATTCAAAGACACAGTGGTCTCAACAGTGACAGTGTCCATGGACTTTTTGCTGCAGGTCTTCACTATGTTGGCTGAGTGACTGGCCAGAAGTCACCTTTCTGTCCCTGATTAGATGATCACTACATTTATAAGCAGGAGGAGAGCCAAAGGAAGTTACTGAGGGTTTTAATTTTCTCAGTAAGATGGTGGGAATGTTTAAAGGAGAGGTAGCATGGGATAAGCAAACCTAAGAGATTTTAGGACATTTTTAATCCAGTTCTTCCCTGAGCACCTACTTAGGTGCAGTTCATGTTACCATCGAGGTAAAGGAAGGCATAGTTAGGACCTTAAATTTGCCCCCGCTATTTGTTGTACTTATGCATGAATGTGGACAAATAGAAATATCAAATCATTTGTTGGTTGCAACCAAGCTTCCCTTAAACAATTTATCATCCTCTTGTTCAAATCATCTGATGTGCATATGTAATGCCAACAGACCCCAGTCGCTGGCGGTTGGGATTGAACTGGGGACTTCTGGAGCTTAGCGCATGAGCCTCTACAGCATGAGCTAAAAGTCAGCCAGCTGTTAGCTAAGGCAGTAGAGGAGACTCATTTTATCTATCTCTAAGTGGTCTCAGTGCCACTACATGGGACAGAACACCATACCCAATACTCATTAATATTAATAAGCCATGCACACGTGCATTGAGAAAAGAATGTTTTTCATTATTCCCGAAATGTTACAAATGCTACAATCCTTCTAATCTACCTTACATTCCATTTATATAGAGCAGGAAAAGAACTGGTTCAAATTGGTGCTTTGTATGAGCCCCGATTTCCTCCTGCATCTCGAAGAACAAGCTGGAGGAGTTGGTGTTACAAATTCATGCATCCACCTGGAATGAATTAGTTTGTTTAAATTTAAATGTGTACCATCTTTATTCCTGCAGTATAGAGTGTTGTGGTAATAGTCTCTCTGCACCTGGGAACATGTCAGGTATGGTTATGAAGATACCGTGCCAGAGAGAATATTGACTTCTTAATGGTATACATTGGTGACAGCTAAGTGATGGGGAACAAGTAACCAATAGCTGCAGTATGGAAATTAAAACACATAAATACAGCCAATTAGCATGTTGTTGCAATAGTAAAAAAAAGTTGATAATGGCAATGACCCCATGGGAACATTGCAGAAACCCACTAGTAATGGCCAGTTTCCTGTGGACTAATAATTAATTAGCCTCACCGCAAAAGTATGAAGTCACATTTCCACCATGCCCAACAAAGGGATTAGATTGTCTAGAGAAACCGAAGGCAAAAACACAGCAGGGCCTGTGAATGTGACCATGTAGCTATACATTTCAGCATCAACCCCAGAACCGTGAAAGCCAAACTGCTAAAAGGGCTCAGTGTGCAAGATGGCAGGCCTGATTCAGGAAAAAAAATCAGGCCGGATGGTCACAGCATGAAATGCTGCTACAGCAGGGAAAAGACCCCAGGAATCTCAATCGTCTACTCAGGTCCACAATCAGCATTTGTTCCCTGTCTGATCTTTTGGATGGGTATTTTCTGGTGCTAAACAAAGCAGAGCACAGCTCAGTGAGATCTTCTCCTATTGTGCTATTTTTTTTGAGAGAGAGAGAGGGAGAGACATTCTCACTGGTTTCTGTTCTTGTACAGTCTCCACTCTAACAATAGGGAAAAGACAGTATGAAACACAGAGGTAGGGGACATCACATTTATCAACCCTCTGTTCTCTTTCTTTCAGTGATATGAAGAAGGTTGGTGTTACAGTTGTTGGTCCTCAGAAGAAGATTATTAGCAGCATTAAAGCGCTAGAAAATCATACAAAGAATAGCCCTGTTCCTGTGTAAGGTACCAAAATGATGTTGCTCAGGTCAAAGAAAGGGAGAGAGAGAAGTTGCTTCAAAGGGCAAATAGTGATGGCTGAGAAAAGTGCACGAATTAAAGGAGCTCTCACAACACTGTTGGGAGCACTGTTGGGAACTTCAAGCCCACTAAAAAACTCAAATATTGAGTATCAATGCCTTAAAAATAGGAACAAAAATGTTTAATCCTAAAGGGTGGGTGCTTTCTTTTCCCCTTCTAGTAACTAACTGATAATACAGATAATAATTTTGAAAAGAAAAAATATGTAAAAATCCTTCCAAGTAAAACAGTGAAACTGAACCCTAGAGCCATTTGAACATTAACTGACTGAATATCATGAAAAACCACGGACACAAAGGCTGTGTGTTTGATCGACAGCAGCAACAAGAAGAAAAAAAAGACTTGCAGTATTTTTATACACAGAAGAGATCTGTAACAGGTATTTTATTTCTTTAAAGGCAAGCAAAATTGAGGGATTATACCTCAAACTTAATGTCACTGTAATCCTCTGTTTCAGCTGTGGAAAGGAATACAGAAATAAAGTTTTTAGTGACTTTGAGTTAGTTCACAAATGATTTTTGCCATTACGTTAGCTTCCCTAAATGTTTCCATTTAAAAAACAAAAAAGTCTTATTTTTTTTTAAAAAGGCATATTTATTTCCTTTTATTCTTTATTGTTTATATTTATGCTTAAATATCTTAACTTAGATTTATTACTGCCATGTGCCAAATGCAGTTAGACTTCACTGATCAGAATCGATGGTTTAACCTGAGAAAATTGTATGGTGTGTTACTTACTAGATTTTGTTGTATATTCATACTGCCCTGTTTCAAATCCAAGAAAGAAAAGCTTTTTTCCAGCTCTTGCTCTGAACAATCCATCTGTGTGTGTTCCATCTATGTCATATCTCTGTTCACAGTAATATGTTACACTTCTAACTAGAGTAAATATACTAGCAGAACTGTGTGTGAACAACATATGAATTGTTCCATGGATCAATATTGAGCCTGGTTAAGCATGTTAGTTTCCTTTACCTCCCAAAGACCTGATTTCGCCATCCTTGCACATGATAAGTAAGTGGCACCTTATTCAGATTGATTTCAGTGGAGCTATTTGCAAAATGAGGTGCTAGAACCCAGTATAAGGGAGGCAGATTTGTACCCTAATTTAGTGGGACTGCTTCTTTAGCTTACATGGTAAAGGTTTGAGTCTGAGTATGGAGCTGAAGGTCAGGGATTCTATTCCTGATTGCCACATGTGCATAATTAGCAGGAAGTCATGACATTTATATTTATATATATATATATATATACATACATAGTCCCTGATCATTACACTAGGATGTGACTTAGTGCTGCACATCTAGGACTGGAATCCTGCCCTCCTTAAACTTCCACCTCTTCTGCAGAGTGGATTCCACTGAATAATACTGAGTTCCTGTGAAAACAAACAAAAGACAAGACAAATGCATTTTGAAGGATCCAGGGCTGTAGAATGTAGTACAGATTGCTATTAAGGCTACAATTTAGTCACAGATAGTTTAGTAAAAGTCATGGATAGTCACGGGCAGTAAACCCCTGACTAAATCTTGGAGTGGGGGGTTGGCCACGGGGTGACGTGGGTGCTTGTGGGGGGGGGGCTAGGGGGCACCACGTGGTGGCAAGCAGGTGATGGCAGGTGGTGGCATGCAGCCCGGGACCCCTGCTGGTACTGGGGTAGTGGGGGTGGCAGGTCTCACAGGCTCCCTTCATGGCTCCCCTGAAGCAGCGACATGTCCATCCCTCAGCTCCTAGCTCCTCAAGCTATCCCCAAGCACCAGCTCCACAGCTCCCCTTGGCCAGGAACCATGACTTCCGTGATCTCTATGACAAACTCACAGCCTTAATTGTTATGTATCTAGTTGAGTCTGCTGCCATGAATGCAAAATCAATAGCTTCTTCTGAAGTACACAGAAGCATTAGGCTGAATTCCTAGAATTCTTCAGGCTGAATCTGCTTCTAAATTATTCTTCCTGGATCCAAAACGTGAACAATGTAAAGTGAACACATTTATCACTCACTGATAAACAGAGACAGAATTATAGATTGCCTTTTTAGTAAATCGTGGCAAGTGAACATGCTCCAAAGAATCTGATTTGAAATATGCTCAGTTGATAATGTCTATTAATATGATTTGACAAAAATTTGAACCAACAATATTGAAAAGTGCAGAAAATTAAAAGAGAGCAGTCCACAAACAATCTTTGTGATTTTCTGTTCAGTATGTTCTCTTGTTAGAACAGCAAAATATGATGGATGACTCAATATTAGGATGGCCATCTTTTCAAACTGCAAAAAATGGGACATGTGCAGGAGTCCCGCCCTTGCTCCTCCTCTTCCTCCCTGAGGCCCCACTGCCTGACCAGGCTGGAATTTGGAGCTGGGCATTGGTAAGAGCTGCCCAAAGAGCCCAGACTGCTGTGAGGAGCCCCAGGCCCTTCACCTGTCCTGGGGGAAGCAGGATGCACAAGAGCAGCCTTCAGCCTGTGTTTACACACCCCGGGGCTCACTGCCAAGGGCAGACGAAGAGTCTGGGACTCCAGGGCCCCCCACAGTGACCTGGGCAGCTTCTAGCCTGGCCAGGGGGTGGAGCCTCAGGGGGAAGAGAAGGAGCCCAGGGTAGATCCTTGTGGTAAGGCAGAGCTAAACCCATCTCAGGAAGAGGCTGGTGCTGCCCCTGAGCCTCAGGCAGGCACATAGTGATGCTGCAGGGAATCTGGGACAAATGCTGTCCCTGAGTCATTGAGCCTGGGACTGGGACTTGAAATGTACATTTCGGGACTGTCCTGCCCAATTAGGGATGGGCGGTCCAAAATAAGGTCCAATATAAGAAAGCACAAATGCCAATTTCAGCTTGCTTAGTGTGTTCAGAATTGTTCTTCTCTTCAACCTTGAACTAAAGATTCAAAATTCAGACATTGTTAATGAATTTAAATCACCAAGCTCCAGTGAGGACACAAGTGTAGGAGGAATCTTTTCACAAGGTTTTTCTACAGATGTTCTTCTCAGTCTTCATTCAGGCATCTTTAGGGGAGGAGATTTTTAAAGGCTTCTCAAAACAAGAAAAATGTTTCAAATTGAGATCTCACACCCTTAATGTTCTCTCAGTATCTAGTCATCCTCCATGGACACTGTTCTGAGCATGCTCAGCATAAGTGCATGATACTGATTCTTGGTAAGAAGGGAATTCATTTTTGTTTGTTTGTTTTTTGCTTGCACTTATGAGTAGAGTGGTTTTAAGCAAGTTTAGCATCCTCTACACTTCAATATTGTACATGTACTCTAAGTGGCCTCTTATTGAAAACATCCCACACTCCCCTCCCCCCTGTACATATGTAAACCTAACAGTGTACAATTCTTAAATGTGGAGTAGAGGTACTAGAATTCTTGTGGCCATCTTCCTGTACAGGATCTGCATTGGTTATTTACATCAAACAAAACACAAACTAGTCACAACATTATGTACCATATTATTGGTTTTGTATCTTTAAATATAGTTTACATATATAATTTATTTCTGTTAACATATATAGTTTTGTGCTGTACTTAGCATTCAATAAGCAATGTATAGATGTATTTGATTGGTAATATGTACTTACTTTAACTTGTAATTCAAAGCATTACTTACTCATTTAGTTTATATGTTGTGCAATTATAGATGGCCTCTTACTAATGTAAAATTATTTGTAGTGGAAACATTTATATTTTTATAATAAACATAATGAAAGTATTTTTTACATATTGGAATACCCAGCTGCTTATTTTGAGGCAAAGTAAATCTATTTGATTGAAAAAAACCTAACTGGCTTGATTAAATTTGAATTAAATATAATGCATTACCTGTGGCTAAATTCTCAACTTCAGAGCACAGCTGGAGTTAGTTAGTTGCTATTAGGAACACCTATTAAAAAAGCAATGTTTAAAGTCGATACAGTGGCCAGATCCATTGGTGCTCTGCCAAGCTACATCAGTGTGAAGATGTGATTCACTCTGTGCGTATGGGAAGACTGTTTCTGTCACACACTGCCTATAGGGTGTTGAGAAAGTTGTTGTTTATATTAGCTAAGCCAAGTAACTCCAAACTTCTACTTTTGTTTCAAGGGGACTGGACCTCCACAGGTCTTGTTAGAATGCTTAAGTACTATAAAAAGATGTTCTTGTCAACAAAATAAGACAAAGCACATTAGTTACTGTAACTTTTCCCCATGATCATTTTTTCCCTCTGGATTGTAAACAAAACATCTTCTAATGATCTCTCCTCGGGGGGGGGAGGGGAGTGTGAGAGGCAGTGATTTTTTCCCCCCTGTTTACTGTACCAAAGAAAAAGGATTGTTTTTATGTGCTTCACAGAGGCATGAATTATTTGAAAATACCAACGTACTGCCTAACTTTGCCTCTTGAGAGCTGTCTTCCTAGAAGAATGTGAATGTTTCAGAATGTTCTGCTTCTCCAGTTAACATTACTTAGGATAAGTAAAGAATTAGTATCCATTTGTATTACAAATGAGGAGCACATGCTTGTATTTTAATTCACTCTGGTTTTAACCATACAAAGTAATGTATTATAGAGCTGTTTCTGGAATAAGTCTATGTGGGCAAACTTGGCAAGTGTTATCTGTTAAGTGATATTACTTGAAAGAGGAGCCATTTAACACCACAGAACAGAAACAAGGAGGCAATAATTAAAATCTTCAGCAAAACCTAGTGCCTCTTTATAGCATCTCTATGCTACCTACTATGCTGCAGTGGGTGCATACGATGCAAATCTAAATTCCAGTGTGGGATTTGAACAGTATGCTTGAATGGTGTGGAAACCAAGTCAACCTATGGAACTCCTTGCCAGAGGATGTTGTGAAGGCCAACAGGGTTCAAAAAAGAACTAGATAAATTCATGGAGGATAGGTCCATCAATGGCTATTAGTCAACATGGACAGGGATGGTGTCCCGAGCCTTTGTTTGCCAGAAGCTGGAAATGGACAACTGGGGATGGATCACTTGGTCATTGCCCATTCTGTTCATTCCCTCTGGGGCACCTGACATTGGCTGCTGTCAAAAGACAGGATACTGGGCTAGATGGACCTTTGGTCTGACCCAGTATGGCCGTTCTTATGTTCTTAAGATACTAGGTCGGTCTAATCTGTATAGCGTGCAAGCTATTTACTCTGTGAACAGATAAAGAGAGCTTTAAACTAGGAATTGGGGGGAGATGGATGGGAGATGTCCAGAAAATCTCCACGCCAGATTTTAGCATTGAGAGGGAAGAAGATGAAGTAAGAAAGGATACAGCCGTGGGTAGGAGAATGTATATAAGGAGCGAGGGCGGTGTGGATACTAGTCTAATAGGTTATACTGGCTGTAGAATGACTGTGCCTAATAGGGTACAAAATGTGAGTGAATCTAAACAGCAAAAATTAAGATGTTTGTACACCAATGCGAGGAGTCAAGGTAACAAAATGGAGGAACTAGAGCTACTGGTGCAGGAAGTGAAACCAGATATTATAGGGATAACAGAAACATGGTGGAATAGTAGTCATGACTGGACTACAGGTATTGAAGGGTATGTGCTCTTTAGGAAAGACAGAAACAAAGGTAAAGGGGGTGGAGTAGCATTGTATATCAATGATGAGGTAGAGTGTAAAGAAATAAGAAGCGATGCAATGGATAAGACAGAGTCCGTCTGGGCAAAAATTACATTGGGGAAGAAAACTAGTAAAGCCTCTCCTACGATAGTGCTTGGGGTGTGCTATAGACCTCCGGGATCTAATTTGGATATGGATAAAGCCCTTTTTAATGTCTTTAATAAAGTAAATACTAATGGAAACTGCATAATCATGGGAGACTTTAACTTCCCAGATATAGACTGGAGGACCAGTGCTAGTAATAATAATAGGGCTCAGATTTTCCTAGATGCGATAGCTGATGGATTCCTTCATCAAGTAGTTGCTGAACCGACTAGAGGGGATGCCATTTTAGATTTAATTTTGGTGAGTAGCGAGGACCTCATAGAAGAAATGGTTGTAGGGGACAATCTTGGCTCAAGTGATCATGAGCTAATTCAGTTCAAACTAAATGGAAGGATTAACAAAAATAAATCTGCAACTAGGGTTTTTGATTTCAAAAGGGCTGACTTTCAAAAATTAAGGAAATTAGTTAGGGAAGTGGATTGGACTGAAGAACTTATGGATCTAAAGGTAGAGGAGGCCTGGGATTACTTTAAATCAAAACTGCAGAAGCTATCGGAAGCCTGTATCCCAAGAAAGGGGAAAAAATTCATAGGAAGGAGTTGTAGACCAAGCTGGATGAGCAAGCATCTTAGAGAGGTGATTAAGAAGAAGCAGAAAGCATACAGGGAGTGGAAGATGGGAGGGATCAGCAAGGAAAGCTACCTAATTGAGGTCAGAACATGTAGGGATCAAGTGAGACAGGCTAAAAGTCGAGTAGAGTTGGACCTTGCAAAGGGAATTAAAACCAATAGTAAAAGGTTCTATAGCCATATAAATAAGAAGAAAACTAAGAAGGAAGAAGTGGGGCCGCTTAACACTGAGGATGGAGTGGAGGTTAAAGATAATCTAGGCATGGCCCAATATCTAAACAAATACTTTGCCTCAGTCTTTAATAAGGCTAAAGAGGATCTTGGGGATAATGGTAGCATGACAAATGGGAAGGAGGATATAGAGGTAGATATTACCATATCAGAGGTAGAAGCGAAACTGAAACAGCTTAATGGGACTAAATCGGGGGGCCCAGATAATCTTCATCCAAGAATATTAAAGGAATTGGCACCTGAAATTGCAAGCCCATTAGCAAGAATTTTTAATGAATCTGTAAACTCAGGAATAGTACTGAATGATTGGAGAATTGCTAATATAGTTCCTATTTTTAAGAAAGGAAAAAAAAGTGATCCGGGTAACTACAGGCCAGTTAGTTTGACATCTGTAGTATGCAAGGTCCTGGAAAAAAATTTGAAGGAGAAATTAGTTAAGGACATTGAAGTCAATGGTAAATGGGACAAAATACAACATGGTTTTACAAAAGGTAGATCGTGCCAAACCAACCTAATCTCCTTTTTTGAAAAAGTAACAGACTTTTTAGATAAAGGAAATGCAGTGGATCTAATTTACCTAGATTTCAGTAAGGCATTTGATACCGTGCCACATGGGGAATTATTAGTTAAATTGGAGAAGATGGGGATCAATATGAACATCAAAAGGTGGATAAGGAATTGGTTAAAGGGGAGACTGCAACGGGTCCTACTGAAAGGCGAACTGTCAGGTTGGAGGGAGGTTACCAGTGGAGTTCCTCAGGGATCGGTTTTGGGACCAATCTTATTTAATCTTTTTATTACTGATCTTGGCACAAAAAGTGGGAGTGTGCTAATAAAGTTTGCAGATGATACAAAGCTGGGAGGTATTGCCAATTCGGAGAAGGATCGGGGTATTATACAGGAGGATCTGGATTACCTTGTAAACTGGAGTAATAATAATAGGATGAAAATTAATAGTGAGAAGTGTAAGGTTATGCGTTTAGGGATTAATAACAAGAATTTTAGCTATAAGTTGGGGACGCATCAATTAGAAGTAACGGAAGAGGAGAAGGACCTTGGAGTATTGGTTGATCATAGGATGACTATGAGCTGCCAATGTGATACGGCTGTGAAAAAAGCTAATGCGGTTTTGGGATGCATCAGGAGAGGCATTTCCAGTAGGGATAAGGAGGTTTTAGTACCATTATACAAGGCACTGGTGAGACCTCACCTAGAATACTGTGTGCAGTTCTGGTCTCCCATGTTTAAAAAGGATGAATTCAAACTGGAGCAGGTACAGAGAAGGGCTACTAGGATGATCCGAGGAATGGAAAACTTGTCTTATGAAAGGAGACTTAAGGAGCTTGGCTTGTTTAGCCTAACTAAAAGAAGGTTGAGGGGAGATATGATTGCTCTCTATAAATATATCAGAGGGATAAATATAGGAGAGGGAGAGGAATTATTTAAGCTCAGCACCAATGTGGACACAAGAACAAATGGATATAAACTGGCCACCAGGAAGTTTAGACTTGAAATCAGACGAAAGTTTTTAACCATCAGAGGAGTGAAGTTTTGGAATAGCCTTCCAAGGGAAGCAGTGGGGGCAAAAGATCTATCTGGCTTTAAGATTCTACTCGATACGTTTATGGAGGAGATGGTATGATGGGATAATGGGATTTTGGTAAGTAATGGATCTTTAAATATTCAGGGTAAATAGGCCAAATCCCCTGAGATGGGATATTAGATGGATGGGATCTGAGTTACTATAGAAAATTCTTTCCTGGGTATCTGGCTGGTGAATCTTGTCCATATGCTCAGGGTTTAGCTGATTGCCATATTTGGGGTCGGGAAGGAATTTTCCTTCAGGGCAGATTGGAGAGGCCCTGGAGGTTTTTCGCCTTCCTCTGTAGCATGGGGCATGGTTGACTTGAGGGAGGCTTCTCTGCTCCTTGAAGTCTTTGAACCATGATTTAAGGACTTCAATAGCTCAGACATAGGTGAGGTTTTTCATAGGAGTGGGTGGGTGAGATTCTGTGGCCTGTGCTGTGCAGGAGGTCGGACTAGATGATCAGAATGGTCCCTTCTGACCTTAGTATCTATGAATCTATGAATGCTTTGAGCAGTAATACTTACGATTTGGTTTTGTCCTGTGGTGTTTTGGCACATCAACCTAACAGGATTGAGGAGATTTGGATAATAATCTTTTATAACTATTTTATTTATTGTAAAAGAATATTTGCGTTCATGAAAGGTTCTGGACTGTCAGCACTGGCACAGAATAGATTTATCAGCAGCAGCAATGGAAGCAAACTCCATCCTACCTACCTCAGTCCTCAACTCAAATCTGGCAGTATAAATGCCAACAGTCAGTTCATTATCCATGGGTACAGTTTTAAAAGTGCCTAAAAGAACAGGAGGACTTGTGGCACCTTAGAGACTAACACATTTATTTGAGCATAAGCTTTTGTGAGCTACAGCTCACTTCATCAGATGCCTCACGAAAGCTTATGCTCCAATAAATTTGTTAGTCTCTAAGGTGCCACAAGTACTCCTTTTCTTTTTGCGAATACAGACTAACATGGCTGCTACTCTGAAACCTGTCAAAAGTGCCTAAGTCACTTATAGTCTTATGTCCCATTTTCAAAGGGGATTTTGGCACCTAAGCCTTTTGTTTGAAAGCCTTAGTAAGACGTAGGCTGCTATGGCATTTCTGAAAATGGGATTCACATGCGTAAATCACTAAAGTGCTTAATAAAATTTTATCCTATATCTGTTTATCCATCTCTTATTGAAATTGCCAGTGAGATACCAATCAGTGCCAATGGAAGAAGGGCTTTGAACATCCATCCACAAGGAATGGACCTGAGATCCCGATTCATTCAATATGTGGTTTCTCATTAAGAAGCCTTCAGAAGGTAACAATATGTCATCATTTTTTGATCTGGCTAGTAGCCTAGTTGTTTTATCGTGGTCATACAAAATATCTTCCACTTTAAAAGATTGAATCTGATGGATAGATATTACCTATACTTCAGGTGAGAAACACTGCTGGGACTGGTAATATCTCTCAGAACTGAAGAAAGTCTTGAAGTGCACCCATTCGATAGCACTGAACCACACAGCCACTCAAAAGATCATAATCATATTTGGCTGGCCTGAATTTTTAAAAGTTTCCATTTTACTGTGTGTGAGCTCATGTTGCACAAGTAAAATGCCTCTGATACATGCACGTCTTCGGCACATGCAAAACCATCTGTGCACTTGGCCCCAAATTCTCATATTCCATGTTGTGTCACATTTTCAAATTGAATAGGAATCCCAGGGGCAGAGATTACATCATTAAAATAAGGTCAGATAGTTACTTTTATCTAAAGTCAGTGGTCACCACTCAACCCAAATTAAATGCAAGCATTCTTCAACGCTGTCAAATCACCACATCTCCAAAGGCTGTCCTCAAACTGTCTGAGATGCAAGAAAATTAACATACAGTGTCAGGTTATTGCTTCAAGTATCATCTTCAACAATTCCTGTTAGAGACTGGATGTAAAGAAAAGATTGTCTATAAATCCATTACAAATCCTGCCCCCCTTCAAACCATATAGTCAAATAACCTATAGCCAATTTATTCCAAAAGGAGCTGAAATCAATATTTACAGACTATGTAATCTAAGATAGAGTCCCCAGTGTGTTACTTCTAAATAATCAGCAGTTATAAATGTCTTTGCATCCCCTAATTATTTGAAGATACAGTGTGAGGTCTTAATCCCTACTCTTGACCCTGTTGGGCCTGATGAAAAAATTAGAATGGGGTAAAGGTGCTCTAAAAAGCCCCAGATCTAGTTGGGGGAGGATCCTCCTCCCTTAGTATAGGCACTGTGGAAGACAACTGTGAGACTTCCTTTCAGGGACCCCTTCCCAAGATGTGGGGTAGGGGGTGGGGGCAGGAAGGGTGGTGTGTTGGGGTAGGAATGCAGCATGAAGTGCAGTGATGATTCTGGGCAGTGCTGCAGCTCATATGGCAGCCTGGGGAGACCCTGCTGTAACATAGGCAGGTCTTCCAATGTCTGTGACACCAGGGGCCTCCTCAGTGCCCAGAGCAGCCCAGGATGGGGAGGGCACAAATGTGGCTTAATATCACATACTCCCCGTTCCGGGCTACAGGGTCTGTGCTATGCCTCTAAAAGGCTTACCAAAGAAATCCCACCCCTGTTATTTATATGCCTGGTATTTAGACAAGTTGTAAGGCAATTTTTTGCTTAGTTTGCACATATAGGTACTGTGACTCTAATAGATAAGTGTGTAGCCCATTAGTCATTTGTGCACGCAGTTAGCCAATCTGAGAAGCAGTCAGTCATGGTAATTGTTAGAGCTGGTTGGAAATTTCCCAATGGAATATTTTTCCATGCCACATCAATTTGACAAAACTTCCAATGGAACCCTGGCTACCAGGCAGGTTTAGAAATTTACCTGCCTGGTTTCTTGCCAGCCAAATGCTGCCCACCTGGCAGGCTGCCTTGAAGTCAGGTCTCCAGGGCTTCCAGGGTCTGCGGTTCCAGGCCAGCCTACCTGCTGCACTGCATTAGAACCTATAGCTTCCAGGCTCCCTACGCAGGAGCTGGGTGCTGAAAAGCCCTGGAGCCACAGAGTCTGGGGCCTTGGAGGTTGGCTTTGCAGGGCGGAATTCATTTTGAAATTTGCTTAATGAAATGTTCTGATTGGTTCGAAACAAATCCAGAAAAAATTCCCCGTCTGCAAGAAATTATGAAGTTCTGACTTTTAGTTCCAAAGCTGAACAATTTTTTTTTCAAAATTTTGGAACTTTCCACAGAAAAGAAATTCCAGCTTTTTTACCAGCTCTAGTAATTGGTAAGCAGAGCTCCTGTGATCCACCCATCATTCATCCTTTCTCTTTTTTTCCTGTGTACTTCAGCGAGGTGGAATTTGTAATCATGACTTATTCTCGGTCTCCATTCTATTTGCATATGTTTTATTTGACTCTGGTGTTATGTAAGAAGTTATGGTATGTTCCTATCCCTTACAAGTACTTCACTCACTCAATCTATGACTTAACAGCACTTCATTGTAAATCAAGTAAAACAAAAAGAAAAAATTCTGTGTGAAAACATTTTGGCTAAGTGCCTCTTCAGTGCTGTATACAAACATTTCAGCTTAGCAAGCAAGTAATCACTGGAGAAAGCATTTACCTATGTACGTTTGGCAAGATCATTGCATTCCGTGGGTTTTACTTAGGCTGAGTTACTTGCATTCATCACTATTTGTACAAATTTCATCTTGGACAGAGAGCTCTTGTAGAGCTAATTGAAATTCAGTGCTCTGGCTCACTTGAAATCTTGCAGTGTACATTGCCAGTGACTTCCTATCTACATGTGGGGGGTGGGGGGAGTTATTTTTTTTTTCAAACAAGTTAGCCTGGTGTTATTAGAGAGCCCCTTAACACTAGCATAGATACAGTTTGACACATCTTCGGTCAAGTGAGCTACTAGTATTGATGGATGATCTATACTGGTGTTAAGGGGGCTTTCGTATCCTGTTAACCTAACTGCAAAACACCATTTCCCCCCATTGTAGACAGAATTTTCAGTGCTGTAGAATGAACATCACTAGAGTTTTAATCTATTTTAGGTAGTCTTATAGCCTCATTTACCAAAGTATCTGAACACCTCACAATCTTCAATGTATTTATCCTCACAACCCTTTGTACATACTATTATCCCCATTTTTCAAATGGGAAATCAAGGTACTGAGTGACATGCTCAACATCACACTGGAAGTCTGTGGCAGAGCAGGAAATTGAACTCAGGTCTTCCAAGGCCTATGCTAGTGCACTAACCACTGTACCATCTTTCTTCTCCGCCAGCCATTCTCTTTAAGGATATTCGCTGTATTGGTTACAGAGTAGTTTTCCCAACAGTGTCAATAAACTATATTAAAAGGTGACACAAAGCAACAACAGGAGTATTAGTGATGGCTCAACCTAAGAAAATGTGGTGGTGTCACTTCAGATAAGAATCTCAAAGGGCAGATGTGTCCCAAGCTACCTCTTGAGCAATCAGGCTGCCCGTGTGATGAAAAGAGACCCTCTTTTTTGATGATCTGGTTCTGGTCAGGCCAGAAAGGTAAGAATACCTCTTCTCTGGATGATCTGGCACCTGCATTTCTTTTCCAGTCCAAAACTGGGAACAGGAGAGGTGGGAATGTCAGTGTGAATTTAACAATTCTTTATTAAAACTGTTCAATTTTAGGGAGGCAGAACACGCAGCTGAGGTTTTATAATCTGGACTAGCTCACTCATCGCTTATGCCATATGTAGAGTGTATATAAATTCAAAGCAACAAATCATGGTTTCAGAAACAATGACTGGTGGTGACAGCAACCATTAATGAGATCTCAGGCATGCTTGGATTTTACCTCACCGTGGGTGCATTGCTAATGTACTTATAATTATGTATTGTTCATGAAAGAAATTGTGCCATAACATGTATAAAGGCTGTGCCTCAATCCACAAATTGAACTCACATTAGCATCAATGAGAAATCCATGTCTACCTAGAAAGCAGCATATGACAAGGAATTCGGTCAGGATGAAATTCACCGCAAGCTCTATGCATCGCTTAAACCCTAAAGTGTTGCATGGGCACTGGCCTGGCCTTCTGACTTTCACTCCCTAGTCTGTAAGAAACATAACCAGGCATTTGCATCTCAATATGTTACATGCAATTGTGGAGCACAACATTTAATTTTAAAAGACACTGAGCTGAAATAAAGCCAGAACAAAGAGCCTCACACACACTAAAAATAACTTGTTTGAATGAAAATATGAAGGTCTGTTTGTGCAGTGCTGTGACCAGGGATTCAAGTAAGTATCCTTCAGGTCAGCAGAGCTATATCATGCTCCCAGCTGTAGACCATGGATCTCTGCACATAAGGATTACATCTTGAAATGATTTTTTTTCTTTTTTTCTTTTTTATTTTTTGCAGAGTGGTTCAGTCTTTCTAGTTCTTTCATTGCTCTCAAAGCTCCCATTTTCTTTTGCACAGTTAAGTAGTTTGAGTAGTCCCCTGAATCTGGGCTTAAACTACAACAGTTTAACAAGGGAAATGCCCCCCTTCCTTTCTGTGCTTTCCTTGTAGCTTTTCTTTCTCCTTTCTACACCCACCCTAGTTCTCATGAAAACTTGTTTTGAATATTACTGAGATTAGGAACATAAAATGCAGGTGCAAGTGTGAGATTGGAGTCCGTCCCCCCATAACCATCACCCCACCAAGAAATAATATAGAAATATTTTCAAGCAGGTGGATTTTGAGATGCGTGGAAGGAACATTTTCAGCAACTGCATTTATAGAGCCAAATTCATAGGTATGTTAAAGGAGATATATTTCACCTTCCCCTTCCCCTCACTTAGACTTAGATTAAGACTCCTTATACCTAGATAGAGTCCCTTTCACTTCCTTATACCTATTCTAATGATGTCTGAGTATGGAGGAGACTGAATTCATGTAGCTTATGTGCCAAAGACCCATGTACCAGAAATTAGGATTGGGGCTAATCTAAATTACATTTTGCACTCTCCTGTTAGTTTCTTTACTTGCTATGCTCCTCTTTTCTGCCCTCTTACTTTGAAAGATGCACCAAAGTAGACTCCCACTAGACTTTTAGACATGCCTCTCAATTTGTCCCATAAATGCAATGCAAGTTTTCCCTCCTAAATGGTATCTACCACTGCCATTTGGTAACTCACCACAAATATAAAAATGCTTGGACCTCGAGATTTCAAAATAAAAGTATTAGGAGGGAATTCCAAGTCTGTGATGTGGCTAGTAGAAGCCCGAAAGCACGACTTTGCTAGCTCAGGACATATACAGAGGATCAACAAAGAGGACCTGATGAAGATAGCATTGCAGAAGAAAGTGGTAGAAAAGAGATCTTTAGGAAAGCTAAGGAAGTGGTTGATGGCTTGCATCAAAGAAGATGGCAAGCAGGTGGGCCTTAGTGATGCTTCAGCCAGACAAAGACGTCGGATGCTTGCACAGGGACGTGACCCAGGATGATAGGATAAGGTGAAGAAGATACAGGTTTTTCCAGTCAGCACGTAGTTGTGTATTGCCTTAGAGGAAAATTTAGGGTATAAAGAGGCTTTTAAATGAATTGTTAAACCAAGATGCTTCCTTTTAACATCTGAAATGTACGTCAGGCAACCTGGAAAAGAATAGATGCACATTTTAAAAAAAGTATCCAAATGCAGCTGCACATGTTTAAAACAGTAATTTAGGCAGTGAGCAGTTAACATCCATAGAGATTAATGTCAGCTAATATCCCTTACATCTTCTTGTCTGGCATGTGGGTGGCTTGCTGAGTGATTAGCTGGCTGTTTGCTCAAATTCTTGGTTACTAGTGGAACATGCAGTCTCCCTTCAGGCTGGCTGTTGATGAATCAGCATTAATCATTCCCTGCTTTTCGTTTTCCCCATTAAAGCTGAGACATTTATTTTTTTTTATTCCAGAACCATTCCCTCTCTCCTAAAGTATTTGTTGGGGGGTTTAGTGGAGGAATATTACCTATGTTGTTGTATATAATTTTAAAAATCTATGCCTCATTAAAAGAGTTAATATATGCCTAGCTGTAATAGCAAAGCAATAAAACTCAGTCCCTACAATGATATGATTTTGCAACTCCCCTTCCTCTAACTTATGGAGCTGTGGGATGCCTGCCAGGGAAATACAGTGAAACATAGGAAATAACATGAACAAATAAAAGCTCTAGTTTAATAGGGCTATCTTTTTCTTGCCTTCTTTTTCCCTATGTCATAATTTTATTCCTTTTTCTTTCTCTCTGTTGCCAACTTTCATTCTCTCTGTAGTTCTTCTTTTCCCGCTTCTTTTTTGCTTTCTCTTTCTCACCTCTTCCTCAGTCTATATCCTTCCCCTTTTCTCTCTGGGTTGCATAAGACATAAACTGTGAAAAACATCCACAATGCATGCCCCAGAAATATTTTTAAAATAAATAGACCTTAGTTCTTTGTATGAACTCATTTGATAGATTTTTTTTAAGTGTCTGCAAAATATGAAAGGCCAAACTCGACTACATTAAGTCAGCCACTGACACCTTTTAACACTACATGAAAACCTTGTCCCATTAGAGATTGCTACACACAAGCCAAAGTCTCCTTCTCTAACACAGTGGGCACACTTAAAAAAGTTTATTTCATGCCTATACCTAAAATGAGAGATTTGCTATCCTTAAAAGACAGAATTAGAATGAACTCTTTAAGTATAACTATGTTTCCTAAAGAATTCTCCCACATGGCAGAAGCAGAGAAACGGATCGGGACATGTATGGGTATAAAAATATTCAATTGTTGTCCTGGGTACCAAGATAGTATTATGCCCTTGCATTCTACATTTGCCTAAGATAGAAAGACAGATAACAAAAGGGCATGTTGGCTGAAAGTTTGTGAACACTTTACATGTCAAGTGTGACATGTCAAGCTTGGTGACATTCTGTGGCCTGTGTTATGCAGAAGTCAGACTAGATGATCAGATTGGTCCCTTCAGGCTTAAAATCTATGAACAATCATAGATACAAACAGTCCTTTAAGTATGGTCACTTTAATTGGCGCCACAGCCACAAGTGTGCTGGATTTTTTTTTCCATAGGACACCTGGTTAAAGTGGATTTTAGGCCAAACCTTAAAAAATAGGCTTAGGTTTTAGTCCCAAATGCAATAAGCACATAGCCTCCTCCCACAACACCACCTTCTTCAATGCCTTTCTGATCTTTAACACTTCTTGAATGCAGAGTTGCTCCTTGATAGGAACTTTTCTGCTAGCATGTATTGCTGAGACTTGCCCTTAAAATTTAGCTTACCAAGCAGCATCAACTCTAATGTGGCCATTTTAGTTGTTGGCTTTCTTTTCCTCTAGTGGGTAAGTACCTGTTATGGAGGTTTTTGTATCATTATTATTGTAGAGGTAGCCTATTCTTACCCAAGCAAAAGAAGGATCTTTGAGGGTCATTTGGGTGTCACAAATAATTTGTGTCCTATGTTGAAGAAAGATATTGCTTTTTTAAAAAAATAACAAAAAAACAACTTTTGGCTTCTTTGCAGAAATATCTATTGAGAAACTAGAGAATCAAGTAACTTTAAAAGCCAGTGACCTTTCTCCTAACAGCCTGAACATGTCCAAATTCAATGAGGAGAAAGAAGTATGAAATGGAAATAAAAATGCCTTTTTTAGTTTGTGCTCTTGCCTTTGAAACAAAGCATTGGCTGAATGGATGGGAGTGGAGTCAAAAGTAACGAATGGTCACAAATGGTACACTGCAACTTACGTAAAAGGACAGAGTCAAAACAGGTTGTTAGAATTGTTAGTATCATTTTATTTACTCACTGTTATCGATAAATCTTGGTCCGTCCTAATGGTTCTTCCCATAATGTAAAATATACAAAGGTTTGTTTACTATTGGCTTCCCAAGAGCTAATGGCCTATGTTTGCATTTTAGGAATAAAACAGTACTGAAGCCAATATATTTTACACACCCATAAAAATGAAATGGGTTTGGAAACACACATGAGAAATATAGTTAGCTCTCACATTCAGCTAAAACACTATCTTTTGATAGTTCCCCTTTAAGGCTTTGGGGAGAAATTGCCACTAGTATGCACAGAACATTTATGTCTGCTAGTGTAAAAAATTCTAGCAGGCTCAGGAGAGTGATCAGAAACTTTACCTACAGTTTGCGAAGAACTGATTAATTTTCCAGTGGCAGGGAGAGAAACAGGAGGGGTTCTCTGAGTACCTGAAATACCAAGTATAAGATGCTGGGGCAGAGATCTCTGGGGGAGCATTCTGTTTCCTTCACTTTGCCTTAGCAGAGTATGGCCATAGAGCTAAAATTACCTCTTTTTCCTGTGATATCAGGTAAAGTATTGCATGCAGCATGAAAGTGATGTACCATAAATCTCTGTGTAGCATGTAAAATAAAAATGTAGGGTTTTTGAAACAAAGGTATCTTGATTCTTGCAGCATTTACAGATATTGCATTCAAAACACCTCAATAAGCACCTAAAACTTTGTGTTCCCAGGAACGTACAGTGATACTTTTTATACTGGGTTCTTAAAAGTGCCTGGAGAAAAACCCAGGAGACATACTTCCACTACAATAAACATATTCCCAATCAGTTTTCATATAAGGTCAGATTAATGTGTGTATATCTTTCTCATTCCAGCACGCACACCTTATTGCAGGTATCATGGGAAAGAAGGCTTTTAATCTGTGTTTTTATCTTTAAAGTCCTGGGGCCAGTCAACGGGAGGTTGGCATAACAACTGAACCAGTGGCAAACTAATGTTATGGGACTGTAGATTATTGGTGAAAGAGTTTCAGCTCATTGTAATGTTCAGTATCTTGTGTTTTTCAAGTAGAGATCCCGTTTGTCTGAAGTCAAAGCTTTCATCATTGGGTTGGAATCTTCCAGGGCTAGGTCCCTGCTTGACTGTAATTGTGGTTTGGTTTTGTTGTGTGTGGGTTTTTTTAAAATTAATATTATTTCATTAAGGTATAAACAAAAACAACTGAGATTTTTAATCCAAGAAAAGTGTGCACATGGGTGGAGAGAGGAAATACTTTCCCCATTAAAAGCTGGCAACTTTCTGGAACTAAAATGTGTGGGGCATGAAAGCTGACATTTGTCAGGAAAATAGGTCCCCTGAGACATGTCTTGGAGTGCTAGTTTTGATTTTACTGAGTTAGGATCTACTGAAAGGTGTGTGTTGCACCCGTGCAGTACATTTTGTATGGTACCTTCAAGAATGCAGCTTTGTATTCTTGAAGAATGTTTTATTAAACTAAACCTTTGTTCCAGCTTAGAAAGGCTCTTTTGGAATTGCAAACTGGTCTCTCATGCTTCTCGGAGACTCTTGCAAGTGCCCCATCCTGTTCTTAAAGGGTTGACACCCAGTTTTAGGCTGATATAATGGAAACAAAAAATACAGACAATACAAATACAACAATAAATAGTCAAACAAAAATTAAATTCACTACCAAATAAAATGCCTTTCATGAAAAGACCATTTCAGTTACTCCTTTAATTTCAGAGTCCTCACATAAGCTTCTGCTAAAGAACACAGCTGCAGAATTCCTCTCTTATTGACCTCCTAAAATCCACAGGGGAGACAGCAGGGGAGCTCATCTCATGCAGACCTTTGCAAGGGGTTAGTAGGGAAGCTGCTCTACAGTGCACCTCCCAAGAGGCAGAACAGAGGAGTTCCTCTCCTGTGAAGCTCAGATCTGCAGGCAGCAAAGAGTCGGTCTGTCTAGATACTTACATGTTAGTAATGAGTGCACAGCGGCCAGCTGGAGCTGGGGGTGGACGAGAGACTTATGGAGGCATCAGGAGTCCAATGAGGCAGCTGCAAGGAGATGAAGGATTTCAGTTAGATCGTAAGCTCAGAAGAACAGGGACAGTGTTTCCTGTGTGTACACAACAACTGGCTCAACAAGTCTCCAGTCCTGATTGGGACATCTGGGAGCTCCTGTAATTTAAATGGTAAATAATAATATAATACTGTACTGATAGGTTTGAAAAGTCTCACCAGCTGAGACTAAATTATTATCAGTATTGTTCTGTGGTCTATCTATAGAGGACGATGTGTGGTATAATACCTAAATTAGAGATACCATATTATCTTTAAAACTGTGCAATGTCATCACATATACCAGCCTCTTGTTATCTTCAATAGCCATCATCATCTTCATGTTTATTGTTGCACTTCTCAACCAAATTGATCCTTTTCTATTTTAATTATTCCCTTGACTGGGAGTTAGCTCCTCTTAACCTCTCTCATCCCACACAGACATCATGCCAAAGTTTGCAATGGTGCCATTGTGTTACAGGAATGGATATTATGAGAATAGCCCCTGGGCATGCTGAGCAATTGTTTTTTTTCCTTCAATGTTAAATATTTTTTCAAAACCAATAATAATTATTAGCTTTTAAAGAGCACTTTCCAGCCATCAATCTCAATGTACCGTACAAAGGATGGTAAATATCATTATCCCCATTTTTCAGAGAAACTGAGCCACAGAAAGGTGAAATGACTTGCACAAAGATACACACAGCAGGTCAACAATACAGCCAAGAATAGAACTGAGGTCTTTTGATTCACAGTCTGGTGTCTTGGTCACTAGACTATGCTGCCTTTCTATTTTTTTAATTATTACAGAAAATAATACACAATAGCGATGTACTGTTTCAAGAACAAAACAAGGGGGAAAAACCCACACACATTCCTCTCCTGGTCCCAGTCCATCTGCATCATTTTTCTCTCATCCCTTCACTACACTAACAATTTAGTATTAAGAGAACAACCTATTTAATCTGTTTAGTAGGGGAACAACTTATTTGAACACAACTTTTTCCTCTCTGTTGTTGAATATAACTTCCCTTGGGTAGGTGCAGATTTAGGCAGTGCATAGAAAGGCTAGCAGAGACTGAAGCAGAAGCTGTAATAAAGCTATTATGACTTGACAGCCCTATTTTGCAATGCACAGGGGAATTTTATTACACATCAGTTGGAGCTTCAGGAAATGTGAGTGCATGACATCTACTTGTATGATTTTTTTTAAAGTTTAATAAATGAAATTACAATGCATTTAAATGTAGAAACTAAAGCGGTAGTTGGAGAAGATGACTTAGTAAAAAACAATCACACAAGTTTATTTTACTGACAACTTTTAGAGCTATAAGTAGAAGTGACTGTTTGCAACTGTAATAATTTCACACACGTTTCATCAGGTACTGGAGAAACACTGCATTTTAATGGTGCATCGGTTCTACTGAATTAGCATGTAATGAAATTTCTGTCAAAATAAAGATTACTTTAATGTAACTGCACTAGGAACTGTGTCATTACAATGCATACTAATAATGACTGGAAACCTAAAAATGTATTGTCAGTTCTGGAGCTCAGCAAAAGATATTTTCCTGATTATAATGGTTTTTTTCTTTTTGCATAGACAATGGGGGACAATTATTAAAGATTTTGATGATCCCTACTATGCTATTTTCCTGAACTCCTAATTTTCCTTCCTTTTTATTATGGGTAATGAGAACAACAGGAAAAGGAACAATTTGAAAAGGGAAGTGATGGATACTCCATCACCTGAAATCTTTAAATTGAGTATGTATAGTGTTCTAAGAGATATGCTCTAACTCAAACACAAGTTATGGTCTTGGTACAGGAATTTCTGGTTGAAATTCTATGGTCCATGTTATGCAAGAGATAATACTAGATGATCATAATGGTGCCTTCTGGCCTATGAACAAATGTATTGGAAACTTCCACTAGAAAAAATGAAATAGGCGCTTGTAAGATTAGAGTTTGCTTTTCTAGATATTGCCGTATTTTTAAATTTCTTAGATTTTTGTTTGTTTTCTTTAGGCTGAAATCCAGTGGTAACAGTCCCATTGAAGTTACTGAGAGTACTCTCATGAATGAAGTTATACATCAGCTTAAGTGTTTGAAAAATCAGGGCTTTAGTTATCTTTGGACTATTCACTGGTATGTCATCCGCTTTCAGCCTTTCATTAGCATATGTTTCATCTTTCAAGATATAGTTGTTACAGTAGCTCAGATTCACTGTTAAGGTAGAATCCAAGAGGGATTGTAACTTTCAGTTTTTCCTTAGTCCCTGATTCTGCACTGGATGGGTTTATGTGTGTTCAAATAAAACTGATTCCTCTAGCCTTCCTGAGAAGCCTAATACATGTGGTTGTCAAATGTTTTTGTAAACTTTTTACATTTACATAAAAAAACCTATTTTGCCAGTAAATAAAAGCCTCTCAGTAAGTGTTTAAGCCAATTGAGTTGCTTTGTTTTAAAAGAAATTCCTCTGCTCGTATCTGAGAAGTCTAAGGCCTGGTCTACACTACGAGTTTAGGTCGAATTTAGCAGCGTTATCTCTATTTAACCCTGCACCCGTCCACACAACAGAGCCCTTTTTTTCGACTTAAAGGGCTCTTAAAATTGATTTCTTTACTCCACCCATGACGAGGGGATTAGCGCTGACATCGGCCTTGCTGGGTTGAATTTTGGGTACTGTGGATGCAATTCAACAGTATTGGCTTCCGGGAGCTATCCCAGAGTGCTCAGTTGTGACCACTCTGGACAGCGCTCTCAACTCAGATGCACTGGCCAGGTAGACAGGAAAAGGCCCGCAAACTTTTGAATCTCATTTCCTGTTTGGCCAGCATGGCGAGCTCACCTGCACAGGTCACCATGCACAGCTCATCATCACAGGAGACCATACAGTCCCAGAATTGCCAAAGCGCTCCAGCATGGACTGAACAGGAGGTACAGGATCTGATCGCTGTATGGGGAGATGAATCCATTTGAAAAGATTGGCAGAACTCAGTTAGAAAAGACAAAATGCCAAAATATTTGAAAAAATCTCCAATGGCATGGAAGACAGAGGCTATAATAGGGACCCGTAGCAGTGCCACATGACAATTAAGGAACTCAGGCAAGCCTACCAAAAAAACAGAGGCAAACGGCTGCTCTGGTTCAGAGCCCCAGACATGCTGCTTCTATGATGAGCTGCATGCCATTCTAGGGGGTGCACCCACCACTACCCCAAACCTGTGCTTTGACTCGGTCCAAGAAGTTGGAGGCAACATGGAAGCGGGTTTTGGGGGCGAGGAAGATGATGATGAGGAGGAGGTTGTAGATAGCTCACAGAAAGGAAGCGGAGAAACCGGTTTCCCCAACAGCCAGGATCTGTTTATCACCCTGGACTTGGAGCCAGTATGCCCCGAACCCACCCAAGGCAGGCTCCCGGACCCTGAAGGTGGAAAAGGGACCTCTGGTGAGTTTACCTTTGTAAATATTATACATGGTTTAAAATCAAGCGTGTCTAATGATTAATTTGCCCTGGCATTGGCGGCCAGTACAGCTACTGGAAAAGTCTGTTAACATGTCTGGGGATGGAGCGGAAATCCTCCAGGGACATCTCCATAAAGCTCTCCTGGATGTACTCCCAAAGCCTTTGCAAAAGGTTTCTGGGGAGGGCAGCCTTATTCTGTCATCCATGGTAGGACATTCTACCATGCCAGGCCAGTAGTACGTAGTCGGGAATAATTGCAGAACAAAGCATTGCAGCGTATGGTCCCAGTATTTGCTGGCATTCAAACAACATCTGTTCTTTATCTCTCTGTGTTACCTTCAGGAGAGTGATATCATTCATTGTCAGCTGGTTGAAATAGGGTGGGTTTAGTAAGTGGACATTCAGAGGTGCCTGTTCCTGCTGGGCTGTTTGCCTGTGGCTGAACAGAAACCTTCCCCACTGTTAGCCATGCGGTGCGGGAGGGGTGAAGCAATCATCCCAGAAAATAGTGTGTGTGTGGGGGAGTTAATTGGTTTCTGCTGCACGTGAACTCAGAAACCGCAGCCCCTCCTTTTAAACCGCCAACCCATTTTTAATGGCCAACCCAACGGCTACTTCGTATGGGAAATGAGGGTGCTGCTGTTTGAAAGCATTCCCACATGTTATGAAGGTTAAAGAAGCCAAAAGACTGCAAGCCAAATTCTGCTGCCCGGTCCTGCGTGAGTGATCTCTCACACCAAACCAGCATACCCTCAATAAGAGGCAAAATGCGACCTTGTAATGAAAGCACTTGTGCTATGTAATGTTAACAGCAAGGTTTACCGTGAAAGAGTGTACCCATTGTTCTATAAAATGTGTCTTTTTAACTACCACTCTCCCTTTTTTCCCCTCCACCAGCTGCATATGTTTCTCCTTCCCAGAGGCTAGCGAAGATTAGAAGGCGAAAAAAACGCACTCGCGATGAAATGTTCTCTGACCTCATGCTGTCCTCCCACACTGACAGAGCACAGCAAAATGCATGGAGGCAGACAATCTCAGAGTGCAGGAAAACACAATATGACTGGGAGGAGAGGTGGTGGGCTGAAGATGGTAGGTGGCGTCAGCTTGCTGAAAGAAGGCAGTAGTTAATGCTCAGGCTGCTGGAGGATCAAACTCATATGATTCAGCATATGGTTGAGCTGCAGGAAGGCAGCAGGAGCACAGACCACCACTACAGCCCCTGTGTAACCAATCACCCTCCTCCCCAAGTTCTATAGCCTCCTCACCCAGACTCCACCCCAAAGGATTGCCCAAGCAACAGAAGGCTGGCATTCAATAAGTTTTAAAGTTTTAAAGTGCTGTCTGGCCTTGTCCTTCCCTCCTCCACCACTCCACCCAGTACTTCCCGCCTTCACCACCCCTCCTGGGCTACCTTGGCAGTTATCTTCCTATTTGTGTGATGAATAAATAAAGAATGCATGAATGTAAAGCAACAATGACTTTATTGGCTCTGCAAGTGGTGATCGAAGGTGGGAGGGGAGGGTGTTTAGCTTACAGGAAAGTAGAGTGAATCCGTGATGGGGGTTCCATCAAGGAGAAACAAACAAAACTTTCACACAGTAGCCTGGCCATTCCTGAAACTGGTTTTCAAAGCTTCTCTGATGTGCACCATGTCCTCCTTACTCTTCTAACCACCCTGGTGTCTGGCTGCATGTAATCAGTGGCCAGGCAATTTGCCTCAACCTCCCACCCCACCATAAACGTCTCCCACTTACTCTCACAGATATTGTGGAGTGCACAGCAAACAGTAATAACAATGGGAATATTAGTTTTGCTGAGGTCTAACCGAGTCAGTAAACTGTGCCAGTGCACTTTTAAACGTCCAAATGCACATTCTACCACCATTCTGCACTTGCTCAGCCTATAGTTGAACAGCTCCTGACTACTGCCCAGGATGCCTGTGTATGGCTTCATGAGCCATGGCATTAAGGGGTAGGCTGGGTCCCCAAGGATAACTATAGGCATTTCAACATCCCCAATGGTTATTTTCTGGTCAGAAAAGTATGTCCCTTGTTGCAGCTGTTGAAACAGACCAGAGTTCCTGAAGATGTGAGCATCATGTACCTTTCCCAGCCATCCCATGTTGATGTTGGTGAAACATCCCTTGTGATCCACCAATGCTTGCAGCACCATTGAAAAATACCCCTTTTAGTTTATGTACTTGGTGCTCTGGTGCCAAGATAGGGATATGGGTTCCATCTATCACCCCACCACAGTTAGGGAATCCCATTGCAGCAAAGCCATCCACTATGACCTGAACATTTCCCAGAGTCACTACCCTTGATAGCAGCAGCTCAGTGATAGCGTTGGCTACTTGCATCGCAGCAGCCTCCACAGTAGATTTGCCCACTCCAAATTGATTCCCAACTGACCGGTAGCTGTCTGGTGTTGCAAGCTTCCACAGGGCTAATGCCACTCACTTCTCAACTGTGAGGGCTGCTCTCATCTTTGTATTCTTGCGCTTCAGGGCAGGGAAAAGCAAGTCACAAAGTTCCATGAAAGTGCCCTTATGCATGCGAAAGTTTCACAGCCACTGGGAATCATCCCAGACCCGCAACACTATGCAGTCCCACCACTCTGTGCTTGTTTCCCGGGCCCAGAATCAGCATTCCATGCCATGAACCTGCCCAATTGACACCATGATGTGCACATTGCAGGGGGCCATACTTTGTGAGAAGTCTATGTCCATGTCCTCATCTCTCTCGTCACTGTGCTGCAGTCGCCTCCTCCTTTCCTGGTTTCACTTTTGTTGCAGGTTATGGTTCGGCCTATCCTGATGGATAATGTGCACAGTGTTTATGGTGCTCATAATTGCCGTGGAGATCTGAGCAGGCTCCATGTTCCCAGTGCTATGGCGTCTGCGCTGAAAAAAAGGTTCAAAACAATTGTCCGCCATTGCTCTGACAGAGGGATGGGAGACTGACAACATGGATTACAGGGTTGGTTTATGGGGAATTAAAATCAACAAAGGGGGTGGCTTTGCATCAAGGAGAAACAGAATGGCCCCCTCAAGGATAGAACTCAAAACCCTGGGTTTAGCAGGCCGTTGATTTCATGGAGGGAGGGAGGAGAAAATGAATATAAAACAAATCTGGTCTATTTCTTGTTTTGATCCACTTCATCTATCTTTGTACATGTTGCTGGCAGTAGATGGTGCAGTACGGCCGCTGGCCATCGTCATCTCCTGAGTGTTCGGCAGCAGAGGGTGCAGTATGACTGCTGGCCATCATCATCATCTCCTGGCTGCTCACCAGAAGACGGTACAGTAGGGCTGCTGGCAGGACTGAATCGCCTTGAGACTAAACTTAAAAGGGAAATGACCTGGCTGAGTCACTCCCATGTTTGCCCAGGCGCCCCTGACCGACCTCACTGAGGTCGGCTAAAAGAGCACCCTGGAGTATGGCGATGATGGCTACCAGTCATACTGCACCGTCTGCTGCCAAAAGGTAATGGACTGCTGCTGTGTAGCAATGCAGTACCGCGTCTGCCAGAACCCAGGAGACATACGCTGATGGTGAGCTGAGCGGGCTCCATGCTTGCCGTGGTATGGCGTCTGCACAGATAACACAGGAAAAAAGGCGCAAAATGATTGTCTGCCATTGCTTTCACAGAGGGAGGGAGGGAAGGGGGGCCTGACGATATGTATCCAGAACCAGCCGCAACAATGTTTTTGCCCCATTAGACATTGGGTTTTCTACCAGAATTGAAATGGGTGGTGGAGACTGCGGGAACTGTGGGATAGCTACCTACAGTGCAACGGTCTGGAAGTCAACGATTGCCTCAGTACTGTGGACGCACTCTGCCAACTAAATGCACTTAGAGCATTTGTGTGGGGGGACACACAATCGACTGTATAAAAATGCTTTCTACAAAACCGACTTCTATAAATTCGACCTAATTTTGTAGTGTAGACATGGCCTAAGTAGATTTATATGCTGATATAGACATTTAAATGACAATGCAATGAGTTTGAAATGAAGGATTCTGTTTTGTGTTTCATAGCAGGAAGCGGGACATCAATCTAGAGTAAAAATCCCGAGAAATTACATGGATGTCTCAGCTTCTTTGAACATAAGCTTTCATGAGCTACAGCTCACTTCATTGGATGCAAATAAATTTGTTAGTCTCTAAGGTGCCACAAGTACTCCTTTTCTTTTGTGAATACAGACTAACACGAGTGCTACTCTGAAATTGAGTTACAGTGGTTTAAGAACAGTGGAAGTGAGAAAAGATTGATGGTCCAAGTTGTTTGATGGTCCAAATTTCATCCAGATTATTAATGAGTGATTTCCTGATACTGTAGAATGCATGGGGTATACTGCAGCCTCAAGGCAGGAGACTAGAAGAGGAAATTTTCATCATAATAGGTATAAGTGACTTCCAGAAGCAGAAAGTTTGGGACAGGTTCTGACCATGCCTGGTCAGCAGAACAACCTATATAGGGCACCATTTGGCATGTAGACTGGAGTGGGAGAAGGAAACATCAAGAGTGGTGTCTATGGAAAAACAGAAGGGCCAGGTAGGTACCTGGAAAAGATGAAGATACAGTTTGGGTAGAGCTGCTTATAATACCTTTGGGGCACCAAATTCCCAGTATAAGTCTTGGCCAGTCTAGTAGCATATGTACACAGATAGTATAATCATGATACAGTGATTGTGCTGACTAACTAGTATTTTCAGCATCTAGACATTTGTTCAATACAAGCAATTGAGTTGCTTATGGGATACAATTAGAAAGGTGAATGTTTATATTAATGATTAATGAGATAAATTTATATAAATCCCTCTTTCTCTTCACAACCATCATTTCCTTTCCTATGCATGATGTCCTCCCTCCCCACCACTATTCTCAATTCTTCTTGATGACTGTGACCACTTACTGCAAATTATGCTGGCTTAGATAGAAGAAATCAGCCTGATTTGCACTGTTTCCAGAGGATCCTCGCTTCTAGCTCAAGGACCAGAATTCTCCTGTATCATGTGGGAAATTCAGTTTTACTGCTAAGGTTCATAGTTGCAGGGCATTCCATAGAGAAAGGAGAAACAAGCATGTGGGCAACATCTCTTCTAGCCTCTACAAGGTCCCAGGACCAGAAACTACATTTCTGTAACCTAAGAGGACTATACAGTATAAGGTGTAAGAAGTAATGTGTCAAGATATTTTAATCTACTGACGATTTGTCACCACCATGTGCCATGTTTTACCCTCAATTAAATCCAAGCAAACCTACTGATTTCAGTGGAGTGGACTGAACATTGTGTAAATTTGGGCCTGAGGTCTTCTGCTAAAGCTACACTCAGCAGGGCAACCAGTGCAGAGTAAATGGTCCATGTTTAGCTATGAGCTTGTCCAGATAAATTGTGTGGTAACAAAACCATAACCTTTGTTACTCTCCATCCATAGTGTACACAAACTGGGGAACAATGTTCTTGTTCAGTGTTGTTAAATGCATTGGGTCTCCCCTGACGGGCATGCCAAACAAACTATATTAAAACTTGAAACATTAATTAGTTTATACTCTTTCTCTACAAGCAACTCTGTGAACTACAGGCAGCAGCAGACCTATCTAGAAATATTTAATATTTATTCTTGAATCCCTTTGAATCCAGTTTCATGAAGATCTTCTTTGTACAAATAGTGTATGATTGTTCCTTCTTTTACTGTGCAGCTGTTTGGAATGGGAAGCAACCTCTGAAATGGAAATATGGAAGCCTACCAAAAATACTGCTACATCTTGTCAGCCAGCAGATGCATCCCAGAGGATGTTGTTAAATACAATCTTCAGGCTGCTTGTACTCAAATAATAAATTAGTTTCAGTTTCAGAGGTAAAATCAGCATTGTGTGTGTGTTACTTGTCCGTCACAAGATGGTGCATTACACTGGGCTGCAGAAAACTACACAGTGACTGGAATAGTGAAAGCATAAGTTTCTATTTAATAACTGAGTGATTCCACATGTAGAATTTCTGGATGTTTACAAAACTGTGTGGGTGGGTTCATTAAATACATTGGGCCTTCTCTTCAGTTTAATTCCTGTTTACAGTTAAGGGTGGAAAGAAACCTCATTGGGCTAGAGCCAAACAAGCACAAAAATAAAAAATGATCAAGTTGGATTGGATTTGTATCTTGTTTTTCAAGGATTATCTGGTTCCAAGATTGTCCTTTTTCTTGATTATCAGAGCTTTGAATGATCATTGCCTTCCAGTCTGGCACAGCGTGAGTTCCATAGCCTTTCAAGATGCTTAATATGTTGCAGATTTATTCCAAGGTGGGTAAGGGATTCATTATCTCCTTTTAGAAAATGTTTGGGAAAGGATTTCTTTATATATGTGTGTGTATATATATATATATATATATATATATATATAAAAACTTGCCGCACTCACTGACATATTTCACTCCCACTTCACATGGTAAGGTCCTTGAACATATCACCTAGACATCTAGATGGATATATATTTGGTGTGTGAAGATAGTAGGAATACATTGGCATGGACTGTGTGGTCGTAAGGGAGCAAATCTGGAGACCGAAGTAACCAGAAAGATACAAATTGTCATGTGATTGTCTTTTGAGATATGAGCTTCATATTTAACGTGTGCAATTTCACCTACAATGTTCTTTCCATTTCAATATTCACTATCTTTGCACTAGGATAAACTGCACAGGCTGGCTTTTAAAATGTATCACTGGCCACTACATGTCCATGCCATCTACCTTGTATAATGAAGAGCGCAATTGCTGAGATATCAAGGGATAAATTCCCCTGTGCTGTAGTCCATTAAAATGAGCGGGATTTGGCCTAAAGTGTTTCCAGTCCAGACCTTCATTCAGGGAAAGGTCTTGCATCTGGATTTATGGGTTAGCCTTGCTTTCTGTGCTGCAGATCAGAACACGGGACATGCCATATGTAGAGCTAACACATGGCAAGCTGGGATATAACTGTATATACTACACTCTTGCCTGCTGTGTATTAACTAGTCATTTGGGCTTTGCGATCACACACTAAAAGTCCTGTAGTGTGCTCAGTAGTAGGTGAAAGCGCACTGCAGAACTTTTAGTGCCTGGTAGCAGCGTCCACACAGCCAGTCAATGCATTGCAAGCTTAAGAGCTGTAGATTTACACCACAGTTTCATAGAATCATAGAATATCAAGGTTGGAAGAGATTTCAGGAGGTCATCTAGTCCAACCCCCTGCTCAGAGCAGGACCTAATCCCCAACTAAATCATCCAATCCCCAACTAAATCATTCCTGTGTCCTCACTCTCCTTACATCTCATTCCACTCTAGCAAGCCAAACACGAAGAGAGTTTGAGTTAATGGGCCTGATTCTCCACTGCCTTGCATCTTGTGAAGTCACTTACACCTGTGCAAAGTAGGTGTCAATCACTACCAAATCAGATAGGTAGCTCCTTTACCCAAGTGTTAATGACTACTATGGAAGGCAGCACCATGATCTGATGGCATTGGAGTTAGGCTACTGTCAGGAGCAGGTGGGAGTATGGTGCACTTGGGTGATCCCTGGCTACATAAGGGCCCCTTGGGGCTATTATAAGTACCACAAGATAAAACAGTCAGGAGGCTGCTCTAATTTGTGCCATCAGGACAAGGGAATACCAAGTTTAAGGTCTTGTTTGCCGATCCTCGTAACTGCCCAGTAAATCACTGGTGATGTGAGAATCAGGACCTTAATGTGAGACAACTAATAAAAATTCAAAATAATAAGGGAAAGTGTGGAGGAGGCAGCATGTTTCTTTTAGCATGTAACCAATTCACTGCTGCAGCCTCAGTACATCAATATATGTTCCACAGTAAGACCCCTGCCTCAACTGCCCTTTCGCGTAGCACTGTCAAAGTGTGGTTACTGTGTACATCAGTTTTCCCAAGAAGTACCACACGTTCCTAAAATGAAGCAACTCAGCTTCTTTATTTCAATAAAGCAAAAATCAAGCAGTCCACATTGATAGACTCTATATTACATCTACATCTGCAATACTCTATATTAAAAATATCCAGTACACATGATATTTTACACTGGAGTAGAGTTGACACACAAGCTTACACTTTCTCATGCTGAGAAAGCAATTTTGGACTTCCCAGCTCTGCATTGCCCAAGCCCCAATTTTGGCAGACACAACTCCTCAGATGTCTAAGTTAAGATTTCTGCCACATTTACAGGGCTGCTGATAAAATCATGGTCTGCTATTTCTACTAACACAGCTTAAATTCCCTGGAATTTCTTAACGCTGCTTGTGATTTCCTGTTGGGTAGGACTTGGATTTTTGGAGGTAACAGTGTTTGATTTAAAATATGAGGCCATTTCAGAGAAAAGTGTGTTTGTCATTTTCTTTCGCTCATGTTTGGTGCATCCAACTCCTTACCTTCCTGTGGCCTTTTTGCATCCAGTTACATTAGTATCTTCTCTGTTTTTGTCTTGCATTCTTCACCTGAAGACCCAGGGCCACATGCTACCAGCTGCTATGTGAACCAAAGGGAAGCAAAATATGGTTGAAAAGCTCCCAATCATGCAGTGAAGGAGAACAATTGCTGTATTATATTTTCTCCCTTGTTGTCCGCATTCCACAGATGTCTGGGCTACATAGCTCTGGAAGAGCTAGAAAGAGAGGAACATGAGCACACTGTAGAACATTCCTCCCTACCCTGGGAAGATTTCCAAGCACTGCTTTCCTCTTTTGGGCTCTTTCTCCATTCTGTCTCTCTCTTTAAGATTTGTGTTTCATGTTTTAATTTTTCATTATTTCTTTTCTTGAATCATAAGAAAACTTTTGATTTTATTTCATCAGAAGGTGTGGATACTGGAAGTAGCTTAGCCTTGGGTTGAAGAGTTTTCATTTCCTCATGCTACCTAGCCCTGATGATTTCTGCTCATATAAAATACACTGCATCCCTTCAAATTTCATTATTGCTATATGCATTTGGGCTGTGATATCGTATAATACAACTGTATATGTGACTCATTACTACACAATGGGCCAAATCCTGCTCCTGTTTTGAGGTCAGTGGTAAAATTCCCATTGATTTATTAATATTATTTATTTGTATTACGGTATCACCTACCGGGGTGTACCAGACCCCATTGTTTCAGATGCTGTACAAACACAGGACAGGCAGACAGTCCAGGCCTCAAAGAGCGTACAGACTACATATAAGACAACAGGTGGATATCAGACTGAAAGACAAGAGAACACAGTGAAACAATATTGGACAACCTGGTGGGCTACGGTCACAGCTCACCAGTTTACCCTGATCCTTGTCAATGTTCAAAGGGATTAGGATTTGTCTTCTGGTGAATTTGTACCATCCTATTACTTTACCTTCTAAAAGAAAAGGGCCTGTAATGGGAAATCAGGAAGACTCTTAACTGCAGTGACCTATATGTGATTCCTTTAATGGACTGCTTAACCCAAAACTCTACCCTACAGCATGAAACATTTTACACTGAATGCCATGTAGGAGAAAGGATTATGGATGGTGGATGTGGCAAATGGACAAAAGAAAAAGATTACAGTGTAGGTTATGTCAGAGAGAGGGCTCACTTTAATAGAAAATAAAATGCATTCTTTTTTGAGGCTCTCGGGAATGATCATTTCACTTATCCCATTGCATACTTTTGTAGTGTCCATTTTCTGATCCACAGAAAGCACTAATGCAGACTGTCGCAAGAACACTAAATTGAATTAAACTCCAGCTTTGAAACTCAACCTCCCACCTTGACAAATTGTCTGTAAGCTAAACATGATTTGGACCACTTTAGTGTAGCTTCATTAGTGTCACTCCTTGGTAGTCTATTAATAGAATGTGTTAATGTCAAACAGCTTGGTGAAATGGTAAATACTACACAGCACATGATCACATTGTTCCTTTGACTGCAAACAGACTCTGAATAATTGAATAATGGTATAAGAATGAAGAGAATCTGCCTATCATTAGACAAAACCAAACTCTTTCTGCCCACCCCCTCTCAAATGTTTCATATTTATTTTCTTAGCCCTAATTAGAAATAATCAGTAATTCAGTCGGTGACTAAACTAATATCTGGTGTCAATTCCCAAACCTAGGAACCTCAGTATCTAGGTTTTTAAAGAGTAATTCTATTTATTAGCTGATTTGTTCTGTTCATTTTGAGTGTCCCATGGTGATTATAAACTAACCAAGAGGGTATTTTATATGCATGTGTGTGTGTACACATATCTCTAGGTATCTATACACACACACATACATGCATGATTTTTAAAGGTGCTGAGAAACTGCAATTTCCATTTACTTCAGTGTCTCATTGGCAGTTGCTGGTTCTCAAGACCTCTGCAAGTTAGGCCATAAGTCTTCACACTTGTCAGTCTTTCAGTCTGAAGACTCACTTTTTTCCTACAAAAAGTAAATAAACTTTTGTTTTTAAAATCCCTGTTATTCACTTTTCTGGTCTTTCAAGTGCATCCTGACTACTGGGTCTGTCTTGCTTAGAATTTAAATGCTTTGGGAAAGAAATTGTCTATATTTTGTGTCCTTTACAGCACTGAGCATGTTGTCTGCAGCTACATAATGAAACAATATATAACAACTGTGATAGTGTCGGGCCAGATGGCTACAGGGGAGTAATAGAAGGCAGATATATTAGCCCCAGGCTCAGTAGGTCCCTTTTCCCTGGGTAAGGTAACGGGGAAGGTTCCAGAACAATCAGGAACCTTCTGGAGACAATTAAGTCGGGCTGATTAGAACACCTGCAGCCAAACAAAAATCTGCTAGAATCAATTAAGGCAGGCTAATCAGGGTTTTAAAAAGGAGCTCACTTCAGTTTATGGTGTGTGTGTGAGGAGCTGGGAGCAAGAGGCACTAGGAGCTGAGAGTGAGAACTCGGACTGTTGGAGGACTGAGGTGTACAAGCATTATCAGACAACAGGAGGAGGGTCCTATGGTGAGGATAAAGAAGGTGTTGGGAGGAGGCCAGGGGGAAGTACCCAGGGAGTTGTAGTTGTTGCACAGCTGTTCCAGGAGGCTCTCTAGACAGCTGCATTCCACAGGGCCCTGGGCTGGAACCCGGAGTAGAGGGCGGGCCCGGGTTCCCCCCAAACCTCCCTACTCCTGGTCAGACACAGGAGGAGTCGACCTGGACTGTGGGTTCAGAAAAATGGCCAAGCGGAGGGCTGCCGTGAAGCTCCAAGGTGAGCAAATCCACCAATAAGTGCAAGACCCACCAAGGTAGAGGAGGAACTTTGTCACACAACATGCATTCTGAAAGGGCATGAAAGTGAATTTCTTTCTTGAATATTTTTCCAGCATGTTGTGAGTGTGACTGTTATGGAGGAAAAAGAAGCACTTTTCTTTGTTGATGTAAAGCTTGTTTATAGAGACTTCTGTGTTCTGATTCATCATTGGTTATATAGATTATACGTTTGCATCATTTTATATGGACCCCCTCAGGTAGCATTAGTTGGCTATAATTTTGCTGGGAGGTTTACATCATGAGAGAGTGCTCAGCCACTGCATATAGGTAAATAGTTAACAGATAATGTGGCAGTAGATGGTGCTCAAGTGTAGGTAGCATAGTTTCCTGGATTTTATAAACCCAATAAAACTTGTGCAGTGCAAGTGACATTCTCTGAGCCACCTTTAACCATTTATATCTGACTACTGCACATAATATGTCAACAGTTGATTTGATTTTAATGGCCTATCAGTGACCACTCAGAATTAGAAATATACAGTTTTTAATGATTCCTCCTGCCCCCCAAATATCTAAGCTTGGGGGATTTCATTTCTTACTAAGGCCTTGAAAACACCACTAACCTGTTCCTCACCGGTTGAAGCCAAAATTTTCAGAAGCGGCCACTGATACTGTATGCCTCCTATTTCGGGTGCCCAAATTGCTACACCTGAAGCCTCATCTCAGAGCTGCTGTGCATCTACCACTTCCACTGATCTCTCTGTTAATCCTAATGCTCTCAGGCAGACCGAGTTTCTGCTTCCTGAGACAACATTTTTGACTCTTGGCAGGTGTGGGCTGGCTTACAGTGATCAGATCCTTTATTTTCTGCAGACTGTAAAAGATTAACTCAGGATGATTTATCTTCTAGTGAATTCTCCTGCCAGTGAAGGAGACTGTAACCAATTTGCCTCCAGCAGAGGAACTAAGGATAAACCCTTAAGGATTGGAAGCAAAGGAAAGATGGACACTGAGTGTTCTTTCTAAGACACTGGCCAACCATATTAATCTTAGCCTATCATTTGTTTTCAAATCCCTAGAATTTGCATTCTGAAGTGCCTTCTGTTAATAATAACAGTGATTTGTGGTCACTTTTAACTATGGGACTTCATTGCTTTGAAGCTTTCAAATGGTGTATCAATACTTGCTGTGAAGGTATATCCAATTATTTGCACAGCTTGGACAAAAAGCCCATTTGCCAAACCAAGCTCACTGTCTGTATGGGTTGTGGCATTGATTAAATTCGTTCCCCATTTTCTGGAACTAGTTCTGCTCCCTGTGCTTCCTGGTTCATCGCGTCTCCTTTTCCTTTTTAAATAGTTGCCCAGCAGTTCATTGTCCTTTCCTGCACCCTTCTTCACTCTGTTCATCCAACAGTTCTACCACCACACCGCCTTTCTGGCATTCCTTCATTCATGCTGCAACATCTACACTGCCACTTTTACCAAGTTAGTGTAAATCTGTCTACCTGGGCTGGGAGGCATGGTTGCAGTGTAGACATACCCTTGGTCCCTTCAAGCAAGCAAGCAAGTTAATGAAGCAGAACTTTAAACTGACACACCTGAAGATGATATTAGGTGGCAGGACAAACCAAGAGCTGTAACAAATCACAGCATGTATTACTATGCTTTTTCCTCTGAAAAGAACTTCAAATATTTGTAAAGCCTCTTATGTCTTCTAAATGGAAAAATAATGGCTGAGGCTAAGGACTGAATAGCCGTTCATAGCTGCTAGATTTAATCAGCAGGGAAGACAACCATATATACCATCCATGCTTTTGTACCAAATGCTCATAGGAATTGCAGATAATCCCCCTTTAGCCCTTAATAAAAAGGGAAAATGAAGTTGTTTTCAGAGGAGCAGAAGCTGCACCACAACATTAAGTAATTGCCCATGTTTTTCATGTATGTTTGTGTGTGAACTTGAGAACTCCTGAAAGGCACTAGGTTGCAATCAGGAATATAAATTCTCTGCTTTACCAACTGAACAGATACAGAGTAACCAATATACATCACCCATGATTTTCAAGGATGTTTTCTGAGAAGGTAGTTCATATTCTGGCTACATTTAACTCTTCATTCCTCAGCTGAATGGTGAGCCCACAGCCTGCCACAGAGTAGGCCCTGGTTAGTAGTGATTGGCATCCTGGGTATTATTTCCCAGCCAGTGTTCAGAGGTGGCTTAGGGAGGCACTCCCATTTGGGAGCTAATTAGCTGCAGTAATTTAGAGAGGGGTTGTGCTCATCAGATGGCCATACAAGGATCTTTGGGGCAACATAAGAGCTCCCCTGTTCGGTTGGTACTTTGAATTGTTGAGTTTACTGTTTGTAAAGCTGCATTGCAAGAATGTAGCTAGAGACTTTCACTATGTGGGTTAAACCAGACTCCTGCAATAAAACCCAAGTTCCCCGGTGATTTGTGTTTAAACCTGAGTTTTCCAGTGAAACTCTGTCATCTGTTGTTCTGACCTGTTGTATTAATTTAGATGGAATAAAGGGGCCCAACGAGTCAAAGCTGTTAACGTATTCCCGTCCCTATCCAACATTAAACATTTTTAAACAAGATTTGGGTTTTGGTATACAAAGACTTCAGCTTGCTTATTATCATGGTAAACACATCATTAAAATCCTTTTAACCTTTTATTAAAGATACAGAAAAGAAAGAAAACCAGTTAAAGCATTTTGAAAAGTAAAGTATTAAACAAAGCTTTTATTTCAACATCCCTTGTCCCCTTCCCCTTTAATTATAAAGAGTTTTTAGAGGAAAGCCCCCTTGTTTGACAGTCTTTTAGAAGGCATTAAAATAGTAAGAGCAGTCCTTTGGAGAGGGTGGGAGAAGAGAAGAAATTAGATGAGATGGGCTGGAGCCGCTGCTGTTGAAGTCTAGTCATGTTTCCTAGAAAGAAAAACAAGACAAACACACACAAAAAGGGTGGTGAAAAGAATAGCAAAGATAGAAAATGCAACCTTCTGTCTCACTTGCAATCTTATTGCTGGAAACACACAGGCACAGCACACAGTTTTATCAGGTTTCAGAGTAGCAGCCGTGTTAGTCTGTATTCGCATAAAGAAAAGGAGTACTTGTGGCACCTTAGAGACTAACAAATTTATTAGAGCATAAGCTTTCGTGAGCTACAGCTCACTTCATCGGATGCATCCAAGACCTGGCAAACTTTACCAGCATTGGGTTGTTTAAGGCATTGCTTTAAGCTGCCTTTGTGGTCACAGGCTTACAGCAGTATTGCAAAATATAGTCTTGGCCAGCTAGGCCAGACTCTTATTAGGCAGAAAGAAAAAGGAGGGGGACAGGAAAGAGAAAGAAGTAAGGCGGGGAAGGTAAAGAATACATAGGAGGGGGAAGACAATGTCTCACATGCCATGTGGAGTTTGACATTCAGATGGAGATGGTGGAGTTGACAGTGTCATCTGGGTCCCCCTAACTGGCCTGGTCTGACTAGGACATTTCTCAGGATCAGGATGACAGAGGTCCAGGCTCCCAGAAGATGGTGGTGTGGCAGCAATGATGGTGAAGCTCACTCCAGTAGCCAATTTTTCCCTCAAAGTTTCTTTAAGGACACCAAAAAGGAGTGATGGGTGGGGTAACCTATGCCCTCATTATTTTGTCCACCAATTAGGTGTAATAATCTCACATACTGTGATGGGGTGTATTAGACCCAGAGGCCCCTGGTGGAGGCCTCGTGGTCCTGCCACACCACATCCCAAAAAGGATCTGAATCAGCCAAGCAGTCTGGATACACTGGATGGGACACTGGCAGTCAGGGACAGACTACAGGAAAGCAGCCAATCCAAGCCCAGCAGGGCCATATAAAAGAAGCTGCAGTGGAGAGCAGAGAGCAGTTGCTGCTTGGACAGAGAGATGCAAGGATGGTGTTCCTGGTGGGCTGAAGGGACTGTAGTACCTTGGACAGAGCGGTTGCTGGCAGGGACCAGGGAAGCAAGAGGGAGATCCTGGCTGGCTGTTGGGACTTGGTAGCTGTAAGCCCTAAGGCAAGATGAATAAGATGAAGGGGCCGTGGAGAAGTCACTCAAGGAATCATAGCAGCATAGTGTGGACAGTTCAAAAGGATGCAGCAGGCTACTGCTATTCAGAGGATTCCTGGGCTGGAAGCCAGAGTAGTGGGCAGGCCTTGTTCTTCCTCCCCCATCCTGCAGGAGTAGCCTTAATCCCAGAGAGGGGAATTGAATCAGGCCCTGGGGGGAGGGGAGGCGGAGAGACATACCCCCCAAGAGGGTCAGTGACATTGAACCTTTTGGACTTTGATACACTCCCGGAAGGAGACTTGAACTGTTTAGTGGCCCAGCTGGAGAGCTCAGCCCGGAAAGGGTGAAGACATTGTCTCCAGAGAGGGAAGTGTGGAGGTCTGGCTCAATACCGGGGCCGGGACTGTTTAAAGACCTGAGCCCAGGGACAGGGTTATAGTTAAAGATAGTGTTGAGGGCACCAGAAGGACCCTGTTGGACTGATACCACAGAATGGGTCTGCTTTGTTTGTATTTCACACAGACTGTATGTTACTTGGCTGGAGGACTGAGTCACCAAAATGGCCTGAGAAAATACTGACAGGGATCGCCACAGTCTGAGAGAGGTTCAGACGCATACCTGGCCAGGGTGCGCTCTCAAGAGGTGAGTTCCACCATGTTATATATACCAATTCTGGTTTATTAACTTTTGATCCTTATTTCTTCTTCTTTACCAGGCATGATCTTAACAGAGTCCTAGAGTTATATGAGTAGGCAATTTTGTTTGGACTAAGTCAATCTGTCTGCCTTTCGTACCTTTTCCCATCCACATTTGTTATTGTAGGCTATTGCTTATTGTGACATTTCATTAAATTTCACTAACTTCTTACAGCTGAGCTCACAAATGCATAAATTTGTAGGCCCAGCTATCACAAGATACCCTAACCCTGAATCTGGCCCTGCTTGTGGTAGCTTTTGGGAAGATGGCGTAAGAGATTTTCACAAATTCAGAATATTCATCAGTTGGTGAAAGAGGTACAGCTTTAATCAAAACATACAGGAGTTTGTGTGTGCCTGTTATGTTTCTAGTTTTGAGGCCTAAACTTTCTCGCTAAGAGTATATCTGCACTGCAGCTGTCACTGTGCTTCTGAGCACATGTAGACTGACTCATGCTAGCAGTGTAGCCAGGCACCTTGGGCTAACTGTGTACATACCAACCTGGACCAGTTGGGTATGTACACAGCTGGCTAGCCCAAGCTGTTGCACATGCTACTCCAGCTACACAGCTATTTTTAGCATGTTAGCTCCAGCTGTGTCTGTCTGTCTGTCTACCTACTCTGGGAAGCATGTTCCCAGCTGCAGTGTAGACATACCCTCTAAGAGCCCAGTCCTGCAAGGTGCTGAGTGCCTTCAGCTCCCGTTGCCTCAGGACAGAAATACGTCTCTCCACATTTTTGTTACTAGGGTCTTGAAGTACTAAAAGAGTGTATAGTGCCCTGCAGGTAACACGAATAAATGCTGCACCATAACCCTGGTGTTTCTCCATTGCTCTTACTTTTCCATTTGTATGCCCAATTGCTGAATGGAATATATGAAGGCAGCAGCTGAGTAGGGCACACCATTGATTGCTAATCAGCATTAGTCGAAGGTCAGTGCTAATTACTGTGCCTCATTTGCATGAGGAGGTTTGAAAGATGGAACCTAAAATGTCTGTGGCATTTTCTGCCAACAAATTACTTGGCTGACAGGAGGATGTCCCTGCTCATCAGTGTTGATAGAGTGTAATTTGGTGCTTATGCAATTAAGGAGGATGGAAATATTGCCTCAGAGTTACCTTTCTGGGAGTAATTACTGTAGGTGACAACAAACACAGAAAAAAGAAGATATATTTACTATATACATGAGTCAAGATTATGAATGATGAGACATTAGCTTAAGATAATCACCTCTGTCTCTAGCCTACCAATCGATTCTCTTTCACCACTTGTTTTCAAAAATCTTACTGCTGCTGATTATTTCAACACAGGGAGAGCTAGAGAACAACATGTAAGGTAATTAAGCTTTGCTGAGGAGCTGCGCCATGAATATTTTTTGTTAATTGAACCATAGGAGTCAATGAAAGATTCATACTATCTTTTTTGTTATCTTATCGTATTATCTTCCATATAGACGAATCCCACAATGAGCTATCTTTTATAGGTGTCACAGAGCTGAAGTTTAAGTCTCTTAAGTTGTAGTCTCACTGACTACACAAGGAGAGGGAAGAAGGTTCTGAGAAGATTTAAAAAAGAAAAATGAGAGGAATTTTTTAGTTTGGGTCGGTAGTCAGCCAGCCTTCACCCTGGGCAAGGCCATAGTCTGAATCTCTTTCCCCTCAGTTTCCTACAGGAGCCCACACTCCTGGGCAATTCCACTGTTCCTGGCAGGAGTTCAGTTCACTCCTGAGGTCTTTTATGAGTCCAATTGCCTCTATTCCCTGGTGGTGCTCCCCAGGTCCTCTCAAAGGTCATTGGCTTGCAGTGTCAGTTTGCTCCAAACAGGTTTGGGAGGAGGGGAGGAAAGGCGAGCAGCTGCCTCAGACTGAGCTTCCCTTGCTACATCAACATTTGTCTACTCAAGATCTGATTGGGAGATGGGGGAACCAGAGGTACTTTCCCAAGCTTTATTGAGAAGCGAAGGTCAATGACATTTAAATGATCTTTGGGCATCTGAATTAATATCATCTGAGATTAATGGGACAGCTCACACTTCTCAGAGCTATTAACTCAGGCTCTCTGCTGACTCAGGGTTGATGGTTACACTTGGTTCATGGTTTAAAAGTTTGCTTTGCCACCATAACTGCTAAAGACAGTTTGTTTTTAAAAAAATTAAGCTATAGGTTTAAGTGAGTGGGAGAATGGTGGCTTTGTCAACAGTGACACAGACAGTGGGGAGTGGAGAGGGATTTGAGGGAAAGATAAGGAGTTGAGTTAATAGAAACAAACCATATTAAGTTTCACTTAGATGGCAACACGCAGAGGCAGAGATGTGTGAGAGAGGCTCACATGTAAATTTGGAGACAGATCAGGAGTGGAGTGGCAGATTTGTGAGTCAGCACCATAAAGTTGATAGTTGCAATCATGTGAGTAGAACGAGACCTCTTAGAAAAAGTGTGTAAGGAGAAAGAGGTAGAGATCCTGCTGGAGCCTACTGATGACCTCAGCCTTGCTGTCATGGACTTACCTCAGGAGGCACTGAAGGAGCAGTGAGAAGGGAAATGGGGACATAGTGAAGAGGCATGTCAGTTGTCTGACGCTCTGCAGAATGTTTTACAGAGCTTCAGAGAGGTACACAAGTTTAGAAATAGCTAAAAGATAAGGCCCCTCACATATAATTTACAACCTAATTCTGGCAAATATGATCATCTAAATTTCTAATCTAACTATGAAAGGGTGAAGATGTGATCACAGAGGATATTCACTGGAGCTAGCTCCTCTGTCAATTCTCATCCACAGGAAAGAGGGTGTCTAATCCATTCATCTCTTGTAGTGACCATCTGGATGCACTTGCTGTAATCAGTCTTCATGGGTCCTTGGACCTAGCCCTGTAGGTTTACCCTTACTTTGGAGAGTTAAATGTTGAGTAGTTATAAGTCATACCATGCATTTTATCACCAGCTTTTCCATAACAATACACAGCAGTAGCTTTAACCTTAGCACCAACAAGAGAATTAACAAGCATCAGCATGGAAGAAGTAGAGATACGTTATTGAGTTACAAAGTATTTGTATGGGCTATTGATGAAAATGGCCATTATAGAGAGAAATCATGTCTGTTGCTTTTGGTAGGTGCTTTTATTTATTTATTTTTCCTTCTAAATAAGGATGGAAATATTTTCAAAACTCTTAAGCCAAGGTTGCAGGGTAGCATTGATTAGTCCAGAAGGGGAGAATTCATTCAACAGATCGGAAGCTAAAAAGAGGTGAGGACACCCTAGTCTAGTCCTGGGTTCAGTTCCCTGCCCTATCACATACTAAATCACTGGGCAAATTGTTGACCCAGATTGGAAGTTTGGAGCCTAAGTACCTTTCAGGATCTGGGCCTTAGTGCCTTAGTTCCCCATCTGCAAAATCGGGATGATACTTCCCAGTCTTCCAGGGGTGTTGTGAGGATAAATATATTAAAGATTGTGAAACACTCAGATACTACAGTGATAGATCCTCGGAAGTGCTCAGATACTACTTATAGATAGATAGATTGCCTGCCACTGAGGTAAACTCCCCCCCCCAAGCTACTATAAATAAATTAGGTTAATCAGTAAATAGTCTACATATGTTACAGATTGATAAACACAAGACCCTGCTGAAGTCCTTCGGTGCCGGTCTCCATTTCCAGTTTTGTGTTTGCTGATCTAATATAATGAAAAATGCAATCAAATTACAGCAAATGACACATTTCAGATTAAAAGACCTTATCCCAATTTGCAACTCTAATGCATAAAGAAGTATACTCGATTTTTTTAAGTCTCTTCATAAAATAAAAGATGTTCCTGATGCACTCCTTATTTTCATATTTGATTAGGAAGAACATTAAAGATCTATACTAAGGAGCAAATATCTGCAGGGGACATTACTCTTAGCATGAAGCTATCATTTGTCACTTCGTTCTGTTAGATTAAAAACAGCATGGCTGCTGTTGAACTATTATCCAGAACCACTCAAATGCAAAGATTTCATTTTGAAAACCTTTTGCATTTCTTTGGGTTTCAGTAGTCCTTCTTCACTCATGGCTGCTCTTTTTTGTTTCATTTTAAATGTAGAGGAAATAAAAAACCACTTATGCCACGTGCCTTGAGCAGCTCCCCGATGAAGGGGCAGTATTCTTTTTCTCAACATGCAGGGAATGATGTGTGTAAATCCTTAATGGTATATCCTTTTGTTTTGATTTAAAAACTGGGGCATGACAGTTGGTAGCACACCACTGGAGCCCAAGGTCACTGATGAGGGGAGATTGATGATGGAAACAGTTGTAAGCTTGTATGGTAAACAGTCATTTTTGAATACGACTTCACAGTAAAAATGGTAATTCTTGAACGTGACATCAGACCTGTCTTTTACCGATGCCTCAAAAGTGAATTATAACTTTTATTACAGTGCCCATCCGCCACCAAAACCACTTTAAGTGATGGCAATGTTATGCTTTCCTTTGTGTCAGTGTAAGGCTGTGCTCCTGGGTTTGTTGTCAGCCCTGGGACCTTTAGTTGTAAAAGCATGAACCGGAGCCACCTCTATTAGCCAGAGCTATAGCAGCTCCATCAACTTGTGCATACAGTCTTCACCACCCCTCAGGGAGCCAGGGAAGAGTGCCTTGCTGAGTAGGTGTGTGTTACACAGAGGGAATTCTCCATCCCACCCACTTTCCCTTTCTGTTATCTCTGGTCAAAAGGGCTCAATGAGCAACAGAACGGTGCAGTGCAGACTGTAGAGCAAGTAAAGTTGGATGGGAAAATCTTTGGTTCAGTTACTCTATATTTTCCCTAGAGACTCACAAATTTATTTGAGCATAAGCTTCCATGAGATACAGCTCATTTCATCAGATGTATTCAGTGGAAAATACAGTGGGGAGATTTATATATATAGAGAGAACATGAAACAATAGGTGTTACCGTACACACTGTAACGAGAGTGATCACTTAAGGTGAGCTATTACCAGCAGGAGAGTGGGGGGTGGGGGACCTTTTGTAGTGATAATCAAGGTGGGCCATTTCCACCAGTTGACAAGAACATCTGAGAAACAGTGAGGGGGAATAAACAAGGGGAAATAGTTTTACTTTTTGTAATGACCCATCCACTCCCAGTCTCTATTCAAGCCTAAGTTAATTGTATCCAGTTTGCAAATTAATTCCAATTCAGCAGTCTCTCGTTGGAGTCTGTTTTTGAAGTCCAGGGCTTCTTTTCCACCATGATTTCAACAATTTCCATTCCACCATCAACCTCAGCCTGGACCAGTTCACACAAGAGATCCACTTCCTGGACACTATGGTGCTAATAAGTGATGGTCACATAAACACCACGCTACACCAGAAACCTACTGACTGCTATTCCTACCTACATGCCTCCAGCTTTCATCCAGACCACACCACATGATCCATTGTCTACAGCCAAGCTCTACGATACAACTGCATTTGCTCCAACCCCTCAGACAGAGACAAACACCTACAAGATCTCTATCAAGCATTCTTACAACTACAATACCCACTTGCTGAAGTGAAGAAACAGATTGACAGAGCCAGAAGAGTACCCAGAAGTCACCTACTACAGGACAGGCCCAACAAAGAAAATAACAGAACACCACTAGCCATCACCTTCAGCCCCCAACTAAAACCTCTCCAACGCATCATCAAGGATCTACAACCTATCCTGAAGGACGACCCATCACTCTCACAGATCCTGGAAGACAGGCCAGTCCTCACTTACAGACAGCCCCCCAGTCCCCCTGAAGCAAATACTCACCAGCAACCACACAACAGAACCACTAACCCAGGAACCTATCCTTGCAACAAAGCCCGTTGCCAACTCTGTCCACATATCTATTCAGGGGATACCATCATAGAGCCTAATCACATCAGCCACACTATCAGAGGCTCGTTCACCTGCACATCTACCAATGTGATATAAGCCATCATGTGCCAGCAATGCCCCTCTGCCATGTACATTGGTCAAACTGGACAGTCTCTACATAAAAGAATAAATGGACACATATCAGATGTCAAGAATTATAACATTCAAAAACCAGTTGGAGAACACTTCAAATCTCTTTGATCACTCGATTACAGACCTAAAAGTTTCAATTCTTCAACAAAAAAACTTCAAAATCAGACTCCAATGAGAAACTGCTGAATTGGAATTAATTTGCAAACTGGATACAATTAAGTTAGGCTTGAATAGAGACTGGGAGTGGATGGGTCATTACAAAAAGTAAAACTATTTCCCCTTGTTTATTCCCCCCCCCCATCCACCCCCCACTGTTCCTCAGACGTTCTTGTCAACTGCTGGAAATGGCCCACCTTGATTATCATTACAAAAGGCTCCCCCCCCCCCGCCCGCTCTCCTGCTGGTAATAGCTCACCTTAAGTGATCACTCTCCTTACAGTGTATATGATAAAACCCATTGTTTCATGTTCTCTGTGTGTGTATATCAATCTCCCCTCTGTATTTTCCACCAAATGCATCTGATGAAGTGAGCTGTAGCTCACGAAAACTTATGCTTAAATAAATTTGTTAGTCTCTAAGGTGCCACAAGTACTCCTTTTCTTTTTGCGAATACAGACTAACACGGCTGCTACTCTGAAATCTATTTTCCCTAGTATCAGTCTATGGAGATAAGGAATACAAACCTCATGAGAAAACAGCAGTCAATTCCACACCCCAGCTGGATGTGTTAAGCAAACCAGCACAGAGTAAGCAGGGTTGCCCAGCACAGGCTAACTAAGAATCCCATTGGCAGCGGTAAGTAATCAAGTGGAAAAGGGGGCAGTGTGCCACATAAAGAATCTGAGTGAAGTAAACTGCTTTTGTTAGGAGGGCCAGGGAGACAAATTGGTTTTATGGAGATGTTCTAAAATCTATATGCTCTTTCTAAACCCCATTTTCCCCTCACCAAACACCCACAGTGCTTCCTATTCTTTTCTCCCCTCACCTTAATTCTGACATAAGATTTCTTAGGATAGTAAGTAATGGAAAAACTTTAGAGTCTGGCAGTCAGGAATTAGAGGTTTTTTTTGCTTTGAGTGTGATGTAGAGCAGTGGTTCTCAAAGTTTGTCGTACCATGTCCCTGTTTTACAACTCAAAAGGTTTCAGGACCACCCTCCCACATGGTCAGTAAGACAGGGAAAGGCAGTCATGATCCCCCATTGGCTTGTCTGCAATTCCTAGGTTGAGAACCTAGGCCTAGGATGTGTGCATAGAGGGGCGTTGTTACCTTTGAGGAGTCTACTCATTCCAGTATGATGATCATGGAGAGATGAGGCATTTAAATTAAGTTGGTTTCATGTTCATGAATGGGTGATTTCCTCACTGTTAAGGGATTTTATTGACAAGAAATGTGTTTGAGTAACCTTGGCTCCAAGCTTGTGCCTACATTAGGGATTTTTTTCACCAGTCTAGTTACTGATGTATTTACAATAGTACAGATGCAGTTTACCAATGTAAAGTGAGGCTTCATTACGTACCTTACCCAAACTAATTACTTACGTACGTGTGTGTGTGTGTGTGTGTGTCTGTCTGTGTGGATTGAGAAAAGCCTCCTCTATAACCTCAGAAGCTGAAGCCATAGGTCTCGTAGCATCAATAGTCCATGAAGTTGTACTATCTTTATTTAATTTTCCACTTGTTGAGCTGTTTCACTTTATGCACCTTAAATCAATTTGCTATGAGTCATCTCTTCCCAAACCTCAGCTGCTGAAAATGACCTTATTCTTGTGACTCAGATGCAAGTATGAAAATTATTCTACCTGGTTCTGTGCCTGCAATGCTGTAAGTGAACAAATGGTATGAACTGTTCCATACTAATCTTCCTATCATAATCACATGCGGTCCTTCCTGGAAGTCAGGTACTTAGACAATTACAGTAGTACTGTAACTAGATTGTAAAGCCACATTTTATCTGCTACGCATAAGGCTTTTGCAGATTTTGGGTTAATTTGATTTTTATTAGTAAAAGCTGCTTGACATAAAGTTCCAGAGCAAGGTAAACTTCCTTCCCTTACCTACCTAGAGTGTCCTATGGGCTTAAGTTGCCACCCACAGCTGTCAGCTTTACTCTGCTGCTCATCAGTTTCACATTGCAGGTGGAGGGAAGCCTGTTCGTAACACTACTAAGTGCTGAAATGTATTCCATAAAGAATGCCTTTGTTTAAATGGAATTAAGGTTGTTTAAATGAGACATCCTCCAACACAAATTCTTAAAAGGAAGGAAATGCCAAATGATGGGACATCTCTTAACCACATCCTAACAGCTATGGAGCACACTTCCGATTACAATGACAGATGCCACATCTTCACAAGGAACTTCCTTTTGCCTCCAAAAGACCAGACAGAACACCTTACTCTCCTTTGCAGTACACACAATCTTAACTGCAATCTTAGCAATTTAAGTAAATATTTCATATACACAGCAGTGTGTTATATGTTTGTCAGGGGAAATCAAAAACGAAGCTTGTATAGCAGAGGAAAAAATGAGTCTGTTTGGCAAAACTATGCTGATGGGTCAGTACAAGGACAGATATTATGCTGTGGAAATTGAAATCTTGGAACAACAAGATTGTTTCCCTGCACACTTGGGTTTCAGAATAGTTCATAGGTGCTGGAACTAGAGATGCCGGGGTGCTGTTGCACTCTCTGGCTTGAAGTGGTTTCCATTATATACAGGGTTTTCAGTTTGGTTTAAGGGCTTTCAGCTATAAAACGGCCCCCACTATAAAAATTGTTCCAGCACTCCTGGAACAGTTTGCAAATGCAGGGGAATCAAGAAGCATGTAATATGTTTACTGAATAAGATGCATTCCAGGCAGGGCTGGATTTAGAGGCAGGTGACCCAGTCAACTGCCTGGGGATGCTGGGCTTGGGGGGCAGGTTCCAGGCTTGGTGTGCTGTTTTTGTTATTAGTGACAAAAAGGAAAATACAATGTTTGAAGTAACATGTTTCAGGTATTCTGTATGTGGATTCATTTTTCACTAAGCTCCTGGAATGTTCTGGATCTTTATAGAATCTTGTAAGCTATTCAAATGTTTAATAAATGGAGGGGGGCACCAAAGATGCTCCTCGCCTGGGGTGCCATTTGGTCGAGGGCTGGCCTTGATTCCAGTCTGTTGAGCACCTCACATTCTTCAAGGATGTAACACATCAACATATATAGATCCTAATTACCCACCAAAAATATACAAAGTTTGTAAAGTCCCCTTAGCAATATAATAAAAACTAAACCTGTGGGGAAAATTATATGATGCAGAGTACAAACAGGCACCAATTGTTTGTGGTAACTGTGTGATCACTATAATAACAGATTTGTAGATTCAAAAGATTTAGGTTAGGCCATCAAATGTAAACACTACTCCAAGAAAGTGTCATGAGAGGGTCATGTCTAGATGTGAAAAAACTGACTTTTTTTTGAGCTTTGGATATACGCCAAGGGTTTTGGTAGGTCCAACACTGTGGAGAAAGGTGCAAATTTTTCACGCCCCGAGCAGCATAGCTAGGTTGACCTAAGTTTTAGGTGAAGACCATGCCTTAGAGTAGTGATCCCGATGGTCCACCTGTGACGAGTTGGATCACAGAAACCCCCTTGGGCTGCCAACTGATGTGCCAAGACTACTTCTGCCCCTGCTTTCCTGCCCTGGCAGGTTGGGACTTCAGTGTCCTGCCTGGTTTGAGCCAGACCCATTAGCCTGCTGCAAACACAGATCCAGGTCTGAACCATGTCCCCTAACAGCTGTAGGCTTAATTGAAAGCAGCTTAAGCAGTGTTCCTGTCTTTAACACTCAGATGCTCAACTCCCAATGGGGTCCAAACCCCAAATAAATCTGTTTTACCTTGTATAAAACTTATATGGGGTAAACTCATAAATTGTTCACCCTCTATAACACTGATAGAGAGAGATGCACAACTGTTTGCCCCCCACCCAGGTATCAGGGGTGGCAAGTTTGTAGAAATTTTGGTGGTGCCCAGAACCTGCCCCCCAAACTCTGCCCTCCAAATCTGCCACCCACCTGCCTAAAGCTCTGGGAGGGAGTTTGGGTGGGAGGAGGTCTGCAGTGCAGACCCTGGGCTGGGGCAGGGGATTGGGTGCAGGACGGGTGAGAGGTTGGGCTCTGGGAGGGAGTTTGGGTGCTGGGTGCAGGATTTGGGGATGCAGGAGGGGGTGAAGGGTGCAGATGCTGGGACTGAGTTTGGGTGCAGGCTCTGGGCTGGAAGTGCAGACTCTGGGAGGGAGTTTGGGAATGGGAGGGATTGCAGGCTCTGAGAAGGAGTTTGGGGGCCAAAGGGGGGGATGCAGTGCTTACCTGGGGTTCCTAGGCAAGGCAGGCTGGGAGTCTCCATATGCTGTTACCCCCAGGCACTGCCGCCGCAGCTTCCCATTGGCTGCAGGGGCACTCGGGGTGGGACATAGACCCACTCTGCCCAGGGGCTGCATGGCGGGACCAGCAGCCACGTGGAGTGAACAGGGAGGAAGCCGCTCTGCTCCACTCCACTCCGCGTGCTGCCGGTGGTGAGTGGGGGGCCTGGGCTGTTTTAAATGGCTCAGGGGATGAGCCGGGGGCAGGGGGAGGGTCTGAGGGAGAGACCTGGCCCCAAACATTGCTGGAGCCAGGCCCCAGGCCAGGAATATTCCTGGTCCCCAGGGACCACGGACCCGGAGGACTCGCTGCCCATGTCAAGTATTAATACATACTCTGGGTTAATTAATAAGTAAAAAGTGACTTTATTAAATACAGAAAGTAGGATTTAAGTGGTTCCAACTAGTAACAGACAGAACAAAGGGAATTACCAAGCAAAACAAAATAAAATCTGAAAGTCTATGCCTAATACAGTAAGAAAACTGCACACAGATAAAACCTCACCCTCGGAGGAGTTCCAGGAAGCTTCCTCCTTCTAGTGTGGGTCCAGCAATCACTCAAACCCCTGTAGTTACTGTCCTTTGTTCCAGTTTCTTTCAGGTATCCTTGGGGGTGGAGAGGCTATCTCTTGAGCCAGCTGAGGACAAAATGGAGGGGGTCTCCCAGGGGTTTAAATAGACTTTCTCTTGTGAGTAGATACCCCTTCCTCACCCCCCACCCCCTTGTAGAATTCCAGCTACTTCTTATGTGGATTGGAGCCTTCCAAGATCCATTGTCTGTTAAGTTCTTCTTGATTGGGCACTTAACTTGCAAATTCCTTTCTAAAGAAGCTGACCAAATGCCTTACTAAGGCTATTTAAAATCAAAGAGGTATATAGCTAATATTCATATCCGATGAAGTGAGCTGTAGCTCACGAAAGCTTATGCTCTAATAAATTTGTTAGTCTCTAAGGTGCCACAAGTACTCCTTTTCTTTTTGCGAATACAGACTAACACGGCTGCTACTCTGAAAAAAATACAACACTGACACATACATACAAATAGGATAGATATATTCAGTAGATCATAACCTTTACAGAGATATGTTACATGGCATATGTAGCATAAAACATATTCCAGTTATGTCATATGTACCTTCATAAGCATATTCCCATAACGCATTATGGGGCGCAACGTCACACCACCCACTATGGTCTATGATCTCTTATGTTAAAAGGGTCAGTTCTTCCTTTGTGAGGCTAAACCTGCTATTCACATTAATGTGAATTAAATAACTCTGGATGAGAGTCCTTTAATAATTGGACAGTGGTGATGTCAGCCTGAAATTATATTGAATCTACAACATTAAGACAAAAGAAGGATTTTCCAAAAAGGAAATTGGTATGTTACCAGTGCTATGACAAAAGAAAAAAGTCCCCTAAAGGCATTCCTCAATCTTCTTCCATCTGGGACACAAAACACTACCAAATTCCAGAATCCTGTGTAGCTGAAAAGGATTTTGGAACTGGAGGTCAAAACGGGAATGAATGAGTCATTTCTGTTGGTGCTTTGGTGGGGAATGGTGAGGACTGGAAACTGCACTTTATTCATCCACAAAAAGGTATACCGGCCAAGATTTCGCTGAGTTTATTTCTTTAAAATTCATCTCACTTTAATGTATACACATTACGTATGCACATAATGTATGTACATTACATTAATATGCATACGATATTTTAATTAATTATTTGTATTACTGTAATTTCTAGAGGCCAAAGCCAAGATCAGGGCTAAGCACTGTATAGACACATCACAAGAGACAGTGCCTCTCCTGAAGAGCTTACAATTCAAATAGCCACAAGGTGGGGAGGGAGAGAGGAGGTATTACTATCCGTGTTTCACAGCTGGTGAACTGAGTCACAGAAGTTAGAAGCCGAAGTGCCCCTGACTTTCAAAGATACTTAGGCGCCTACATTCCTAAGTCACTTTTGAAAATGGGTCTTTAGATGTCCAAATTACTTATGCCTTGCAATGTTGAATGGAGCAACGTCTAAATATCTGTAAAAACCTGGGTCGAAATGACTTGCCTAAGCCCACACTGGCAATCTCAGACTGAACTAGGAATTCAGTCCAGATGTACTGTGTTCCAGTCTTGTGACTTGTCCACAAGATCATCCTTTCTTCCTCTCTAATAAACAGGGGCATCTTAGAAGACCTAGGAATACAGAATAGCCACTTGTGTGCTAAATCCTATAAAAGGCAGTCTGACAAGCTTTAATATAGCGAATAACTTTGGAAATTAAACACTTGGAATTTATTAGTAAAAACTCTGCTTCTGAGGAGCAAAATCACTTGAGTTGTCTGACAAGAATGTTAAACCCAGATTAAGAATTGAGAATTTTAAATAAATATTAATCACAGAGAAGATATTCATGAATTTGCAAATGTAGAATGATTACTCTGAGTGTCATGTATTCACATTATATTGGCACATAGATTCATAGATTCATAGATACTAAGGTCAGAAGGGACCATTCTGATCATCTAGTCCGACCTCCTGCACAGCGCAGGCCACAGAATCTCACCCACCCACTCCTATGAAAAACCTCACCCATGTCTGAGCTATTGAAGTCCTTAAATCATGGTTCAAAGACTTCAAGGAGCAGAGAAGCCTCCCTCAAATCAACCATGCCCCATGCTACAGAGGAAGGCGAAAAACCGCCAGGGCCTCTCCAATCTGCCCTGGAGGAAAATTCCTTCCCGACCCCAAATATGGCAATCAGCTAAACCCTGAGCATATGGGCAAGATTCACCAGCCAGATACCCAGGAAAGAATTTTCTATAGTAACTCAGATCCCATCCATCTAATATCCCATCTCAGGGGATTTGGCCTATTTACCCTGAATATTTAAAGATCAATTACTTACCAAAATCCCATTATCCCATCATACCATCTCCTCCATAAACTTATCGAGTAGAATCTTAAAGCCAGATAGATCTTTTGCCCCCACTGCTTCCCTTGGAAGGCTATTCCAAAACTTCACTCCTCTGATGGTTAAAAACCTTCGTCTGATTTCAAGTCTAAACTTCCTGGTGGCCAGTTTATACCCATTTGTTCTTGTGTCCACATTGGCGCTGAGGTTAAATAATTCCTCTCCCTCTCCTGTATTTATCCCTCTGATATATTTATAGAGAGCAATCATATCTCCCCTCAACCTTCTTTTAGTTAGGCTAAACAAGCCAAGCTCTTTAAGTCTCCTTTCATAAGACAAGTTTTCCATTCCTTGGATCATCCTAGTAGCCCTTCTCTGTACCTGCTCCAGTTTGAATTCATCCTTTTTAAACATGGGAGACCAGAACTGCACACAGTATTCTAGGTGAGGTCTCACCAGTGCCTTGTATAATGGTACTAAAACCTCCTTCTCCCTACTGGAAATGCCTCTCCTGATGCATCCCAAAACCGCATTAGCTTTTTTCACAGCCATATCACATTGGCAGCTCATAGTCATCCTATGATCAACCAATACTCCAAGGTCCTTCTCCTCTTCTGTTACTTCTAATTGATGCGTCCCCAACTTATAACTAAAATTCTTGTTATTAATCCCTAAATGCATAACCTTACACTTCTCACTATTAAATTTCATCCTATTACTATTACTGCAGTTTACAAGGTAATCCAGATCCTCCTGTATAATATCCCGATCCTTCTCCGAATTGGCAACACCTCCCAGCTTTGTATCATCTGCAAACTTTATTAGCACACTCCCACTTTTTGTGCCAAGGTCAGTAATAAAAAGATTAAATAAGATTGGTCCCAAAACCGATCCCTGAGGAACTCCACTGGTAACCTCCCTCCAACCTGACAGTTCGCCTTTCAGTAGGACCCGTTGCAGTCTCCCCTTTAACCAATTCCTTATCCACCTTTTGATGTTCATATTGATCCCCATCTTCTCCAATTTAACTAATAATTCCCCATGTGGCACGGTATCAAATGCCTTACTGAAATCTAGGTAAATTAGATCCACTGCATTTCCTTTATCTAAAAAATCTGTTACTTTTTCAAAAAAGGAGATTAGGTTGGTTTGGCACAATCTACCTTTTGTAAAACCATGTTGTATTTTGTCCCATTTACCATTGACTTCAATGTCCTTAACTAATTTCTCCTTCAAAATTTTTTCCAGGACCTTGCATACTACAGATGTCAAACTAACTGGCCTGTAGTTACCCGGATCACTTTTTTTTCCTTTCTTAAAAATAGGAACTATATTAGCAATTCTCCAATCATTCGGTACTATTCCTGAGTTTACAGATACATTAAAAATTCTTGCTAATGGGCTTGCAATTTCAGGTGCCAATTCCTTTAATAACATTAGCTAGATGGCTATTGTATAAGCAAAGGAAAGTGAATATTTCTATGACTGATTTTCTCAGCATAATCACAGAATCATAGGATTGGAAGGGACATCACGAGGTCATCTAGTCCAGTCCCCTGCACTAAGGCAGGACTAAGTATTATCTAGACCATCACTGCCAGGTGTTTGTCTAACCGGCTCTTTAAAATCCCCAATGATGGAGATTCCACAACCTCGCTAGGCAATTTATTCCAGTGCTCAAACACCCTGACAGTTAGGAAGTTTTTCCTAATGTCCAACTAAACCTCCCTCTGTGGTATCAGACAAATATCAGGCATAATTTCTGAATAACGTAGGACCTTGCCTGTATGATACCGACAATCGATACTGGATTTTATTTCTGTATGAATTTTAATATTAATCTTAATATGACAATTTCACTAGAGTATTTAATAAAACAGGTTTTATTCATGAGCTATATGCTTGCCAACTACTCATAGGTTATGCTGGTATGAAACAAAATAATTGCAATGGTATGGTAGACTGAGTAATGGTACTCAACTTGTTAAGCTTATAATGTGGTTCACCCTGAAAAAAAGAAAAGGAGTACTTGTGGCACCTTAGTGACTAACAAATTTATTTGAGCATAAGCTTTCATGAGATACAGCTCACTTCTGAAACCTGTTCACCCCGAAGGATCTCAAAGCACTCTACACATTGTTCAAATGCAGCCAACCTTGTACTGCTTGGATATAGGTTATGAAGTGCTTTGCAGTCATTCTGTGTGAAAGGCAATAAATACATTACTGCTTCCTTCTCCCATGTATCAATCTGTATTATTGCCATTCATCTGTAGAGGCACCTTTCAGATATTACGCAAGTGTGTTTCCAGACAATCCAGGGCCTCATCCAAAGCCCACTGAAGTTAAATAGAGTCTTTCCATTGACTGCAGTAGGCTTTTGGATCAGGCATAATGTGAGAAATTTCTCATTGATTTTTTTTTCAGTCATTTTGATGGTGCTTCTTGGGGCAGCATGCTCAGTAAATACAGAAGGTACTAAAGTAGTTCAGCTTTGAAATCAAACTTGTAGAGCTGAATAATTAGAATATAAGCACTGAAATGGTTATTTTTAAACATTTCATTTTTGAAGGATGTCAGGGGTACTTATGTAAGTGCTCTCCCTGAAGACTATTTTCCATGATTAATGCTCTCACGTAGGCTTTAATCTGTTGCCATGTGCAGCAAAAAGACAAATAATGTTTACGTTGGCCTAGCTCCTCCTACCATTTCCTAAACAACTGCTTTTATGCACCACAGGCTGCTTGAATCATGCCTAATTACAAAGTTCTACATCTGCTTTCAATCTCTGAGCTTGCACACAAGGTTGATCTTGTGCTGGTGGGCACACAGTGGTCCCATTTGTTTGTTTGTTTTTGGATTTTAAATTATATATAAACATGCCTAAGGACAACATTATAATATCTGACATCTGTCATACTGTAGCTAGCAGATAGGAAGAGATTCCAGTTCCCACTATTAGCTATGGACATTTGAACTTTGCCAATACAGCCATGAAGTTGTATCCTAATCAAACAAATTGAACAGTGTTGGTGCTAATTAATGTGATTTTATTATATTTGCAATGTCTTCCCTTTGCCTTGGGAATTGGTCTGCTATTTGTTTCCATCTGTACTAATCATGCCTGGCTAACAAGCTGAACCCTCAACTGCCCATCAGGTGGGTTGAATGAATGATTGTTGATATTTACTGGTCTCACTCAATTTTGGTTTCCATTGGAATCCTTACTACTAATGGGAATACATAGAATGTATCAATCACTCTTCATTTCAAAATACTTTGTGTTGTTAGTACTTCTGAGTCTTCTCCCAAGTCTCACAATACTTGACTTTTTTCCTAAAGCACCAGCTTCTAGAGTAATGAGTGTCTCCTTTCATGGAAAAAAAAATTCTTGCCCTTCTGGTTGTGAAGAAAACTTTGAAAATGTGACCTCCTTAGAGGCCCCAACCCCCGAAGGTAAATTAAAAACAACAAAACCACTCCCAACCGCACAGCCCAAAATATTCTCTTTTAAAATCTCATGGCGCTTTGGATGCTTGAGGTTGCCAATACTGTAGCTTTGAAATGTCCAAAAGGACACAGTCACAATAAAAAAGGTGGGTTTGAGGGGTTTTCATTTTTTGAATGAATAGGCTTTCCTGCATTACAAAATAACAAAAAATACTAGAATTGTAAGAAATTAAACAAAACAAAACTAGAACCAGATATTTCAGAGACCAGCACCCAATAGTTTCCATTTAGGCACCTTCATAAGTGATCAGATTTTCAAGAGAGAGTTGGCCATGAATTTTCACCATTACTTTTTTGGTCCAAATATTGGCTTTCAAAAAATGAACACTTTCATGTCCATTTTTGCTGCAATGTTTTGATTTTTTTTCTGTCAGGGAAATAGAAACAAAATCAGAACATTTGACTTGTTGAACAAAATTGAAATATTTTGGTTTGTGTCAATTAGATATTAATCTATGATTGCTGGACAACATTTCCTGTGGTGCACCACAGTTGCTCCTCTGCCTAAACCACTACAGTGCATCGTGGGAGTCATGAAGCACTGAGGCAGATCAGGTGGACATAGTTTAATATCGAACTGAGCTGGGCAGAAACCTTTGAACCGTTCTGAAAAATTTCTATTTGAAACTCTTATTTCATGAAAAATTCTAATATATCTACCTTTCATCCCATTCCAGGCTGAAAACAAATGTTGAAATAGTGGTATTTCCCACAAGGCAGAAATTTCAGTTTTTGATTAGCTCTACTCATTATCCAGTAACTTCCTGTATTCTCAGTGGGAGCTGCTAGGTGCTGAATACTCATGAAAATGTTGCTACTTTATTTAGATGTCTAAATGGGTGCTGAGCTCTTATGAAAATGTGGCCCCAATTGGAGGTGCTAAGCACTTGAAAATCTGGCTAATAATGAACTTTACACTATTTTTGCTGCCCGCCTTTTACATTGTTCTCAGCTGGAGCAATAAAGAATAATAAAAGATCAGAACTGAAGTGGGAGATGAGGGAAAGAAGAAAGTAATTAGAATTCTATCTTTAATGTCTGAGATCTCATGAACCTTAAAGTATAGACATTCCTATACATCATTGGTATGTTGTGAGGCCCAATTTTCCAATGATTTATAGCCTTTGTTTGGCCACTTACGAATAATGCAGCCATCCTAAATGTATGATGAATTTTTTTATACCATACTCATGTCTTTGTTCTCTCTTTCATACGTATATGTAATAGAAATATAAAATATGTATAGATTTAAGGATAGGATTACTGTCTGGTTGTTTTATAGATGTGAGTTATGCTGTGGCAGTTCATAAAACTATTATATTTTCTTGACTATGATGCTTGAAAGGATAAGAAATTGATTGCTAGGGAAAGCAGAAAGCTAACAGACAACTATTTTATTTGGGTCACAGTTTTCATCTGCTATCACAGAATAAAACATTACTCTACATTCATACAATCAAAGCATGGAAAATTGTCTCTGTAGAAAAATATCTGTAATAGAGAAGTGGCAGAATTGGCCATAGAGAAAACATTATCATTTAATAGGTCAGTCTTTCTATAAGCAATACAGAATGGATCAATAACAATACTCTGCATGAATGAATGAAGGTGTAAAACCATTTTTGTCATGAGAAATCATTTGGATGTAAGAGAAAGTGACTTGAAACTGGGGGAAATAGTTGAGGAATTAATTTCCATTATCTTAAGAAAACTAGTGGTGACTAAATGAATCAAAACACAAATTTCAGGTTTGTGCATGTCTGAACTTTAAAAGTGTTCAAAAGCCAGATGCAGATCAAACTCTTGTGGCATGATCTGTCTCTGATAAAACTTTACCTATCCTCTGCATAGCACTTCTAAAGAGACTAGGAGCATAAACTGAAACGTCTGGATCATAGCAAGAGATTTCAGTACAGAGCAGCGAGAATTTGCCCAATATCAGGTTGGATGTGTTGGCAAGTGGGAATAAAAATAATTCATTTCCAAAGAGTCAGAAGGCATGGACGGTAAAGAAAATATATAAGTCCCTCTTTTTTCCTTTTCCATATGGCAAGTAAATAATTCACAAGTCCATCCAGAGGAGTCTCAATGCAGTATCCATGTCTAAATCCAGGCTCAAATTTTCATTCAGGTAATTACCAACCAGTTTTTACTGCATCTGTATTGCCATTACTTTTTCTCTTCTAGACCATCCAACCCCTGTCATGTGTAGCAAAGTTGTCTTCAATGAAGTTTCACTACCACTTTCTTTAGACATGAGGGCACATTCTTATTCCAAAGATGACTCTAGTATGCTATCATCACCTCCCAACCATTGAAAAGAATTTTTGTCATGCAAGGATCCATGGGCAGCAGCAATATTTAACAGTTTTGAGCTGGGAACAAAGATACAACTACCCTTCCAACCCAAAACCCTAAGTTCTGGTGAGTAACTGAATGATGTCCCGTATGTTCAAAATCTTGTCTTAAAAGAAAGACAGCGTAGAAATTAGTCACAGCTATTGAATCAAGTCGTCTCTTACAATTGTTGACAGTCCAGATTAATAGCCCTGTCCAGTATCTGTCCTTCAGAGATGTAGACAATTAATTATTCAAGGACATTTTCTTCCTGGTCGAATGCACATGTCTAAGACATGGTAGCAACCTTACAGCAACAGAAATGATTCTGCAGATTAAGATTGTTTTGCAAAACAAAGTGCTGGTTTTCTCTAACAAGCTAGATTTGGTCAAGAATAGACTGGTCCTAGGGTGTTATTAATACTAGTGTAAATGTAATTATGAACTTTCACTGCTCTGGTAGCATCTTGATAAAGGATGTGGAAAGGTAAGATGCCTTTAGAACCTTACTTGATCTCATAGGATTCTCTAGATTCTTTGGATGTATACATATTCCTCCCATATCAGAAGACTTGAGCACATAACCCCAATGTTGCAATGCAGAACATGATGCTCTGTTAGCAGAACTTTCCTAGAAGTATTCAAGTCCAGTGGAAAAATCACGGCTGGTTTTGTGCTGAGCATTCTGGATTCACCCCAGCGCATCCATAAGCTAGCAATGTCTGTTAGTAAATGGATATGATCTTTGTACATGCTAGCCGTATAAAAAAAATCCTCAAATTTTACATGTTTTGAGATTCAGATATCATGAGTAGCATACACTTATATAATTCCGGGAGGAATTTCCCCAGACACACATGATGATCAGTACCATAAATTCAGAGAATTCTAAAACTAGTTCTGCCTGCATATAAAAGCCAAATGCTCACACTACAGTACATTGTCTTTAAAAGTTGTGGTCTAGACACAGGACTGGATCTAAAACCCTTGGCTGCTTCAGTCTCCTCAATCTCAGTCACTATAATACAAAAAAAAAAAGTATGTACTTGGCCAGTAGGAACAAGATCTCTCATAAATCTGGCACATCATAAACCCAAATAGTGCCTGTATTCAAACTTTTGTAGTCCAATTGTGTTATAGTTGCTTTCTGGTTTTTCATCAGATATAAAAGCTTTGAATTTTATGAATGCTGCCAGTATTCAGTCTATGGATGATGAGTAGTTAAGCTTATTTGGTGGATTTTCCATTATGAAAATGTGAATAATATGCATAGAAAGATATTTAAATTAAATACAGGAGCTATGTCAAACTCATTCCTATTTGAGGTGAAACGTCATTTCTTTGCCAGCCTTATCTTATTGCCATTGCTGAAGATGATCCGTCTTCTAAAATACTTGAATGATAGCTCTGTTCTTCTTTTAACATCTTCATTGACAAGCTTTCATATACAAAAATGCTGCTTCATATACAAAAATGCTCTTGCAGACTTCTGAGCCATTTTCCTTCCCTTTAGTATATAGCTTTTGCAGTATGTAGGCTTGTTCTGTTCACTATATAAACCTTTTATTTTTATTAGGTAATATGATTATTTTTAAATTGTATAGCACTCTGAGGTTCTTTAGCTCAATTTAAATAACAGTGTGTCCTACCATCACATTCTTCATTTTCTCAGTGATTTAATATATAATTTATTTTAAACAAGTTAAGGGTTCTAACTCTGAAGTGAGGAAATGTCATTAAAGCTGCTGCTCCATTCTTAAATCACCCTGTGGTGTGTAGGTACTCTATTAAGAAAGCCACAGAACAGCGGGTAACCTTTTATCTTATGTTTCTGCAATGTACATACCATATGTGTTACACAGTCCACTGCATGCGCTATGTAAGATCACCCACTGTTCTAGAAGCCCTGCTGTACCGAGGTACAACCAGGTGAGCTAAGTGTGGCCTAGCTGCCTGATTCAAATATATTTATTTGTAATTCTGAACTCTATATTTATCTTAATAATCTGGGATGTTAAAACAGCTTCTTTTTCTTAGAGCATTTCCCTTCTCCATTTTCAATTACGTGTTTCTGTACTGTATTGAATCTGGTTTTTCCGATTATATCATCTCATTATTTATATTAAAATCTGTCTAAGTAAAGCTTTTAAGATGTGAAGTAGAGATACTCTCTGCAAAGTTGGTATACACTTATTCCTTTCAGTGGTCTCATTTTGTTCTTCATGTTGACGAAGACAGAGACCTAGAGTACAGACAGAAACTTCACTCTTGGTAATATTGTTATAATAAATACCAATGGAATATAGTAGTATTGCGGGTTTTTTCCAGACCTTCTCTACATCAAATACAGTGGAGTTCCAGCACTGCTGGACAAGATGAAATCAATTCATTGTTGATGGAGTGCAGTATAATAATCTACATACATCATCCCTAATATATTGTACATTGATTACTAGGCAACTTAAATCACTAACAATATTATAACATTTTGGAATGCAGAGCTCTGCAGTCTCTTATAATACCATCATGCCAACTTTTTCATTGCAATTATATTCATGAGGTGTTGTTTCAGTATGAATTTTGGAATCTGGTTACACAGGAAATGGCAGATTACAAATACTTGGCTGTGTACTTATCCTCCACCATTGCTTTATCTCTAAAATAATTCAGTGTTACTAGATAAACAGATGTGGTTTTCCCCCTCTTTTCACTCTTGAATGTTAAAGCCAGTAAGTACCATTGAAAGTGTGTTGTCAATTTCTAAGCCTCTTTGACTCAGTCTTCTGAGACACCAAAATAAAAATAAAGCAGAGACTGAGGTATGAATAATTTCTGACTGTACATGTTTGGAATGGCCTGTGAAATCTATGTAGGCATACTATAAACTGTATTTAACCTTATTTTGAAAATTCATTGATCAAAGGCTCTCTGTCAGTATCTGATTAAGGGCCATGTAAGAGTACCGAAGACATTTCCTTCTGGTTAACAGCTCTGGTTCCTGGGGTTCCTGGAGTGAATTTTCCTGTAAGCAGACAGGCTCGTCTCCAGGCTCCATCTGAAGCTATAGGGTTTCTCAATGGCAGAGCTTCCTGTTATTGAAGGCTACTATTCATTCACAGCTTGTAAATCAGTAGTGTGTAAATCAATGGATGAAGAAACTACTGTTAGAGAAATGTTTCTCAACAAACTCCTTCATCATATGTGTTTTCCCAGAGTATATATTCCATGTCATGGAAAAATGGCTAAAAGCTTACCATGTGTAATTGACCCTGGAGGTGGAGCTAAAGGGCTATATGATCTTCAAGCTCTAGGAGATTTGGTTTTGCCATTTCAGTGTTAGTTAAAAACAAAAAAGATTGAGTCCAATACATTTTTATCATTTCTAGAAATTGACATGAGTATGTTTGTCTTACTCGTCACAAGAGCAATAATTACAGCAACATTGAAGGTATAGTTGGAAGAGGAGGGGTAGACAGAAACCAGAGAAAATAGCATTGGGCTCATTAGGTACCAGTTTTCTGCCCTGAATTACTGTCCCAGCACTGCCATGAAGCCTGCTGCAAGAGTACAGTCTCATGGCTATCAGCAGGTGTTGCTACTGTATGTAACTTGCAGAGAAAAAGATGCAAAAGAATGCCAGGGAAAAATATTCAGTGTACAAACATCAGGAAACCTATAGTTTAAAATTTGACAAGTCTCTGAATCACATTATCCTTCTCTTATTCTATATTATTAATGATGACAACGGGGGTGAACATGAGTTTGAGAGGTTGGGCTACATGTCTCTCTTATTATTAACCTGTTTGCTTTAGTGTGTGTTAAATTTCTGTCTGATTGGTAAAATTTTGTATAGTATGCTCTGCACGCTTGACACTGGACTTGCAAAATCCCACTGACCTGGGACAAGTGGGAAGCTGTCCTGGGTAATGTGAGCAATGCCATCAACTGTTAATGAATGTGAGTTTCCATAAAAAAACAAAAAACAAAAACCCACCCATTACAACTATAAAAAGGACCTAGACAACATGAACAGTGTGTTACTGGTGCCACAGCCTGTTGCTGAATGGGTTTGAGAAGCAACTGCTGCGGTTACATTTTGGGGTCCATAAGGGGTAGCTCTGCTCAGTCTGCCTCTGTTCAAAAGCAGAGAGAATAAGGGAGCAACTCTAACAGCCTTTGAGCATCCACTGGGTTCACCCGACCATGCATGCACATGGAGACGATGTGATGATCAGTATTTCATTCTGTGCTGAGTGAGGACTATTCCCTTCTCCTGAGTCATGACTATTCCTCCGAAACCCTGGCATGGTGAGGCCAAGCCCAGAGTGCTGCTTTTCAGCTGCCATCTCCTGACCAGGACCAAGAGGGAAGGAATATGACCACTGTTCCTTTCCACGGGCAGGCCAAAGAGGCAAGGGTGACGAACTGGGAAGTAGTTGTATTTTTGTATGAATATTGTGTATGCTTCTGTGTGTGTCATATGGGTTACTTGCTGTGGTATTAGATCAAATGGGGCTATTAGTAGGACCAAGCAGGGAAAGCAAAATGATGACAGGTAAGAGTCCTTGATGAAACAATGGGGAAGCTGTTAAATGGGGAATACTCCTTATCTGGCTCCAACTAGGCTACTGCAGCTTACTCTTCCTAGGCTTAGACTAGGATCAAAGGGGGATACTAAACCATTACAGCACCAGGGGCTTAGAAAAGGGAGGGCATGTGAGGGAGTTGAGAGGGGCTGCCCAAGGAGTACCAGTGAGTGCTCACAGGGATGCAAGGAGACATCCAGACTGACTTAGTGTATGTCTACACTAGAGCTGGAAGGTGTCGATTCCAGCTCAAGGAGGGGTACCTGCGCTAGCTCTGATCAGACTAGCGTGCTAAAAATAAAAGCATAGCCAGCGCAGCAGGCACTAGTGGGAGGAGGGCCTAGCCACACCAAGTACATCCCTATAGTCACAGACAGGATCATGCTCAGGGCAGCTAGCTCCTCCTATGGTTCGTGCCAAGGGTTAGTGCCACTTCAGTGGAAATATTGTAAGTCTGTCACTCCTGCACTATGTTCCCTGTAAACTGTGCACACGTATGGGGGGTGGAGGAGAGAGTGGGACACAGAGGGCCTGAAGTTTGCTTGGGCTGGGAATGTGCCTCTCTGCTGAGTCTCAGTAGCACCGCTGGCTCTCCATGCAGAATGCCCCAACCTCTCCTCTGCCCTGCTACCCTGACTTGCCCGGCTCTCCATGCAGAGGACCTCCATGTCCCATCTCCCCAGCCCCCACATTCAAAGCAAGCTTCCGCCACCTCTGGCTTGTGCCACAGCAGCTACACTTTTACTTTTAGCACACTAGCTAACGCGGGTATGTGGAATTTATACCTTCCAGCTCTAGTGTAGACTTGCCCACAGAGTCAGTGTCTGCAGCAAGCAGGCTGGAACTTGGTCACTGTGATGGGATGTGTACCCCACACTGGCACTGAAAAGGTTAAAGAGAGCAGAAGAGATCCATGAGTGCTCCAGGTGGCAACTACAGGACATGTCCAGTTCAAATAAGGATACAACTCGGCTGGGAAGGAGCTGGTGGTTTGTATAAAGGCAGGGCTTCAGACCAAAAGGAAGGCAGGAAACCCAGGAGAACAGAAGGCCTTTGAGAGACTCTCCCAAGAAGGGAACTCCGGCAAAAGGTTAGAAGGGACACTGAGAAGCCACTGCGGTAGAAAGAGCTCATGCAATGAGCCGTGACAAAAGGTGGGAACTGGACCTCCAGAGTTGCTCACTACAAGAGCCAAAAAGAGCTATGCAGAGTGCAGAAAGGGGCTGGGGGAAAGGGCCCAGAGACAGGGAAAGGTTGGAAGTAGTCCAGGGAAGCTGCAAATTGTCTGAGGAAACAGACTTTAGATGCTAGTTCTATGGGAACCCAAAGTTGAGGGAAGGCCTGGGTACCACCTCTGGCCTCTGACCATGGTGGCGTGAAACCCCCTGATTATAAGATGTAAGGATTATTGACTGCACAGAACAAGGGGTGTAAGGAACACTGGGCTTGAGTTGGGGGCCAAAGACCTGGTGTAAGGTTACTAGTCCATTGTTTCTCAGGCTCTGTTACCCCAGAAGGGGTGGGAATGAACATGATTTGGACAGAGGGCCAAGTCACAAAGAGAAGCAGACTACCGCAAGGCCAAAGCAGCTGTTGGCAGAGGGTGCCAGAGGAGAGTCTGTTATGACATGCCTAGCCATGACAGGATGTGCACCTGGTAACTTTTTCTTCTACAGTCCCTAAGACTAAGTCTACCTAGGAGCCTGAGGTGAATGCCAAGCAGAGGTAAGACCACATGCATATAGATCTCTGATGTTAAATCATTTTACTGAGTGCTATGCAACTTTGGCAAATCATACTTTATTTTGAAGAAGCGGTCCAGGCAACTGTGTACTATTACCGTTTGCAGGTCCCTGAAGGGAAACTCTTGCATATGGACCTGCTATATATCATGGTTAGAAATCAAGGGGTTGTAACCTAGAGACCCAGTTGGAGAGTGGTTGGTTGGATTGCACTATCCATTTTTAATTGTTGGCTCTGACTACAGGACAAAAATCCAAGAGGATGTGGGGAGTGGACCTGGTCAGGAAATTATCCCTCCTTTGTTGCTCTCCCCCTCACCCCCAATTTTTTTGATTATTTTGGCAAAAATTGAAGGAATTTGGCAGAAAATGGAACCTTCTGCTTTGGAAATGCCATGTGAGTGCCTCGTGAAAGCTGCAGTTCATGTGCCTCATGTCCTCATTCTCCTTTGTAGGCTGCGGATCCTCGGCTGGACTAGATTTCCCATAAGAAACCACAATCTCCCCTCTTGCTCAGGAGACATGTATTTCAGCGGGGGCACCTAGAGAGATTGGGAACATGAACCAATTGACTTACAACCCCATTAAGTCACCATGACAGCATTTCCAAATTGAAAATGCCAGTTTTTCAAACCAAATGTGTTTTGTTTTTAAGCGGAAAACAGAAACTTTGTTTTTTAGGTGATTTTTCTGGGGTTGGGGGAAGGGCAAGATGTAAAAAAATTTTCATGTGGAAAACTATAGTTAGTGCAGGGGTCAGCAACCTTTCAGAAGTGGTGTGCCGAGTCTTCATTTATTCACTCTAATTTAAGGTTTCACGTGCCAGTAATACATTTTAACGTTTTAGAAGGTCTCTTTCTATAAGTCTTTAATATATAACTAAACGATTGTTGTATGTAAAGTAAGTAAGGTTTTTAAAATGTTTATGAAGATTCATTTTAAATTAAATTAAAATGCAGAGACCCCCCAGACCAGTGGCCAGCACCTGGGCAGTGTGAGTGCCACTGAAAATCAGCTCTTGTGCCACCTTTGGCACGCGTGCCATAGGTTGCCTACTTCTGAATTAGTCAAAAAGTCGATTTTTCATCGGTTGTATGCACTGTAGTTGTAGCTGTATCCCAGGATATTAGAAAGACCAGGTGGATGTGGTAATATCTTTCATTGGACCAACTTCTGTTGGTGAGAGAGACAAGCTGTCAACACAGAGATGGTTCGAAAGTTTGTCTCTCATCAACAGAAGTTGATCCAATAAAAGATATTACTGCACCCACCTTGTCTCTCTAATATTTCATCAAAACAGTTTTGTAAGAATTTTTTATCAGCCCTTGTAGGGAGTCCAAAAGCCCACCAGGGAGCAAATAAACATGTGCCAGCAAAGCATTAACTCAAGATACCTGAGGTTATTGTCTTTAACCTCAATTGATTTAGGCCTAAAAGAAATGAGTCTCTGATAACTTTACAAGAGGAAGAAATGGCCTGATTGATAAAGTCTGAGTTCACACAGAGATACATACAATATAGTCATACTTACACAGTGGTCTTGACACATCCTCACATGGGAGGAAGTGGTCTGTGCTTGTTGGATGAGGCAATAGCTTCCTCTCTCACTTTTTTTTGGGGGGGAATGGTGGGATAGGAAGAGGTGTAACTTTCATCTCCTTTCCCTTTGGGACATTTACCAAAAACTTGGAAGCGCAGAATAATTAATCATACATGTTAGCGTCTCTTGCTGTGTCTAGAGATTTGTTGTTTGCCATAATGTTCAGAGGTAACAGATATCAACATACCCGTGTGATACAAAATATAGCAGTGCAGATTCCTGTTCAGCTAATGTGGAAGGCCTCAGAGTTAAAGAAGCAGACTTAGGTGTTCATAATGCAGAGAGCTGGAGTACAATAGCTGTAGTGAAAAGAGGGATTTTTCAGCTTTTCTTTCACTTACTAAAATTTCAGGATTTTTCTAATTTTACAGTTACAAATAGTAACTAGCTAGTTATTTACCATGAGCCTGATTCTGTTGCCCATACTGAGTAGCAGTTACCTTACCCCTTGAGTATTCCTCATTGAGTAAAAAGCTACGCAACATTTGTAAGGGAGGTAGAATCATGTTCCATAAAATCTACTAATTTTATAGCTTCCATTGTCAATTGGGTTAGATCAGCTAGTTCAGATAAAGACCCCAGTCTTGCAGAGAATTATTCCGTGTGCTTAACTGTACACACCTGAGTAGATCTATTGCCCAAAGAAAGTATGCACATGCAGAAAGTTTAGAGTGTGCATAAATAATTCTGGAGTTATGGCCATAGAAGAACAAGCTTCAAATCTTCATCTGGCGCTAGAACAGAATTGAACTTCACATGCAAAAATAAGTTTGGATGGCTATCTTTCACCATGATTTTTCATGTTCATGTTCACATTTTTTTCCATTTCCTAATTGCAGCAGAGAATAGAAGACGACATGCTGAAATACCACAACAAAGGGAGTGCTTATGGTATTTCCATTAACAGGAAGCACTAGAAATCTTGCAGAACCTTGCACTCTCAGGACTTCCAACTCACTCAATTGTGCAGACCAAAGAAATTCAGTAAAGAAGCTCAACTTTTGGGTGTCCACACTAACTGAAACACCAGATATTTGGGGTTTAGCAGGTACTGTCAAATATTGGATGCTAGTTGTTACTTCTCTATCTTCTTCCTTTTAGCCTTTTAAAATGTTTTTCATATCTTCTGTAGGCATATTCCTTTTATATTTTGGAGCATCTTGGCCAAAGTATTCAAACTTGGATTCAAAAAATTAGGCATCTAAATCCATATATAGCACCAAGGCAAGTGGCCTGACTTACAGAGATGCTGAGCCCCCCTTGAAGTCAATAGATGCTGTTGAGTGCTCAGCACCTCAGAAAATCAGGCCATTTTGTTTTGGTGCCTGACTCAAGTATGAAAATGTCAGCCGGATGTGATGCGCTATGTTCGGTGTTATTCCACATTTTTCCATTGAAACCAAGTATATTTTCTTCAGTTCAGTCAAGCTATGACATGTATCCAGCCAGTTTTGCCAATTTTCTCCTATCACTCTTCAAAATTGGGTCTTAGTCATAAATCCATGTAGACATCATTTATTGTGACCCATTTGAATAGACTTAGGTACTAATTACTTTTGATTTCTTGATTACTGTCTAATTGTTTTGTGGCTACCTCGCTTGACCCTAATGACTCAATATTTCTCATGTGATTAGGGCATAATGGGTATTGGTTAGACTAGTTGGTTCTCTTGATGTAAACTATTCCTGGAAGAACCTTTAACATGATTGTCAAAAGAATAGTTTCTTAGATCCATCATCTTAATATTAGGAGATTGTAGGAGACATTGTCTAAAGCTATGTTCTGATTTGCTGGATGATCCTTTTTGATGTCACAGCTGTTATCAAGTTCCAATCATGCACAGTTGGTACCTAAACACTAAAAAGGAGGAGAGATTTTACTGTAAATAAATAAACACAATAAAATTATTGTAACTATTTTTTCATAGTGAAAGGATATGACACAATCCTTTCTTCCTGAAAAATTGTTTTTAAAAGGATGAAAAATAGCAACAAGCCACTCTGGGTGTGCAAAATCTGCCCCTTTGTGTTTGTCATTAGGAATGTGTTTTTATCATATAGCATGCTGTTTCTTGTTTGTAAAAGATGTAATCCTAGAGTAAGTAGGAAGAGATACTGGAAAGCTCACATTCCTGTTCATTTTATTGGATTCCATTTTACTGCAATGAAAACACCAGGTTGTTTATTTCTATTGGGCCATTTCCCAGTGGATGATTTACATAGAAGAGCTCCTCCTACTGCCATGTACAAATATAGATTCAGGGATCTTAAGGCCAGAATAGGCCAATACAACCATATAGTTCCACCTGTTGCATGCATGACACAAGCCACTGAATTTCACCCAGTAATTGCTGAAGGGAATCTTTCTTCCTTACTATGTAAGTGAATACTGTGAAGCCCAACAACTTGTGACTGAACAAGAGCAAATATTTTAGAAAGGCATACAGTCTTGATTTGAAGGCTCCAAGTGATGATGAATTCACCATGTCCTTTAGTAAGCTGCTCCAATGGTTGATATGGCATATGTATTCTGTGACGAGGGTTGAATTCTATTCTTAATTATGGTCTGTGGGCTAAAGTAAAAATGTAAGACTCCATATTACCCTTAATCCACAGCAGATCTCCCACTAACTGCCAATGAGAGACTTGCCCAAAAATTATATGTGACTCAAGGACCTCTTGGTGCCACCTGGCAGAGGGCACAGGAATGTGTAAGGATTATGGGGATCCACTGGGTCTGGTATCTGTATACTCCTTTGCCAAAGAATGTCATGCAAGGTCTCTACTGAAAGCCTGTGTCACACTGGTACTCAAAATCATTGTGAAATGTATATACAGATAATATGTAAGGACTGTTTTTTTATACTAAAGTCTGTGACTTGAGGCTGGTCAGCAAAAGGTGAGAAACAGGTTTCCTTCAACAGAAGATGTTTATTAGCCTATCTACATGTAAAGTGACTATTGTATACTTTCACAGTGAACACTTATTTATAATCTGAGCAAAATATTAATTTAGCAATTGCATTCTCCAGCGGAGATTCTGTACAGGAAAATACAAGCAGCAGGGGTGCGATGGGGGTGTTCACCCCACACCAGCCCCAAAAGGGTTAAAAAAGCTGAGAAAGGGTCAATTAGTGTGATAGGCCACATGTGAGAGGCATAGACTGGAGAAGTAGCCCCAATTAGAAAATGAAGCTCAGATGAGCCGCTGTAGGTTGGGCTAGTATAAAGCTAGGAAGCTGGCAATAGAATAGAAAAGGTGGCAGTGACAATGTCTGCAGCCATCCTCCATGTGTTGGTGAGGGAAACGGGGCATGTAGGTAAAGAATAGGAGCTTGGCCTTGAGGGAAGAGTATGCCCTGAAGCGATAAAGGTGGAGCAGAAAGCCTGTGGAAGGCAGAGTCGGAAACAGCCCAGAGACAAAGCAGCAAGGTTAGGGACTGAGCAGACCTTGGTTGCATGTTGTAGAGTCCCTGGGTTGGAATCTGGAGTAGTGAGTGAGCCTGGATTCCCCTACCAGCCATTGATGGAGTGGCAGTGCCTGAACAGTGGGTGAGACTAGTGAGACTCTTTACCCCAGAAGAGGAAACCACCTAGTGAGCTGGCTGGAGAGGAAACTGCAAGCCCTGGAGCAAGAGAGGGCTGCAGGGAGAGAGAGAGCACAATAGGTTGAGAGACCATTAGGGGAAGCGTCAGACATGGAAGAAAACTAAACTCCAGAACAGCCAGCAGAAGGCATCACCTGTGGTGAGTGAGTATCCCATGACAGGGGGTTATTCTATTTGCAAGTAAAAACAATGGATTTTTGGACTGTATCTATAGGGACAGAGACGAACTCTGCATCTTTGCTCTGAAGATGCAAGAGCACAGCGTGAATTTCTTCATGAATGAAAGATCACAGCCATGCCTGGCTATCATATGCTGGAAGGGTGAGTTTTTGTGCAATATGACATGACAATATTTTGTTAAGTTTAGGCTCTAGAAAGTGTGTTTATTTTATATGTTAACACTTTGTTTTCAATATTTGTGTGATATCCTATGAAATTCTGCTCTTTGTTAAACAAACTTACACTCCCTCCCTCTATAAACAAATCTAAGGGCTGTGTGTTGAGAAAAGCTGTGTTCTATTGTGTAATTGGTAAACTGGGGTATACTGTTCCCTTGGGAATAGAGGATCTGGGAATTCTGTGATCTGGGAATTCTCCATTGGATCAGCGGCTGGACACTGCAGGCAGACGTTTGGAGGATTCTGCGGCTGTGTGCCTATTATTAATCTGTAAAGAGAAACTGGGGCCTGAGGAGGCTTTGAAGGCAGCCCTTGTGTTGCATGAGGCTGATGGTGTCGGGAGCTGACCACAGCTAGGTGCAGACAAGGCTTCCTCATGGAGAGGTCAGGTGTGAGCGAGGTGCCTTCTCACAATCCTGGGTACCCCTAGGAAGCATTAGATTAGGGGTAGAGTGTGCATGCAGTAACTGAATGTATAGTTTATTATTTGTTCAGTGACTTAGTGTCACATTTTGCATCATTCTGTGGGGAAATCTGCTTGCTTGTAGAACCAGTACTACTTCTGCCTTTTATTTCACTTCCTTCTCCATCCTCCTTTTTCTCTATTTCTCTCCTGTTTGTTTCTTCTCCTTTCTTCTTTCTACGTTTCCTTCCGTCCAGTTTAAATAAGGACAAGTTAAGAGTCTAGTTGTTAAACTTGTTGCTAAAACATACATTTAGGGGGCCAGTAATAAGATTCTCAGATTTGCTCTTTATTATCCAATTTTTCACTCAGTCTTCTACTATTTGGGAGCTTGTATGGGTAAGGAGCGAGTAAGGTCCTGAAAAACTATTATCTTATGTTATATAGCACCACCTTATTCTTGAAAGACCCTACAGGAATTAATTTAATACATACAACAATCACGTCAGAATACTCTCTTGCCCCAAAATCAATGGGAGGAAGCTGTTGATCAGACAGCAAGGGATGTGATACAGTGTTTGGGGGGAGGAGGGGAAGGTGAGAGGACATGCTTATTAGGAGGGGGAATGGCCCCTCCACAGGTTCTCTGCCCTCTCATTGGCTGGGGCTGGATGGACCAGGCTAACTGACTGGCTTTGATGTGCCACTCCCTGCCTATTGAAACTCTCCTGAGCTTTTCAAAAGCCTCTTATCCTTGTTAACTGCCCTTCCCGCCCTCCCCTTAGGTGTAATAGGAGTTGTGTTTTAGGATGCTGTGGATCTGATCAGTCGCTTGTTTGAGGATCAGGAAGGAATCTTTCCCATTGAGCCAAATTAGCCGTGGTCCGGTGGGTTGCTGGGTTTTTTGTTTGGTTTTTGTTTTGTTTCTTCCCTTCCTCCCAGTGTCATGAGGGCGGAGCTGGGTTGAAAGCATTATGTCTTGAAAGTTTAACATTGGAAAAGGTGACTGTCTAGCTCCTCGCAACTTGTAGGACACAGATCAAGGCTAAAAGGGCAGGCTCTTAGAGGTAAAAGAGATCTGGAATTTTTTGGTGGACCATGTGCCTAAGGGGAGACCCAAAATCTTCACAGACTGAGCTCTCCCCGTGTTAACCTCTAAGCCGCCCTTACAAACACCCCCCCACACCCACACACACACAAAGGGAGTGTTCTGGGCCAAGGTGCTTAAAGCACCACAAGCCTGGCAGAAGTACTCTGAGAAAAACGAGGCTTACACACAGCTGTGAGTTATTGGCTTTATTGAAGGTTAGTGACCCACCCGCAACGGGGACTCCAAGCGTTGCAGTCACAGAGGCGGGGAACCCAGCACACCGGAGCTCTGCCTAGGACGGAGTCCGACAGAGGGGCAGATAGCATTAATAAACATTACACAAAAACAGCTCCTGAATATAAAGTTAGGTGCTTCTTAAAGGGGGGGCTTTCTACTACCTGGCGAAGGGCCATGCAAAGCAGCTGTGTCCTTCAAAAATTATCTCTATCCCACAATAACGAAGCAGCTATCTATGTCCCACAGTAACCTCTCGGCTCGGGAAAGTGGAAGTTCCCTGGCTAGGCCGTAACAGTCTTCTGCAGTCCCTTACAGGGAGGCTGGGAGGATTCAGAAGTGAGTTGAGTGCGAAGGGTAGGTGTACCGGGTCTATCCAGAGTTGTTAGTTATATGGTGGGAGCCCTGTAATCCCACACTGATAGCTGGATTGCTATCATCCCTTCCCAGTGATCAATTAATCAAATTACAGCGTGTCACTTAAATCCCCTGGATCTGTTGTTCATTTGCCTCTGTGTCCTGAGCAAACCAATCTGTTAAACCTAAATACATAATAAGCGTTATGTAGCATTGCATATCTTCAAAGCCTTTCACAAACCTTAACTAATTCTAGTAAGACCTGAGTGCGGTGGGGGTGGGTATTTATAGTTCTTAGCAGTCAATGTATTAGTATCATTTTGAAATCTCAAGTGACTGAAGTTCAAGACACTCTCTCATTTTAAGAACAGAAGGGAACTGTGGTTCCCATTCGTAGGGTGGTGACCTCCATGGGATGCTGGCTGAGAGAACCAAACTTGTTGATGATGATGCAAATCCAAATCCTAGTCAGGAGCCAGCGGGAGACATTACGTGTATCAGTCAGTTGTCTTGCAGGGTGGACATGAATGTTCAGCCAATATGCATAGTTTGTCCTATTTGAAGTGAAACTGGAATTGACTAAAAGAATTAGAGAGAAAACAATCAACTTACATGGATTTGAGCCCAAACTACTGAATGTTTAGCTATTGACTCCTTTCTTCTGTTTATAGCGCAGCCAGCATAATGGGACTCTAATCCTAATTGACCCTTAAGGGAACTATCACATCTTAATGTTTACTAAATAATAATCATAGTTACCCAAGTCTCCCAGAATATTATTCTTAGACTGAGGTGGCGGGGGGGAATGCTAATAGATTTTCACACATTCAAAAATGTTCATTTACTATGAGTGTCAATGAGAGCTCATAATGACAAAACTTAAAAAAATGACGACAACGTATCTAGGAAAAAAGAATATTGCTGAACAAAAACAGGCTTTTCTATATAGTGTTCCCATATTGTTTCTGGAGTGTAACATTTATTAGTGGCTGCTTGGGCAACTGTGGTTTGGATGTATCATGCAGGATTCTTCTCTATGGAGTTTGAGCAAGTGATTGTGGAGAAATGAATTCTTCAGGTGCACCCCTATCATCTCAGTCTCCAATGATTTATTGGACGTTTTCCCTCTATATTCCTTCTAATAATTAAGATTGCATTAGAGAGAATTAACACTTACTCCGAAAGATAATATGAAATTAGATTCTTATGGAAACAGAATGGAATTCTTGTAAAGCTGTTTCAGACTTTTAACCAAAGCACACTATCTATACGTGCCCCAATAAAGGATAGATTTTTATGCATTTAATGTCATTTAAATTTATGGGATTGCAATACACTTATTGCAAGATGACAGCACAGCCTTTTAGGTTTAAAGCAAACAATGATTTAAGGTGTATTCTACCTATTGCAACTTGCCTATCATTTTGTTCCCCACAGATGTAAGTTTCTTCTACATTTTATTAATAACAGATGTAAGCACTCAAAAATAATCAGTGTGGCCTAGTGAATGAAGCACTGGACTGGGACATGGGAAGTTTGGGTTCTAGTCCTGGCCTGCAGGGTGGCCTTGGGCAAGTTAGTTCATGTTACTGGGCCTCAGTTTCCCCAAATGTAAAATAGGGGTAATGATGATTACCTCCTTTATAAAGCATTTTGATTTCTATTGATTAAATGCTATATAAGAGCTAGGTATTATTATTACTTTTTTTTAAAAAAAACCTACCATTTGTTAGAAGCTGTGGGTCTCTGGGATAGTCAATATGGAGTTCTATAACAACTGTGAAAAAGTTTTTAACAATGGACTTCAACATTAACCCTTATATGTGATTTATGACCCTGGATTTTTTTATATCCTGTCTAGGGAGACAAACAAATTATTTTCATGTGGACAGCAAAAATTATAGAGGATCCAATTCTGCCAGCCTCACCTTAATACCTAACTCCATGACTAATACCATTGAAATCAAAGGAACTGCTCAAAACAAGTAAGGATGACAGAATGTGGCCCTTGGTAATTTGTTAACTTGTCAGTAGTGCTAGCCATTATTCTTTATTGGTATCTGTTTCCTTCCTTTTCATTTTCTTTGGCATTCATACAGTGTCTGTTTTCAAATGGCATATGCCATTTTTAATAATAAAAGCAGTTACTGTAAGCCTCCTTTACGTAAGTAACTTCAGCGGTTGTCCATAACATCAAGTAGAATCCAAAAGTATATTTTTAAATACTGCTACCCTTGGATTAGAATTCTCTCATGGTTGGGCTGTTTATTTGTGAGCTTCCTCCCCCACTCCCACTATCTGTGGCATCCAGTATTTATCGTGCTGAAACTGAGAGGTTTAAGAAAGGAAATTCAGCATCCATATCACAGTGATAAGTTGTATAAACAGAAAATGTGTCTACAGAACTTTGTGCAGAACAGCTAATTAATTTATGGTAAAAATAATGAACAAGGTGACAGTTGCCAAACTTCACAGGAACACATTACACTTTCTCAGTCTTTGGAATGAAACAGCAGTAAGTAACTTAGTCTGTCTCAGTTTGAGGAGATGTCAAGAAGTCTGTCAAACCTTACAAGTTTTGTTTATGCCTTTGGAAGTTGTTTAAAATACAATTTCTACCAGTTTAGAGTTCCACAGCCACAGTTATACAGTAGTTGTTAGCAGATCATATTTGTTCTTACTATCTTATTGGTCTAACCTTATTTAAATGCTTCTGGAAGCCTCCAAGGTGTTGTCTTGTCACCTGTCATGATGACAAGCCAATGACAGCTGCACAACATTGCTTAATATCTCCCTTCTGAGGGGGAAGAGGAAGGAATAATCATTTCACAACCACCAGTACTTTTTGGTGCATTTTAAGATCAAGATTCAACACATAAGGTTAAACCACACCTGCCTATTCCCCACTGCCAAGTTTTTTCACTCTTCCTTTATACATTCATTAAATTAGCATGTGTAAGGGACGTTTCAATAAAATTTTTCAGATGCTGGAATGTTATGGTAAGAATGAGACTTGCTATTTGCATGGGCAAAAATCAGGGAAGAATCTGATTCATACACTCTAATTTTGTTCTAATAGAGCTTATAAGTTTGTAAATCTATCAGTTAGAAATGTCAACCTCATCAGTTTGTCTCCGTTCCACATAAAATTAACCCTGAGTTGTGTAGGTGTCATGAAGCAGATACATATCTGATAGGACAAATAAATATACCAGGAAAGGTCACTCACCTGCTGCTTTTAGAGGTTTGTGATATTTGAGTTGTGTGATCATGGATCTCTCTGCCATACTCATTCTGTTGAGTAAACTCAGTGTTTTTATATAGTTAAACAATTCTTTCCTAGTAAATAGCTAAGGTTGACTTAAATTCTTAGTGGCCCAGTCTCAGTCTCTTCCAAACTTACTTTTTTCTCTGCATAGCTGGAATCTGCAAATACTCATCCTATGTAGTTCAGCTAAATCTTTCACTGGGAGAAGGGGGAACAATTCCATTGAAGTCAAAGCAGTTGCTTCCACATGCTGGAAATGAAACTACACTTGTTTTTCTAACTGTAGAAATTGAGTTTAAGTTCCATATTATTGTGATGGACTGTGATACTGCTGGACTATGATACTGCAATTTTTTGAAGTCCTGCTTTAAGGCATATAAGCTAAAATAGAAAATGCTCAGGTGTGGAGGGCTTTTTTGATGAAGATTTAACTGTTCAATATACATTGTTTTCTTCCTTTGTCAGTCACTCCAGGGAGCAGGGGTCCCTTGGTTCTGCTCCCTCCTCTCAGAATCTGACAGTCACCCTGTCAGCTGCGTTTATATCAAGCACTGGCAATGGCACCCAGTCCTGACGCAAGATCTCATTGTGAGATCCATATCATTCAGCAGCTCTGGTAGCCCTTGGCCTCAGTGAGGAGGCTTCCCTTCTCCCTCCCCCCAGGCTTAAATTTTCCACGGCAAGCCATGGGGTTACTGCGGTGGGGCAGCACCCCAAGGTACTGGGCACCGGGGTCTGGGAGGGACATGGGGCCTAAGGCAGGTGAGACGCCAGCCTGCAGAGGGTGCTCTGGGCTGGACAAGAGCTAATTCCCAAGATGACCAGCAGGAGGCGCCATGCCAGTGAGTCTCACTTCGCTGCAGTCCAAAAGAACCTTCTGAATTCCTTTCTAAAGTATGAAGGGGGATCCAAAATAATAGAATTATGCCACAACATAAAGGCAATTGGGGGGAGGGATAGCTCAGTGGTTTGAGCATTGGCCTCCTAAACCCAGGGTTCTGAGTTCAATTCCTGAAGGGGGCATTTAGGGATCGGGGCAAAAATTGGGGATTGGTCCTGATTTGAGCAGGGGGTTGGACTAGATGACCTCCTGAGATCCCTTCCAGCCCTGATATTCTATGATTCTATATGGGTTTCTTGATTTGGGGGGATTAAGCATGAGCCTTTGATCACTGTGGTCCTTATTTCTGTGCACCCCAGAGTTCACAAGAGATGAGAACAGCTTGGACAGTTCTATTTCACATCAGGAAATCATCTGTGATAAGCAAGAAGCACTGAAGTTCTGCATCTGAAAGTTTCCACTGGTTAAATTTACCCATGTTAATCTGTTCCTTACTAATCAGATCCATGTGCACATCAAATAATTTAAATTTTGCTGAAAATATTTTGGTGCCACAAATACAGAATATCTTCAGGTTAAAAGCAGTTTCATTAATTCACTTACCCATATGTAGTCATTGATCAGCAATGCACTATGGGCCTGATTTTTCCACTGCCTCACACACTGAAATGCATGGATAGGAAATCCACCGACTTATATCGGTCTTTGTAATATAATTCTGTGAGATCAACCTCACAATAACAGGTTTGGAAAGATGAATGTTCTTGTCCTCTGTTCTTATCTTCTGGGTGCCTCTTATTAGGTATCAGAGTTTGTTAGTCTCTAAGGTGCCACAAGTACTGCTTTTCTTATTAGGTAAGAATTGTAATCCATCCCTGGAACAAAATTTCCAAACCCCCCACTGCTCAAAACCACATACGAAATAGAATGCTTGTGGATGGCAGAGGAATGTAAACATTTTGTTTTGTCTGAGCGACGGTAAAAGTTTGTTTATACAACACCTAAATTTTTGACATTTGAGCTAATATTGTCACTCTTAATGTCCTTGATCAGTCCTTTTTCAAATTTTCTAATACAATTTAGAGCATAGAGCAAAAAACCAAATTTGTTGTCTAATTGGAATGATTTTTGAGTGTCTGTGTGAAAGAGTTAAACTACCTGTATATTTTACTAGTTATAAAACAATATAGTTTTTTTGGGGGGGAAGTAGTGCTGTAAAGAATATTGATGGCAGAAAAGCCACTTACCACAAATACATTCAGCCTGTATGCTGCGGACGGTTGGTAAATCTACAGGTTTTTGGTGTTTCTATGACAAAGATGATGAAGTGAGCTGTAGCTCACGACAGCTTATGCTCAAATAAATTTGTTAGCCTCTAAAGTGCCACAAGTCTTCCTTTTCTTTTTACATGTCCTTTGTTACTTTCTACACAGTTGCAATGAGCAAACACATATACAATGGTTGATTTCCTATCCAAACACTTCAGTGATTTTGTACAAAACATTCAGACTTTTTTTTTCTTTTCTTGAGCTAATTTCTCTCTGTCAGCTGAGGACTGCTCTGACATTTATCTTTATGTAACAAGATGCACATTAATTTTTTTCACTTCTCATAATCACATGGGTACTAAAGGGCTCTACAAACAGCTCTGCTGTATGTTAGCTGTGTTTGAATTACATGGGATGATCAGGTATGTTTTGACACAGCAGAGTGGAGAATTGCTTTGCTGGCAATATCATAGAATTAGGGTTGAATCAGCACTCAGTGGACCGGGTTGGAGAGTTCAGAGGTGGCTTTTCTACTAGATTTCTGGTCCCCAATCCTAGCAGTGGAGAGAAGCCAGTTTGACCCTGTCATAAAAATAAAGGGAAGGGTAAACACCTTTAAAATCCCTCCTGGCCAGAGGAAAAACCCTTTCACCTGTAAAGGGTTAAGAAGCTAGGATAACCTCACTGGCACCTGACCAAAATGACCAATGAGGAGACAAGATACATTCAAAAGCTGGAGGGAGGGAGAAACAAAAGGTCTGTCTGGGTGATGCTTTTGCTGGGGACAGAACAGGAATGGAGTCTTAAAACTTAGTAAGTAATCTAGCTAGATATTCGTTAGATTATGATTTCTTTAAATGGCTGAGAAAATTAAGCTGTGCTGAATAGAATGGATATTCCTATCTTTGTGTCTTTTTGTAACTTAAGGTTTTGCCTAGAGGGATTCTCTGTTTTGAATCTAATTACCCTGTAAGGTATTTACCATCCTGATTTTACAGAGGTGATTCTTTTTACCTTTTCTTCTATTAAAATTCTTCTGGTAAGAAATTGAATGCTTTTTTCATTGTTCTTAAGATCCAAGGGTTTGGGTCTGTGGTCACCTATGCAAATTGGTGAGGATTTTTATCAAGCCTTCCCCATGCAGGGGGTTGCAAGGTTTTGGTGAGGATTTTGGGGGGAAAGATGTTTCCAAACAATGCTTTCTCAAAAATAAACCCAGTTAAACGTTTGGTAGTGGCAGTGGAAGTCCAAGGGCAAAGGGTAAAATAGTTTGTACGTTGGGGAAGTTTTAACCTAAGCTGGTAAAAGTAAGCTTAAGAGGTTTTCCTGCAGGTACCCACATCTGTACCCTAGAGTTCAGAGTGGGGAAGGAACCTTGACAGACCCCATGTAAGTTAGAGAGGCAGTTGTACTTCTTGTAATGATACCCTATGGTCATTTACACCAGTCAAATAATGTTGCTGTTAGCAGGCTGGCTTGCAGCACAACTGAGACAGTTGCTGATAAAAGCATTTTATTTCTGATTATACAGTCATATATATACGATAGTTGTTTATCCTTTTTACAATTCATTATCCAATGTCCTTATCTTAGTGTTTCATTATTCTGCTGTGCTGGAAACTAGAAGTCGCTTCTCATGCTATTAGCTTTGTAGTGTAGCCAAATTCCCAACCTGTATATAATCTTGTTTACTTCGTTACTCATGACCCGTGGGGTAGCTTTATGCTCTGCCAAATTCTGCTATCTTCCATTGACAAATTCTTCCTTAGAACATTTGATAGTCTCCATCTCCCACAAAATAATACCAGAGGGCAGCATGACATACTCCAACACACTCCATGCACCAGGATGCTGTGAAGGGATCATGCAGACCCAGCTATGCTTCCTCCATGCCAGTCAGAGATTTCCCCCTCACTGGTGGAATCCCCATTAAGAGCAGCTCAAGTTTACTTTGGCAGCCAAAATGTTGCAAATTGGATTGCATGGGACAGGATTTGGTCCATGGTGGTGGCCGTATGATTCTGCTATCCCTTCATTTCCTTCTAATTTTCTTAAATTTAGTGTTAAGTATTGGGCTTTAATTAGTACCTGCTCAATTGTTCAGTCAGACTTCTATTTTTTTTAAAGGTGAAGTCAATAAATGAGTACTTCTTTTTTGGTCCATCCCCAGGAACTGATGCAGTTAGGGGGTGCCAATTCAAATAATTTCACCTTGAATCCATTCTACTTCTGCTAGTTACTATTAAACACTTCCCTGCCCCCTCCAAGGAAACAGCAGTGTAATAGTTTACACATATATTTAAACCACCTCTCCCAGCCTTGAAATTCTATTATAAACTAGGATTCCATTACTATGCAATGGCAGATACTGGCACTTTTTTGAGGCTATTTTAATCCTTGCTTGCTAGTTTGTTATCAAGATTCTAGTAGGCGCCATCTTCTGCCCTGACTTGCAAAGACCACCCCAGAACACACTGGCTTTGATTCTCCTCTAATTTAGCCCAGTGTAAATTGGGAGTAAAGGCATTGAAGTTAGCAGAGCCATGTGGCTGTGCGAGGAGAATCAGACTTATTGATGCTGCTTACTGGTGTCATCAACTGTGTATTCTGATTTGCACCTATTACCAGAGAAGGAAAATAGAAGCTTTTTTGTAATTAATCACTGCAGCTCAAAAATAAACTGCACAGTCTATATCATAATTGGAATTAATATGCCAGCTTTCATCACTCTGCTTTCATTTGTTGGTGGGTCAGTTTAACTGAAACGCTAAGAATGCAAAACAAGTTTAGGCTTAGCTATTAGGAGTGCTCAACAAAACAATATGCCTTGAGCCAACAGTGCTCACTAGACACCAACATCCTGATGTCAGCTGCCACGTTCTGCCTACCACCCAACAAAGACCTTGCCAGGCTGATTGCAGGTTTTATTCTCGCATCGCTGGGTGCCTTTGTTGCAGAAACTCACATCCCCTACTAGAATGTATGCAAAACATATTTGGTCCATGTCCTCAGAGTTACTGTGCCACAAGCCACTTACAAGACACACTTCCTGCTGACATCCTGTAACCCCATGCCTGGCTTGTCCATAATGATAGGAGCTACAACCAGTTTACCCTGATGGTGCATTTGATTATGATGTCAGTCACTGCCTTTGGAACGCATATGCACCTTTCATTAATCAGAGAAAATGGGGAAAGGTTGGGGGAGGGGCATTAATTTGCTCATTTACATACTTATAATTACTAATCCAGGTTTATCTGCTTCCAAGTGATACCTGATATAGGCAGTTGTCCCATTTAACTCAGCAGGTCCTTTACTTGTCCTGTTATGCTACTGATATTCTATTGCTATAAATGTGGAGTTAATTACTTCCTTTGTAAAATACAGACTGACACAGGGAACTGTTCTGTTCTAGCGCTTTGGTTTCATTCAGGGTGCCAAATAACTTGGATCATAGATTCATGCATATTAAGGTCAGAAGGGACCATTATGATCATCTAGTCCGACCTCCTGCACAATGCAGGCCACAGAATCTCACCCACCCACTCTTACGAAAAACCTCTCACCTATGTCTGAGCTATTGAAGTACTCAGATCGTGGTTTAAAGACTTCAAGGAGTGGAGAATCCTTCAGCAAGTGACCCATGCCCCATGCTACAGAGGAAGGTGAAAAACCTCCAGGGCCTCTGCCAATCTGCCCTGGAGGAAAATTCCTTCCCGACCCCAAATATGGTGATCAGCTAAACCCTGAGCATGTGGGCAAGATTCAACAGCCAGATACTACAGAAAATTCTTTCCTGGGTAACTCAGATCCCACCCCATCTAACAACCCATCACAGGCCATTGGGCGTATTTACCATGAATATTTAAAGATCAATTAATTACCAAATCATGTTATCCCATCATACCATCTCCTCCATAAACTTATTGAGTTTAATCTTAAAGCCAGATAGGTCTTTTGCCCCCACTGCTTCCCTTGGAAGGCTATTCCAAAAGTTCACTCCTCTGATGATTAGAAATCTTCATCTAATTTCAAGTCTAAACTTCCCAATGACCAGTTTATATCCATTTGTTCTTGTGTCCACATTGGTACTGAGCTTGAATAATTCCTCTCCCTCTCCGGTATTTATCCCTCTGATATATTTATAGAGAGCAATCATATCTCCCCTCAACCTTCTTTTAGTTAGGCGAAACAAGCCAAGCTCCTTGAGTCTCCTTTCATAAGACAAGTTTTCCATTCCTTGGATCATCCTAGTAGCCCTTCTCTGTACCTGTTCCAGTTTGAATTCATCCATCTTAAACATGGGAGACCAGAACTGCATACAGTATTCCAGGTGAGGTCTCACCAGTGATAACATGTTCATAGCATTTTTGCTTGTCATAGGCAGTTGAGTGGCAAGATGTTGAAACCATGTTCTCCAGTTCCCTTTTCATTGTCTCCCACCATACTCTCAAATAACAGTTCAGCCCACACAGAGAGGTCCCCTTTGCAGGTCATTTTATATAGTACTGATCTACAGAACAAATATCATCCCAAGAATGCTTTCCAGCCAGTTTGTGGATTCTGTTTAAACCTTATTCATTGTCACCTTATCTGGGTAGAGGTTAAGGCATTCACAAGAAACATTTTCTGGTGTCACATTTGAAGCTTGTTATCCCCCAAATGGACAATTGCTTTGGATTTGGATCATGAGTCTTGTCATACATTCACAGTAATAGAAGGTACTTTTTATTATCTCGCTGCAATTTTTCTGCACTCTTCTCACCACCAGAAAAAAAAATCAGCTCTTCATAAATCTTCTGGATAAACCCTCCCTGCACCCTTCTGATCCATTGGGCTGGAAGCAGCAATTAATTGTGATTCCCCCTCATTAAGCTGCCTATGGAGATCATGTAGAAATTGCTGTTGCGTTATGGATTTCTTTTTTTAATTGCTTTTTTTTCAGAGAAGCAACAGTAAATCTGGACCTTATAAAATGCAGCCATCAGTATTTTGTTTTAGTACATTAGATATGATGTATTACACCTGCCAATTTTGTTGTGTTCATGGATCTTGCATAGTTTCTCGATACTCAGTGTCTGACATTTACCATCAATACAGCACCAATTAACTTTAAAATACAACTTAGTTGTTGTTTGTGCAAGAATTCCCAGCTAATTGGTTAGTGCATGAGAACAGCATATTGAATTTTTCACATGCTGTGTGTGTGCAAGTACGTATCTGAGAGAAAATCTGCACACAATTCATCACTATTAATGCCATTTTAACTTTTGATCCTTTGCTTAAGAAGATTTCAGCTGACTAGATCTTAATATCTGCTGGAAATACTTGGGTGAAATCAGCAGCTTGATCAGCTTATTGGTATAGTAATGACAAAAGTTTTTGCTTAGTCTGCAAATCAGCAACCTAGATAGAGCAGGTTTCAGAGTAGCAGCCATGTTAGTCTGTATTCGCAAAAAGAAAAGGAGTACTTGTGGCACCTTAGAGACTAACAAATTTATTTAAGCATAAGTTTTCGTGAGCTACAGCTCACTTCATCAGATGCATTTGGTGGAAAATACAGAGGGGAGATTGATATACACACACAGAGAACATGAAACAATGGGTTTTATCATATACACTGTAAGGAGAGTGATCACTTAAGATGAGCCATCACCAGCAGCAGTGTGGGGGGGAGGAAAACCTTTCATGGTGACAAGCAAGGTAGGTTATTTCCAGCAGTTAACAAGAACATCTGAGGAACAGTGGGGGGTGGGGTGGGGGGGAGAAATAACATGGGGAAATAGTTTTACTAGAATTAATTTGCAAACTGGATACAATTAAGTTAGGCTTGAATAGAGACTGGGAATGGATGAGTCATTACACAAAGTAAAACTATTTCCCCATGGTATTTCTCCCTCCCACCCCACCCCCCCACTGTTCCTCAGATGTTCTTGTTAACTGCTGGAAATAGCCTACCTTGCTTGTCACCATGAAAGGTTTTCCTCCCCCCCCCGCCCCCGCTGCTGGTGATGGCTCATCTTAAGTGATCACTCTCCTTACAGTGTGTATGATAAAACCCATTGTTTCATGTTGTCTGTGTGTGTATATCAATCTCCCCTCTGTATTTTCCACCAAATGCATCCGATGAAGTGAGCTGTAGTTCACAAAAGCTTATGCTCAAATAAATTTGTTAGTCTCTAAGGTGCCACAAGTACTCCTTTTCTTTTTTCTAGATAGAGCACTCTTTCCCAACTGAGAGTTGGGGAAAGCTGCATATCAGGCCTCAAACTCTCTCTCTTTCAAAGAGCTTAGTTGAATAGTTGCATTGCTGGGTATTCAGATGCAGTGGAGGGGAAGAAGCTAATCTTTGGTAACCACTTTTTTTTCAGTATAATCATCTCATCACTACTAAGTTGTTTTTTTTTAAGAAAGAACCCCCAGAACCCCAAGCAATCCAGCCTAACAAAACATCTTTTCTAGAAAACAAATGTTGAACAAAATAATTTTCTCCAACTTGTTGAAACATGTCAGTAGTTCATATATTAAAATCAACAGGATTTTCTACTGTCTTTCACCCTTCTAGTTATTTACAGGTGGGTCAAACTCAGCTCTGAATGTTAGCATTTTACACATACATGGCTCGGATGTAAGTGACTACACAAGGTGCAGGGCAGTTGAAAATCGGGGCTGTTATACTATATTATTGTATGTAGGCTCTACAGGAAGGGGCTGCAGAATACTAGAGTCCAAAGGAGACTGATGATGATGATTGTCTAGCTCTTGTATTTGTGAGTCTATTTCCATAAAGAATTGACTTTAGATTGCGGTTCTGCTTTGAAAAGTCACCTTTGTCCAGCTTATCCTCATCCGTCCCTCCATGAATGTAAGTTGACATCACACCATTCTATTTTGTTGTGAGCATGTTCTTTCCATTTCTGGCCAAAGAATTTTGTTATGGGATCGGCCCAGCGCGTTTTCGGTCTGCCTAGCGATTGCTTGTGGTCTTTGGGGATCCAGTCACTGATGCGGGTTGTCAACCTTTTGTCTTGCCTGCAGACTACATGACCTGCCCATCTTCGCTTTGCATTGTCCATCACCTGCACTACATCGGTCACCTCTGTACGCCGTCTGATCTCCTAATTCGGTATATGATCACGGAGCGATATCTTGCACATTCACCTTTCCATTGCTCTCTGGGTGACAGCAAATTTTTCTTCCTCCGTTTTTGTCATTGACCAGCTTTCTGTATATCATTGCTGGCAGAACAGTGGAGTTAAACAGCTCTTTCCTTTTCTTCATGGGCAGCTCATCATCCATTAGAGACGTCTTTATTTTGTTGAAACTTACCCATCCCATCTTTCGCCTCCTACTGCATAATGCATGTTCCCCCAACAGATCAGCTCTCTGTGGCTACATCTACACTGTACACCATTAGCAGTGGCATGTAGGGTAAGGGTATCTACACACTGCAGTGAAAAGCAAGCTGTGTCCATGCTGCAGTGTCACAGGTGTCCTCTCCAGCAGTGGGGAGGCTGAGCCTTTGCCCACTGCTTCCCAGCTGCCAGAGTCTTTCCTTGCTGTGGGAAAAGGCTCCAGCAGTGGGAAGATGTCAGTCTTTCCCCACTGCCTCCCCCTGCCAGAGTCTTTCCCTGCTGCCAGAGACTTTCCTGGTGTTGGGGTAGAGCTCCAGCCAGGGGGAATTGCCCCAACCTTTCCCCACTGCCTCCTCCCACTGTGAGGATAGGCTGTGGCAACAGGACCATATACTGCTGAAAATAGCAGTGTAGATGGGAAGACATGGCTTGGGCAAGTAGAGAGCCATGTTCTCAGGTACATACCAATACCCTTTAGCCGTGTCCTTACTAACCTAAGCCATGACTCGCTACCTGCACTGCTAGTCAGCATGCAGTGTTGACTTATTCCCTTTGAGTTTTGTGTCAGACTCATTACACACACACACACGCCCACCAGCTTTGAATTCTCCTTAGTACTGAGAAGTCTCCACAGCTATAGGAGAGAGAACTGGGTTCTGTTCTGGCTCAAACATCACAAAAGTGGTTAAGTTCAACTAAAGGGCCAAATTCTAGCCTCATACACCTGGGTGCCCACACTGAGAACAAGAGAATTTCATATAAGGGAACGTGCCAGAATCTGAAGAAAATAGTGTTGTTCAAATGTAAGTGGCCACCAGATTTGACTTTTGCAATCTATAGTAGTGCTGAGATATAGATCAAAAGGAACCTAGCTACTTTTTCAACTCACAGGGTGATTTTTTTTCAGGACCAGCAGTTAAAGCGTCCTTTTAACTTTCACACTGAGCAATTTTGATCTCAAACATGAAATCCTATAGTGCCATTTTTACAGGGTTACCTTTCAAAGAACAACATGCTATAATCCTCCTTTCTTATACCTGTCAGAATACAGCAATCTACACTACTGCATTTAGTTTATTGATTTTGTTTTAATCAAAATATAGTGCACAAATGAAAAGGTAGAGTATTGAGTAAATGTGGTACTTGGTACAAGTCAGTTCATTTTCCTTTAGAAATCTTTGCTTGTAACTCAATAGATGACAGTTTGCAAGAGAAATGGGCAGGATTAAATGACAAATATTTAAAACTTCCCTCAAAAAATGCCATCTGAGATGGATTAATGGCTTTTATTAAAATTAAAGCCTTCCAAAAATAACACTGAACCCTAAACAAACTCTAGTTTTCTTTTAGATTTGGAAAAGAGGCATTACATTAGAGAACTACAACTGCCTAGTCTGTCTCTTGTATTAGCTAGATTTTAAGCTCCTTGGGCGAGGACTATCTCTTTTTGTTCTGGGTTTGCACAGCACCTAGCATGGGGACCTGGTGCATGACTAGGGCTCATGGGTGCTGCTGCAATACCGATGATATGAGATTAAATAAGGCAATGCTGAAGTGATTTACACAAGATCATATAACAACTAAGTGTCACTGAAGTAACCTAGGCTGGAGATTTGACCTGCCTCTGAGTTCAGTGTTAGGTGCAGTTATGCCCTTGGTGAAGAGTAAATTTGTTGCCATTGGTTGCTCTCAAATGTGTCCCAGAATCCTTTGACACTGGTTGTAGTGATGCTATGAGCTGGCACAAAGGATTCAGGACTAGAGCTGTCTTTATCTCCTCTGATCTGTATTTAAGGTCTCTGCTTCTAGTTTTCTGTCTCCAGTTCCTTTTCTTTGCCCCCTTATTTTTCTTGCCATTCTTTGACTTTCTTTGAGCCCTGTTTTTGCCCTTCATACACCTTTTTACTGTCACTGCAAGGTCAGCTGCAGTTATGAAAGGAATGGTCAGCTTTGTCTGCAGAAGGAAACTGAGGAGGAGTAATCAATTTTCCTCTGCAGCAGACGCTTTAGGGAGCTGAGAAGGGAAACTGACTAGGATTGTTGGAGTCCTTTCTTCCTTGCAGTCTGTTCCCCTAGAACATGATACTGGAGGAAATGGATTAACTCGTCATTTCCTTCTGCGCCAAGCTCTTCAGAGAGACAGAGCCACCTGAACAGGCAACTGGCTAGTGTTCTTCAAAAGTTTCCTCTTGTGGATAGCCCTATTCAGTGCCCCCTTTGATATTGTGCTTTAAGAGGTCTATGCCTGAAATTGGCTCCGCTTCCTTACAATTTAGTCTAGTCTGGTGACTTACGTCCTCCGGATTCTACAGGAAAAATTCCCTTTTTCCGAATGGCTCTTCTCTCTAGCCAATAAATTTATAAGTAAAACAGTAGCTACTGTTTGTTCACTTGCACAATACACCCAGCCATGTTTTTATGATCTCTGGCTTCAATAATAAAAAGTACTACAAATCTCATTCTTAGAGATCTGCTTATATTATTGATGATACCAGTAAACAAACAGGAAAACAAAGGAAAGAGGGCCAATTTGGCTTCTGCTTTAATCATAACACACACACTGAGGAAAAGCGTCTACCAAATGGAAATTGTACACAACAAAAGCAAGCAATAAAGAACATTGACAGGACAGCTTCTAACCTCAGTTCCAAAGACTGCCAAAATTGAGTCTCTGTTGATGAATAAGAATGCCTTCTAAACTGAATGCAGTTCCAGATCATTCCCCTTCTACCCCTGTAATTGTAACACCATACCAAATATATAGTAGCTTGCAAGTAAATTCTCTTGAACACTGAACGATCCGTTGAAATGGAAATCCCTTTGCTGATCCATTTTCCATAATATTTATTTGTGGACCCTTCTGGTCCTTAGGTTTTAATAGGGCATAGCAATTTTTACTGGCTCTTCCAGAATAATAGATTGCTCTAATTTTGTCATTTTAATGAGTTCCTCAGATGTTGGCTGGAGTTTAGCACTATTTAGAAGATTAGGCATAGAATTGAAAGGCATCTGTTGTTTGGAAGTTAGGCATATTGAGAGCTCTTGCCTATAGCAAAAAATATGTTTTGATCACTCGTATGGTTACATAAAATAGCATAAGCTATACTTAAGAGATTTTTTAATTGATTTCAAACTGAGCAATTCTGCCTTTAACTGCAGCTGTCAGTGTTTACTGTTCCTGGAAGATATTGTAACCTCTTGGACTTTGATTACAAACATTTAGAAAATGTCAAATTAAACAACATATGTAGGGCTTGGGAAAAGGATAGTGGGCTAGAGTAAGTTTCACCAATAGGTCACCCAGTACAAATCTAGCCTTAAATCAGTAGTACTTGAGGGACATTATCCTCTGTTTATGTGATGGCATATGTGAAGTGAGTTTGGTGGTCTAAGTCCTGTTCTTAGAAGATCACCAGTATGACTCACTAAATGGCACCCTTTTTGACTCACCCACAGAGATAGGGTGACCAGATAGTGAGTGTGAAAAATCAGGACAAGGGGTAGGGGGTAATAGGCACCTAATATAAGAAAAAGCCCTGAATATTGGGACTGTCCATATAAAATCGGGACATCTGATCACTCTACACAGAGATCACACAGAATGAATGGAGACTGACCTACTTTCTTGCTTCTACAGTTGATCATCAGCATTGCCAGGAGAATATGGGAAGTGGTTACTATCCCATCTTTGCTGTTGTATGGATAAACAGAGACTTCAAGCTCATGGCAGTCCACCTGGCATTTTTCATGAGTACTACGTTGACTTAATTTTTATTTCACAAATGTACTATAGATTTGTATAGTGTATTTAGCCTAGGTACCTCTTGGAAAGTATCAGAGGTAACATCTCCATGATTCAGGAAGGCTATATTGCTGGGAACGGTAACAATGAAACTGAGTCAGTGTCTAGGTTACTCTAATGACCCCTAAGAAGCCAATGTATTTTGGGAGTGTTACTTTGCATAACTAATCATTCTTCTTACAGTAGTTCTCTTTGCTGGGAAACCCTGGTGGAAGTTTAGAGATTGGACTATATTTTCATAGTTTCAGAATTTTTGTTGTGTGATTGAAAAATGGGGCTTCTTCTTAGCATTTGAAATAGCAAATATAATGGAAATGACACCGGATGTTCAGTACCTAGGAATAACTTCTTCTTCCTGCTCTGGTTGGAAGAGTAAATGTGCTTTATGATTTGAGGTGTCCAAAATGACACATTACAGACAAATGAGCCACAGATTTCTTCCATTTATGTATCAGGTAAAGAAGCTTGAGGGGCTAAAGTAAATTAACATTTAAAAATAAAACAACCAAGGTACTTATCTTTCAGCATTTTGGCAGATGCTATTTTTGTACACTCTTCCCATCTTTGATTTAAAATGTGAAAGTTTTATTTTCTCAGCAGGAAGAAGTAAGAAGCATGTACCTGGGAATTTCTGTGTTGGGCAGCCAGTCAGAGTGCAGTAGTGAATCAGAATGGAGGGATTTACATAAGTATTGAGTGGTGTTTGTAGCTCTGTAACTGATAGAGTACAGACAAAGCAAAGCCACAGTAGCCTGTCTGTCTGAAAGTACAGCTGCCATTTTGTGTGGCAGAATGGATGGAAAATATTGGAGCAGGTCACACACCAGGCTTCTTTAGAGATGCCAAGGTTCCTTCCCCACTCTGAACTCTAGGGTACAGATGTGGGGACCTGCATGAAAAACCCACTAAGCTTATTTTTACCAGCTTAGGTTAAAACTTCCCCAAGGTACAAACTATATTTTACCTTTTGTCTCTGGACTTTATTGCTGCCACCACCAAGCGTCTAATAAATATAACAGGGAAAGAGCCCACTTGGAAACGTCTTTCCCCAAAAAATCCCCCCAAGCCCTACACCCCCTTTCCTGGGGAAGGCTTGATAAAAATCCTCACCAATTTGCATAGGTGAACACAGACCCAAACCCTTGGATCTTAAGAACAATGAAAAAGCAATCAGGTTCTTAAAAGAAGAATTTTAATTACAGAAAAAGTAAAATAATCATCTCTGTAAAATCAGGATGGTAAATATCTTACAGGGTAATCCGATTCAAAACATAGAGAATCCCGCTAGGCAAAACCTTAAGTTACAAAAAGACACAAAAAAAGAATATACATTCCATTCAGCACAACTTCTTTTATCAGCCATTTAAACAAAACAGAATCTAACTAGATTGCTTATTAACCTTTTACAGGAGTTCTGACCTGCATTCCTGCTCTGGTCCCGGCAAAAGACACACAGACAGAGAGAGAGAACCCTTTGTCCTCCCCCCCCCGCCCCCGCCCCCTCCAGCTTTGAAAGTATCTTGTCTCCTCATTGGTCATTTTGGTCAGGTGCCAGCGAGGTTGTCTTAGCTTCTTAACCCTTTACAGGTGAAAGGGTTTTTCCTCTGGCCAGGAGAGATTTAAAGGTGTTTACCCTTCCCTTTATATTTATGACAAGAGACTTCCCTGTTTTTAACCCTAATCCATAATGAAGATGTTCCAGATTGAAATGACATAGTTGTCTCTGTGTAAGGAAAATAAATTTAGTAGTTTATTGAGAGAGAAATTCTGTCTTCATGCAAATCCCTCAAACCTAACACTATGGGGAGACTGAGTGGAATTGTCCTTACCTTCAACTCAGAATTTGCCCCTTCAGACAGCACTTGGCAGCAATGTGTCTGTGCATTTATTGATCAGCATTGATTCCCAGCAGCACTGATCAAAACCTTTTCACTGGAAAAAAAAAGTTTGACAAAAATGGCTTATTTTCTAAACAGAAATGTTGGATTCTGTCCACTTTGTTCTTTGTCAAAAACCCTTTATTTTTTCAAAATGGAAAATTGTTTGGGTTTGGTTTTTCTCTGAAAAGGAGTAGTGGGGCTGGGCAGCAGGTAAAAACAAGAAAACTGTTTCCCAGTTTTTCCAAAAAAATTTCCCCAAACAGGTCCACTGCCAGGCCTCTGAGCTGGTTTGCCCAGCTCCATAAAGTAGTAGTTACTTCAGATCAGATCAGGAGAGGAAGATCACCAATTTTGGTGGTTCATAGGATATGTCTACACTGGAGCTGGAAGGTGTAATTTCCAGCTCAGTAGACATAGCTGTTCTAGCTCTGGCTGAGTTTAGCATGCTAAAAATAGCCGTGTAGCCATGTCAGCGCAAGCGGTGAAACGGGCTAGTTGCCCCAAGTATGATCCCATCTGAAACCCTCTGTATGTACTCTGGGTGATTAGTTTGTCCCACCACTCATGCTGCTGCAGCTACACTGCTAGTTTTGGCACACTTAGTGTTGTCAGAGCTAGCACGAGCCTGTCTGCTTGAGCTGGAAATTACACCTTCCAGCTCCAGTGTAGACATACCTCTAGATTGATAGATTCTTAGTCTTGAGGCTCCTACTTCAGACAGGAGAATCAGAAGAGCCTCATGTCACCAGCCAATGAAAAGGCAGGAGGGGAGAGAGTTCTGGAGAGTGCTGCACTCCTCAAAGTCTACAAAAGACCAAGGAGGGGAACATCTGCTCCCAGTTAATGTAATCTGTGCTGGTTGAGTGCCTAGTCAGAGGGCTTTGTGCAGCCAAGACATCAGAAAATCCATGGTGCTGAATGATGTCAAGACACACACCATGTCACATCACTATGTTGCCAACTCATGATTTTTTGGTGAGTGACAGGATTTTGGCTGTGACTAGAGCCAGTTTGGCAACGACCAGAGAAGCTCCAGCCTTCAGGCGACCTTGAGCCCTGCTTGGGGAGGGGGAACCCCTTCTGAGTGGCCGCCTACCTCACTTGCCCACCACCTGTGGATAGAGCTGCCAGTCAGAGATGCTGAGGACGGAGGCAGAGTCCTGTCTCCCTTGTCTGGGAGCTGATGCCATTGTCATGTGGGGAGGGAGCAGGAGGAGCTCAGTGGGCAGCTCAGGGCAGCTCCTCTCCCTCCTCCCCTCTGGTGAGCAACAGGATGGCTCTTCTGCCCCTCCTCTCAACACCAGGTCTGGAAAAAGGGCAGAGAAACCCTGGAGCTGCCCCCTCAGTCTGGAAGGGGGGAGGGGACTCCTCTGCAGCCACCCCAAGCTTGGGAGAGGGTGTGAAGAATGCAAGCAGCAACAGGAGGAACTGAGTTGAGGTGGAGAAAGGATGAGGGGGCAGAACTGATGGGAGGCTGGGCGGGAGCTGGGCAGATGTGGAACAGGAGTAAAACTGATGGGGGATCTTGTGGGAGGGGGAGGACAGGTTGATTGTAGGCAGAATGAATTGCTGGTCAGAGTGACGCGAGGGTGAGAGCTCCTGCAGTGGGAGCCAAAATCATCTTACCCAATAAATTTGTGGGGGCAACATTAATTGTTTCATACACCCAGAAGGGAAGGACAGGGGTAGTTCAAAAAACAAAAAGTCCAAACCCCACACCATCTTGTTTTTAAAAAACAAACCTCATTTTGGAGGGAATGGAGGTTTCTGATTCAGGGTTGGCAATACTGTAATTACCTCTCCGTTTCTGTGATTTCATGACACAGTTCTCTGAAATCCCTAACTCTGCACCTCTGGGATGATATCAAAGGATACGTTGTGGCCAGCTCATGATTTAATCGCAAATAATGTGATTCAATTTTCCTTTTGAAAATGTTGAAGCATAATTAAAAGTTAAATATAATATTGTTATGAAGTGGGTGAAAGCTGTTTGAGTTGAATTAATACCTCATTTAAACTGATGTGTGAATGCACCCTTCCTTTAACTTAGTTGTGAGTGACAATGGGCCACACCTAAAACAAGGACTGAGTCTGCCCAGAAACTAACACCATGTGGGTGGGAGATTCTACTGGGTTTTGTGACCAGGCGTGTGTGTGTGTGAGAGAGAGAGAACACACAGGTTTTGTCTACACTATGCAGCTTTTAGCGACACGGCTGTGCTGCTAGAGCCGTGCCACTAAAAGACGTGCAGTGTAGCTGCTGTTTGTTTGCGGGAGAGAGCTCTCCTGCCGACAAAAAATGTCCACCCCCAACAAGCAGCAGTAGCTTTGTCAGCAGGATAGCTCTCACGCTGGCATTTTTAGTCAACAAAACTTTTGTCTTTCGGGGGGGGGAGGGGTTTAACACCTCTGAATGACAAAACTTTTGTCGTTCTGTTGCCAGTATAGACAAAGCCATAGAAACTGGGAACAGTCAAGAACAGAGAGGGGGCATAGGCAAAAAGCAAGAAATCCAAGCAGTATGCTGTGGGCCCTGGGAAAAGCTAGAGAGGGAGATTTGGATATTGGTGCTGCCTAAGAGGCTTGGGGGTGTAAGCTAAGGCTATGTCTACACTGCGTCAGCACAGTTGTGCCACTGTAAGATCTCCTGTGTAGCCACTCTGTGCCAACAGGAGAGCTCTCCCATTGGCCTTATTAAACCACCCACAACTAATGGTGGTAGCTATCAGAGAGAGAGCATCTCACGCCGACAAAATGCTGTCCACACTGGTGCTTCTGTTAGTGTAACTTTTAAGAGGGTCTAGGGGGAAAGGGGGGGGGGATTCATATCTCTGAGCAACATACGTTTTACTGATAAAACAGCTTTCGAAAAAAGTCACATTGCAGTGTGTATGCTATCACTGTTCTGTTGCCAAAAGCCAGTGTAGACAAGCCCTAAGAAACTGCAACTTTTGTTCTTAGTTCCTGCTGCATTTGGAGAAATAGGAGCTGGTATATTGCTTGGAAATAAACAAGGTTGCATCAAATCAAGGTGAATACTAGACTCCATCAATTTCAACTTCCAGTTGGAACATCCCCAGGGCCCTGAAATGTGACTAGCTCTTGGGTCGAAAAGGGGCAATAATATAATAAAGATAATATCATTAAACATAAGTCAAAGTGTAATGTGTCTAAATGAAATGTTTTAACCTTATTGAAACTAATAGATTAGTTTCAACTTTCTCTTCTCAAAAATTTCTGCAAAATTGGCAGGGTCCTGTAAAATGTTTTGATTTGATGAAACTGTATCTTCTGTGAAAACTGTGAAGAGGTCATCAAGGAGTTAACTGGGTTATTCAGAGCATTGTGGGATGGAGCTATGATCCTTCCCTCCTTTTCTTCCTGTTTAGTTAATGTATGGTTTTCCCCACTCTTTGTGTATAGAATCATAGACCTGAAAGACTGGACGGGGTCTCAGTAAGTCATCTAGTCCAGTCCCCTGCACTCAAGGAAGTACTAAGTAATAACTAAACCATTCCTGACAGGTATTTGTGTAACCTGTTCTTAAACATCTCCAATGACGGAGATTCCACAACCTCACTTGGTAATTTATTCCAGTGCTTAACTACCATGACAATTGGGAAGTTTTTCCTCATGTCTGACCTAAACCTCCCTTCCTGCAATTTAAGACCAGTGCTTCTTGTTCTATCCTCAGAGATTAAGAACAAGTTTTCACCCTCCTTCTTGCAACAACGTTTTATGTACTTGAAAACTGTTATGTCCCCCACTCAATCTTCTCTGCTGCAAACTGAACAAACCCAATTTTTTCAATCTTCCCTCCTAGGTCATGATTTCTAGACTTTTAATCATTTTTGTTGCCTCCTCTGGACTTTCTTCAGTTTGTTCACATCTTTGCTGAAATGTGTTGCCCAGAACAGGACACAATACTCCAGCTGAGGCCTTATTAGTGTGAAGTAGAGTGGAAGAATTGCTTCTCATGTCTTGCTTACAACACTTGTGCTGATACATCCCAGAATGTTAGCTTTTTGTCTTTTGCAACTGTGTTACACTGACTCATATTTAGCTTGTGATCCTCTAAAATCCACAGATCCCTTTCCATAGTACTCCTTCCTATGCAGTCATTTCCCATTTTGTATGTGTGCACCATTGATTGTTCCCTCCTAAATGAAGTACTTAGCATTTGTCCTTACTCAATTTCATCCTATTTACTACAGACCATTTTTTCCAGTTTGTCTAGATCATTTTGAATTTAATCCTATCCTCCCAAGCACTTGCAACCCCTCCCAGCTTGGTATCCTCTGCAGACTTTATAAGTGTATTATATATGCCATTATCTTAAATAATTGATGAAGATATTGAATAGAACCGCACCTTGGACTGATCCCTGTGGGACCCCATATATTTGAATAAAGTAGCACATTCCCAGTCTGCAGTATTGTAAGTAAAGTGTTTCTTGAGCACTGAATGGTCTTTTTACAAAAACTGGCCCTTCAATTTTTGTTGACATGTGTTTAAATGACATATTTCTGCTGCTTCTACCTTTTTTTTTCTTTTCTCCCCGTATTGGGCACCCAAGAACTCTCCGCTTGCTGCTTCTTCACTCCTTAATTATTGGCCACAAAGTCTCTCTCCCACTGCTCCTCCCCTACTCCTTCAGTGGCCACCTAAATTCACCCTGTGCTATCCCTCCCCTGTTCTTGCTGTCCTCTGAGATTCCCCACCTACTGTTCTTTGCTTGTCTCTTTCTTTGCCTTTCTTTCTAAGCCCATATAACTCATACCCTACATGTGCACAATGTATAAAGCAGTAGAGGATACCGTATAGATTTATATGTAGCTTCACCCTCCTTGTTATGTTTTATTTTTAAACACATCAAAAGTGTGATGAGGTTTGGGGTATTTTTAATAGAGTAAGTATTAAGCATGATCTGTTGAGGTCCTTGGATAGTGCAGAACACATGTATATGTGTATATATTTACAATTTACCTAAAGAAGAATTTATATAAAAATATTTAGAAAAGTGATTAATAATTGGAATGGGATTTAAAACTGCAGTGGATTTATCTAGAAGTATTACTGTACTTAAGCAAACAGAGGACACAATATAAAACCTGGAAGTTCTATCTGTTTAGCACATTCTTTGTTCTAAATGACACTTGAGTTTTGAATTTGAATTATCACTTGGGACACAGTTCTGGTTGCCAGCGTGGTATTTCCGTAGTTTATTGCAACTCTGGAAAAAGTTGCAAAAACAGAACTCTCTTCATGAACTTGATTTCTTGCAACCAAGATCCAACATGCAGGGAAGAACTGCTGAATATATTCATATTCTGTACCAAAGCTTGTAAGGTCCATAGATGAGGTATATCTCGGTAAACTTCAAAAGATTTTTTTCTAGGTTTGTACAGGAGTAAGCCTTGAGATGCACAATGTGCCACAGAACTAAGATTAGAATATATTTCATGACATTCTCAGAGCCACTCAGTTAAATGTTTCCATCCTGGCAAGAAAGTCTGCAGACACTGAGAACTAGTTTCAAAATGGAAAATGATTATTATTTGTGTTACTGAGATAAGAAACACGTAAGGCATGATACCCAACTACAATATAAGTTGTTTGTAAAACAGGCAAACAGGAAAGAAAAGTACTACTTAATAGCGTTACAACATTCTATTAAGATTCTGCCACAGGATCCTAGATAGCTGTGAAAGAGACCTGATGAGAAACACGTGAGTTAACCTCTCTGAATAATAATGCCATCTGCAGGAGTTTCCCAGCCATCAGTGCTTGTCCCTGAAGACCATTTGTACTTCACACATTAATATTCATTAGGTGTAACACCATATGTTGCACAGCAGGATGTGCTGCCAGCAGACTGCTTGTCATAAAGCCAGCTTTAATAAAGCTTTGTAAAACAAACATTATGATGATAAATACAAAAATGTCAGGTTAATTAAAACAATCTTAATTGCCATTTTCCATAATAACATTTGTTTAGCATGTATCTGTCTTGTGCTAGTACCTTACTTGTTCAGCTTTCACTGTATAGCTTTTTTTTTCCATGAGGGAATCTGTACCTTGTACAATTTAAAGCACTTAATGTCCTGCTTTATTTAATACATTGATTAAAGACTAATAAATTGCTGTTTTACGATGGATGTACGTAAGCATTTAACTCTAATCTTGATAAGTACAGCAATAAATTCAGGAAGAAAGAAAAAGGAAATAATTTAAAAAACATTCTAGTTAGGGAGACTGTTTTAAAATGCATACATGAAATCATAGCTGAAAGTTTATGGACAAACACCATGCAGACCCATTACAGTGAAGACACAGTTTTACATTGAAGCTAGTCGGTGAGATAGAGATTCACTATAACTGAAATTGAAGTTTTCCCATAGTAATCCATAGGAACAAATGGGCTTTCATTCTACTTTACTAGAATGGAATTTTATTATATCTATGTTCCCATACACTGATAATTCCATTAGAGAAAAAGGACCTTCAAGATGTGAAACTATTTTATGAATTCATGTGGACAAGCAATACCTATTTCTACTCTTTCCCAGTTACCCTTTCTTGTGGGTGTTGCAAAATTTTCAGAAACTCATCTGAATGTTGCTGGGTCTGCAAATTCATTTCTACATTGTACATTGTTTTTATTGTGTCACTTAGTCACAGAACTTTGCCTATTCAAATGAGAGGAAGACCAGTTGTTAAGGGCACTTGGGTAACATCTTGGTCCCACTGACATCAAAGGCAAAATTCCCATTGACTACAGAGGGAGACCAGGATTTTACCCATAGTTTTTTACATTTGGGGGCCAATTTTTCATCCTGGCTTTAGCCATTTTTTTCAAGTATAAGGAATTACAGGCACAAAATTACCCTCACAATTTAGATCACTTAGAAAATTAGTCCCAGACTTTGCACTGATTGTGAAGACATCTAAATTAGCTAAATGGTGTTTCAAGTGGAAAACTGCCCACAAAATTAGAAGCCAGTGGATGAAGATGTTCTGACATGGTCTAAATACTTTTACCTTTCCTCTGCTTTATTTTAAACATGATTTTAAAGACAAAGAAAATTGTCAGACAACTCCATGAGAGTAACCCCTCTCAAGCCAATATATCTCAGACAAATTTATGTTAAGATTTTATTTGCTAAAACTACTTAAGATTAGTAGGCTTTTCAAGTTCATGGCTCAGCTAGACTCACTCTAGGGAACTCGTATATGGCAGGTCTTTGCAAGGCAGTGTTTCAGAAACTCACATGATTTGCTAGTTTGTAGTTCCCTTTTTATAGACTATCTCCTCCAAAAACTTTTGGGGGGTTGGGAATCATGTCACTGCAAGTTATGAAGAACAATTACATTATTGACAAGACCAAGAATTCCTAGCAGGCATGGAATAAAACCTTTAAAAATAGTACCTTGTACAGGAAAGCATTGTAAAAAAAACCTTTTGTGGAAGGGGGAAAAGTTGTTATATGTCCTCTGCTGGAAGTAGTGCATTTTAAAAATTCTAGTTTATAATCACGTTCCCATCTCCTGCCTGAATATATCTCTTGGAGATACTATGAATAGCTCTTTAGCCTAGGCTTTTTCACTCCATGGTTTCAGATCTGTCCCTGTTTATATTTAATTTCAAATCACATTTCTTCTGAGATTTCAAAGTTCCCTCTCTGACCCACTTCAGAGATTAGTCTCTGTGCAGGTTGTGGTCCCCTCTATCTTTTTCTCAGGCTTCCTCCTATCACTTACTTGTCTCTCTTGCTCCAGATCTTAACCGTACTATACCTATAACTGTTACTTTCACTGCACCACTTCCACATGCCTTTAATGCATTTGATGCTTTGGGTGACATTAACTGTCATTTCCCATAACAGCACATAGGGGCTGCAGTGAATAAAATGTCAGTCTCCCTCTTGCCCAGCCTTAAAGGGATAGCACTAAAATGAAAACAATTTTCTCACCAAAGTTCAATTTGACTGGGAAATATTGACTCTGCAATGTAGGTCAAATGTTCTCCCAGACAATTTTCAATAAGGGTAGCTAAATCAGATAAAGAAAAATAAATGACCTGAACCTTAGCCCAAATCTTAAATTAAACTCCATATTTTGTTTAGGTTACAGAATATTCATGTTTGCACTCCATCTATTTCGCACGCTCTCTCTCACACACACACACACACACACACACACACACACCCCTTTCCTTGAAGAAATCCATCTTGAGTGTCAGTGGGTTTGAGAAACTAATAGACCAGCTAAAAGAAAAGGAGTACTTGTGGCACCTTAGAGACTAACAAATTTATTAGAGCATAAGCTTTCGTGAGCTACAGCTCACTTCATCGTATGCATCCTTTTCTTTTTGCGAATATAGACTAACACGGCTGCTACTATGAAACCTAATAGACCAGCTGTTGCTTATACATTTCTTGACCTCTGGAGATTTTCTGTTTTTAGAGTCAGGGCCATGTAGTCTAGGCTGTTTCTGGCATGGGAAAGCCTCAGGGCACATGCATCTGGATTCAAAAATCCAACCAAAACCCTGAAGACAAGGTACCAGAACACCATGAGGAAATCTAGCTAAAGCTGGTGGGGTTGGGAGACATTGTAAGGGCTGAGGATAGCAGTAGGATGGAATAAGGAAAGAAACAATGGGTAATGTTTCCCTCGGAGAAGGTGATGGGGGTGGGAGGGCAGCATGCCGTTTTCAGGTAAGTAGAGTCCTGCAAATCCATGGATATCTGCAGACCATTTTTGCAGATGGTGGATCGGATGCAGATACAGTATCTGTGCAGGGCTCTAAATATAAGATCTCAAAGGTGAGGAAGCGAGACTGACTTTCTTTGCAGAAGTAGCTGCCCTCTCTCCAACTGACCTGATAGGGCAAAAATTAATCACACCCCTCCTGCACCCCTAGCCTCTGCACTCCCCCTTCTGCACCCCAACCCCTACACTGTAGCCCTTTGTCTCTAAACCTTGCACCCCCTCCTGCACCCATCTGGGGATATGGACCTGGAGTCATGGAGTGCCTGCTGTCGTTGTTCCTTTCCTCTATCACAGCCTCCTAGGGGAACATAGAGGGGGACCTGCCAAGCAGAGAGGTACCGGGGCTCAGCCCTGGCAAAAATTAAGCATTGGGTGGGCATCTGGAAAGCACCTTCACCTTCCTGCGTCCCTCACCCCTGCACCCCCCTCCTGCACCCACGTAGGGAAACTGACCTGGAGTCACGTTGTGCCTGTTGTTGCTCCTTGCTCCCCTCCTCACAGCCTGACCTGCCAAGCCGAGAGGAGTTGGGTCTCAGCCCAGGCAAGCCAGGGCAAAAATTAAGCAACTTAGCCCCGCAATAGTATCCCCCTTGCATGCTTCCCCAGGAAGAACAGTGGCTGGTGCAAAGAAACTGGGATTGTTAAGCTCTAAGCGTGATGACTTTATAAATCACAAGCTAAATAAGTGGCAGACTTTTTATTTTATGAGTTCGTGATTTTGAGTATTATTGGCTTGAGACATTTATTTTATTATTTTAATGCAAAAGGCTATTTGTTCTGATGCCAGTTGTATAATAAGATTGATTTTTAAAAAATAATAATAAGTGTGCACATTTATTAAGGCATGTAGCTTTGTTATACAGTACACATGCACACACACAGACACTCCTCCTGAGAGTGTGTGATACTGTGGGTGTGATGCGGATAGATATAAAAGATAGAGTGTGGATCGTGGGTTGGATACAACTTGATTTTTGCAGATGCAGATCCACATTTTGTATCCACACAAGTAAGGGCAATTAGACACTGATGTGTCAAACAGAAGGTGCTGGAATGAAACTGATAAAGAACAAGTCACCAGGACTGGATGGGAATTGTCCAGATGTTAGAGGAATTTAAAAAAAAAGCAGCTGAACTGCTAACAAATATAAAATGTACATGATTTTGACAAGACTGTATTGAAGAACTTGAGGCTGGCAAATGCTATACCTGTCTACTAAACACACAAAAAAAATTGTACTGAGGGTAACTCTGAGAATTCCAGACCAACGGACCTTACGTCAGTTAATGTTTAAAAAGAAAAAAGGAAAAAAGCCAAAGATTAAACATAGTTTTAAAATACCTAGTTGGGGATAATTAGTATGATCCAGTCATAGCAGTCGTGGATTATCAAGGATTATAGTAAATCACAATGTAATTGTAAAATGCCCAAGTGTTTTTTCTTTCATTTGCACAGTGGAAAGCATGTTGAAATTTTCAATTGATCTTTATCTTTCCCTGGAAAAAAGGCAATTTGATCAAAACATTTTGTCAACATTGTTTTGTTTGAATAAGTTCTCAACATTTTATTTCTATCAATTTACTCTAGTGGAATGGCAGGTTTGCTGTGGGTCTGGTTTATCAGATGATAGGTGTTCTACAGCTGCAGTTGTTTAATGAGCAAAGATGAAAATTGCCACAATCCTGATACAAGTTTTGTTCCTACTGAAATGACAAGGAGCATTAATCAAATGGGAGTAGATTTGGCTCAGAATAAATATAATCTTTTAACTGTATATATCTGTTGATAATTCAGTAAGTAATCCCTTTTGACACATACACAATAGGTATGATACAAGCCTAGCTACGGTGAAAGAAATATCTGATCCCTTGTTCCTTCACTAATTGTAAATATGTGCTGAGTGCAAATCAACCCATCAGATGAAACCATTCACAATCTTCTCAGGCCCAGCCACAGTATACTGTATGAAGTAGAGCTCATAGTTCATTTGATCCTGGGAATTAATATTGTATTAATGCTCCAGCATGGTGTCACGGTGTCTGGTGCTGCTGAATTTGTTTGTTTCTAAGGTGACAGGTAAAATGGTGGTCTGACCAGTTGTGGTCATTAATGATCCTAGAGCATTTTTGAAAGACTAGAAATGGTAGGACGGAGGTCAAGAGCAGTAGCACAGGAGAGAGAAACACAGCCGATAATGGGGAATTTGAATGTGTGCTTAGGTGGAACAGAAGGGAAGAAGCAAACTACTGTTCCATAGCAGCAACTTCTGTAAAATCATGTAATTTATCCCAATAGCCATTTGCACCTGTTAAGTACTTTCTCTTTCAAAATTTGTTCCAAGACCTTCCCTACAATTGAGGTCAAACTAACCAGCCTGTAGTTTCCCAGCCTAATTTTTTCCTTTCTTAAATATAGGCAATTCTCCAGTCATAGGGTACAACCCCTGAGTTTATAAATACAATAGCAAGGATTTCTAATAGGCTGGCAAATTCATGTGCTGTTCCTTTAATATTCTTGGACCCCCCCAATTTAGTCACATCAAACTGTTTGAGTTTGATATCCACCTCGCCTGTGCTGTAATTTCTACTTCCATATCCTTGTTTCCCTTAGTCACCCTGCCACAACCCCTAAACTCGTAAGAACATAAGAGCGGCCATACCAGGTCAGAATAAAGGTCCATCTAGCCCAGTATCGCATCTTCCGACAGTGGACAATGTCAGGTGCCCCAGAGGGAATGAACAGAACAGGTAATCATCAAGTGATCCATTCTCTGTCACCCCTTTCCAGCTTCTGGCAAACAGAGGCTAGGGACACCATCCCTGACCATCCTAGCTAATTGCCATTGATAGACCTATCCTCCATGAATTTATCTAGTTCTTTTTTGAACCCTGTTATAGTCTTGGCCTTCTCAACAACCATGGCAAAGAGTTCCACAGATTGACTGTGTGTTGTGTGAAAAAGTACTTCCTTTTGTTTGTTTTACATCTGCTGCCTATTAATTTCATTTGGTGACCCCCTAGTTCTTGTGTTATGAGAAGGAGTAAATAACACTTCCTTATTTACTTTCTCTACACCAGTCATGATTTTATAGACCATTATTATATTCCCCCCTTTGTCGTCTCTTTTTCAAGCTGAAAAGTCCCAGTCTTATTAATCTCCGCTCATATGGAAGCCATTCCATACCCCCAATCATTTTGTTGCCCTTTTCTGAAACTTTTCCAAGTCCAATATATCTTTTTTGAGATGGGGTGACCAGATCTGCACACAGTATTCCAGATGTGGATGTACCATAGATTTATATGGAGTCAATATGCTATTTTCTGTCTTGTTATCTATCCCTTCTTAATGATGTCCAACACTCTGTTGGTTTTTTTGACTGCCACTGCCCATTGAGTAGATGTTTTCAAAGAACTATCCACAATGACTCAAGATCTTTCTTGAGTGGTGACACCTAATTTAAACCCCATCATTTTATATGTATAGTTGGGATTATGTTTTCCAATGTGCATTATTTTCCATTTATCAACAACTCTGGAGTCCCTTTTAACAATTGGTGTCATGTTAGCTATCTCCAGTTATTTGGTAGAGAAGCTGATTTAAGTGATAGGCTACAGACTATGGTTAATAGTTCTGCAATTTCACATTTGAGTGCCTTCAGAATTCTCAGGTGAATACCATCTGGTCCTGGTGACTTATTACTGTTTAGTTTATCAATTTGTTCCATAACCTCCTCTAATGACACCTCAATCTGGGACAGTTCCTCAGATATGTCACCTAAAGACAACGGCTCAGGTTTGGGAATCTCCCTCTCATCTTCAGCTGTGAATACTGATGCAGAGAATTAATTTAGTTTCTCTGCAGTGGCCTTATCGTCCTTGAGTGCTCCTTTAGCATCTCGATCGCCCAGTGGTTCAACTGGTTGTTTAGCAGGCTTCCTGCTTCCAATGTACTGAAAATTTTTTTGCTATTACTGGTTGAGGTCTTTGGCTAGCTGTCCTTCAGATTCTTTTTTGGCCTTCCTAATGATATTTTTGCACTTCATTTGCTAGAGTTTATGCTCCTTTCTATTTTCCTCAATAGGATATAACTTCCATTTTTTAAAGGATGCCTTTTTGCTTCTCACTGCTCTTTTCACTTTGCTTCACTATCCATAGAGATTCTATGGTGCAGTTTCGTTCATTTAAGATATTTACTTCATTTGATTCTATGCTTTCTTTCACATATAGTGCCAGTCCTTCACCAGCACAATCTGGTCTGTCATTGCAATTTATTTTGTACCCCGGTATTACTGTGTCCTATTGATTATCCTCATTCCACCAAGTTTCTGTCATGACGATTATATCAATATCCTCATTTAATATGAGGCATTCTAGTTCACCCATCTCATTATTTAGACCTCTCTCCCATTCCTTGCACTGCTGCTGCCTCTGTAACTGTCATAACCTGTCCACCAAAGCTCCTGTAAAGGAAAAGAAGAAACCAGAATACAAAACCCAAACACCACAGCAACTCCCCTTACAAGCTCCTGTGACAGGATCATCAGGGTGCAGCCTGGGACTGTGGGACCCCTTTGCTCCCTTAACTCTCCAGCCTGGGCTGTCTCAGAATCCTTTGCTGGTGACAAATGGCATAACCGTTCCGGGCACTGTTATCACTCAGCACAACTGCATGTGGAGCCCCACACCCAGCTAGATTGCATGAAAGCTCCAAGAGCCGCTCATGAATCATTCTTGGCCTCTGGGGTTAGGAAGGAATTTTCCCCCGGGAAAGATTCCAGACGATATGGGTGGAAGGTGTTTCGCCTTCCTCTGCACCATGGGGCATGGGGCATTTGCAGCTTTTAAACTAGTGTAAATGGTGGATTCCCTGTAACTGCAAGTGTGTTTAAATCATGATTCCATCACTGAGACAGCGATTATGGGTCTATTACAGGAGTGAGTGGGCAAGGGCCTGTGGCCTTCAATGTGCAGAAAGTCAGACTAGATCATGATGGTCCCTTCTGGCCTTAAATTGTGTGATTGAGTCATTGGTAATTGCATTCTGCCTTCCACCTTCTGTTTCAGCTAGGTGCAGTAGTCGTTTCCTCTATTTAATTGATGTAATGCTGATCTCATGGGTGTAGTTTACAGTGCAGGTTTGGGGGGCACATGGTATCACATGTAACTGCCCCCCATTTCTGAAAGTGCTAAGCTGGGCTTGCTCTGCTTGACCTTCCAGGGGGGCCCTGTCCTTTTCAGCCTGAGCCTCCTTCCCCTGGCACATTTCTGACTCACTTGGCCAGGAGAGGGTCGCTGTTGGCTGCTCCAGGACATTGCCTCCTGTGTCCTAGTGCCAGTTGTTCTCATCCTCTTTGTGAGCTGAGTGTCCTTCATGGCTGCCATCCTCTTTCCTGTACAATGGTGAGTGTCTGTGGCATGGGGGGCAGGGGAAGAGGTTGGGGGGTAAGAGGAGGGAGCAGTAGGGAGAGGAAGGGGGGTGGGGGTGGGTCAGGAAAGCAGCTGCAGCTGCAGCACTGAGGCATGCAGTGGCAGCATCGCTGCAGCAGCCAGTGCTGGAGTGGTCGCAGCAGCTGGGGCTCCCCTGTTAAGCTGGCCTTTTCCCCTTCCCCACCCCCCACCCCCAATGCCAGCAGCTGAGGTATGGCTGCTCTGTACTAGTATTAGCTACCATGTTATTCTCCCCCAAGCTGGCTCCACCTCAGTGGAAGTCAAGTGATTCATGCATATACTCTGGTTTGTAAAAGTTCTTTGGGATGTCAGGGGCTATATCAATTCAAGATCACCCCTTTGCATTTATTTACCATCACCTCCCCTGTGCTGTTACAAACATCAAACCTTGTTTGAAATTTGCCTTTGCACTATTTTTACCCTAAACTTTTTCTTTTGGTGGTTGTGCTAATATTGGAGAGCACTGTTTCATTTGAATTCTTTCTTCTATTGACATCAGTGTGACCTCTTGTTTGGGTAAGGTGAGATGAATTTGATCTGTTGGGCAGTTGTTCCCATTTTGGACTTGTGCGTGTCTTGTTAATCTTTTTACAGTCACATTGTGAGGAAGCACAATGAGTTTGACTTAGGATAGTTAGACTTATATCAGAATTTTGCCTTAACAATGGGAGACGTTCCTTCTATCCCTTCTAGTCTTTTTCCACAAAGACCATGTTATATGCCAACCGGAGAGGTGTACAGTGTGTATATAATAACAGCATGCTTTTTTTTAATGAGGGCTTTTAAATAAATTTTTTCTTGGTTCAGTGTAACCAGTGTAAGTCTGCTTCTTTCGTCAGCTTTGTCATTGTATTGGCATTTAAATTAACAGATGAAACTTTTTTTTTCCTGATTAGATGGGCTTTTGTCACGCACTGAAGATTTCAAAACAGGGAAGGCAATCGCATTTCTGTTTTGCTTAGGAAGCAACTTTCTATCACCTGTATCTCCATAAAGGGCTAGTTAAAAAAAACTTCATCTGACATTGGCCAAGTAGTCACCTGGCAGGCTTTTCAATGAGACTCTGAAGATGAGTGACTTTTAAAAGTTAAGAACAACTTTTTCAGGCAAGGGAATTGCAGGGCTGAAGTATAAGGTAATCTTGAGACGGTGATGGGTCTGTACAGCACCTAGCACAATGGGCCTCAAGGAGCTATTGTAATAAAGACAATAAAAATAATGAATTGGCCCTAACCAGTTTTATTTTGGGGTTTGTATGGAATCCCAGGCTTTCACTGGTGGCTGTCATTAAATACTGTAACTTCAGCATCGATTTTTCAACTGGATAGCTCTAGACACCGGTCATAAGAACTAGAGCGTTTCAGCTACACAATGCCATACATAATGAGTTGGAGGTGTCAGTCCAGATCCTAGTGGTCATGGGCACATTGAAAAACCTCACTTGGCATTGATTGGTACCCTTGCCAACAGTCTGACATCATTGACTGAGCATAGAGATGCTAATACCCTCTTACCTCTAGAGGTGGTCCCTCCAGCACAAGGCTGAGCTATATTAGCAAATCCATGCAAAGGGACACTAGCATGACCGCTGCCTGTAATTGCAGGTATTAGTTGAACAAAGAGCAGCATTCACTTTCTCTTACTCTCAATCCAGCACCTCTCATAAGTGTTCAGTTCTGGTTTTGTGAATTTATTAAACAAGTGGGAGTGTAAACTGAGCCTCTTGAGCAGCCCTTCTAAGGACTCAAGATAATCACAGATGAGATTGAAGTATGGAGAGAGGGTAGGTCACATTGATCTTTCCCCACTCCAAAGCATTTTTAAAGACTTACTTTCTGAAGAATAGCCAAGAGCCTATTGTAAATATAGGAGAAAGGAATTTGAGGCCTAAATTGGTAATTTTAAGTGCTTCTGGGCTTTTAAAATACAGTTCAGAAGACCGAGAAAGAACGAGTAAACATGGTTTCAGTGGCAAAATAACCACAAACCAAACTCAAGTACCATAAATACCTTTCAGTTGCAATATGACTTTTACATTTAATTCTTTTTTAATACTTTCACTAGGTTCATTAACTTGGTATTCTTGACAACTGCCTTTGCCATTAAAAATAAGCTTACATTGCACGAGCCATGTCCTGCAACCCTTCCTTGTGCAAGTAGTCTTTACTCAAACAAATAGTTGCACAGAAGTCAACAAGACAACTTACTTGAGTAATGATTACTTGTAACAGACAAGTGTGCAGGATTGGGCCCCAATATGTTCCCTCTCATGTGCATATAAGCAGCTTTCCTTATAAGACATGGTAAAGTGGTAAACCAAAAAAATGCACAGAGTAAATTGAGGATCTCCATTATTATTAATTGGTTACATCCTAAAACACAAAGAAATATTGACAAGGTTGGGTGGGGAAGTGTGAGGGAGGGATAGGTAACCTAAGTTTATTACTTATGAGAACCTGTTGCAAAAAAAGTCATTAAACAAAGTGGCCAATCTGGCACTGAAATCAAACCACTTTCTAAAAGGATTAACAGAACTTTGATGCTTTAATATCTGGATATCAATTTTCATTTTCAAATATCAGAGGGCTGCTGGCTATACATATTTTTCATTACTCAAGAATGAGCAATAATTTTGCACAGGGAGATTGTATATTTTAATAAAAGCAGTGGCATAAGATCCATGTGGATTGAAAGCCATAGTTTTTGAATGAATTGGCGTTCAAAAATAAAACTCCAAAACCTTCACTGATTGCCCAGTAAGTCAACATTCATCTCACTTTGATTTATTTTTTGTCACTTTATAAAAAATGACCATGATAGCACATTTTACTCCCACGTACTCCTGGGACATACCTGCCAATAGTCCAGATAGCCCTGTACTAAACTAAAGACATTTCGATGGCATATACCCAGTGGTGGATTAATGATTTTACCGCCCCTAGGCCCTGAAATAATTGCCACCCCCGCCCCCCATATGAACTTGTTTTAGTTTTTTTACAAATTCATTTGAACTAAAATGAATCTAAATATCATTAAAATAATTGAACATTTACAAGTTTTATTATAAATAAAATTACAAGTACAGCGCCCCCCGCTTGAACGCACATCTGTATAGTGCGATTTCGCTTATAGCATGGGACCGTGCATGGATCCAAAACCCCGCGTTTAAGCGGGGGTCCGGAGTATATCAAATATTTATATTTTTATTTTATGTAGATACAATAAAAGAAATAAAAGTATGTGAGTAGTAAGTAATTACATTTGTTTAGGCCTACACCTTTGAGCGGCAAACGTCTTAATTAATTCTGTATAATCCAGAGAAGTTGTTAGATCCTTTTCAATTGTCAGGAGAGAAAGGGAGTTTACTTTTTCTTCACTGAGATTAGCCCTCAGATAGTTTTTCACCCTTTTTAATGCCGAAAATGATCGTTCTGCTGAACAGTTTGTAGCAGGTGTGCAAACATTTGGAAGGCAATATCAACATTTGGATATACTGAATGAATGTTTCGATTTCGAAGAAGGCTGCAATATCTTAAAATTGACTTCTTTTCATTTTCAGGAATTTTGACACCTTCCAAATACGATCAAAAATGTAGACACTCATTCACGAATGATTCTTCTAAATCTCCTTGATAGCATAGTTGTAATTTTTTAGCGTGAACTATTATATCTGTTCTTGAAGTATTGGTAATGTTAGAGAGAAACTGAAATCTGCCATAAATTTCTTGATACACATTACTTCTGCATTTTAATTCGGAGCATACAAGGTCTAGTATTGTTAAAAAGGTATCTACTTTAAATTTATCTCTACCACACATTTCCACTTCAACTTCGCGTGTCTCATCAGATTGAAGTTTACGCTTTCTTTTTCACCTTGTGTCAAATTTGTAGTCTTCAATTTCAGATTTTTCTTTGGCTGTCTCTTTGTACATATCAAACAAGTCCCAAATAGAGTTAATGTACCCTATCAGTGAGTTGTAGAGTTCTACAACTGTCTGTATATCAATATAAACATTTTGCAGTTTTGGGCTAGTTATATGATATCTTTCCAAGAGTGAGCTCCAAAATACAGCCATAAAAGCTGCTTCAAGTTGACGGAGTTTTCGCTGCAGGCCTGCAGCTTCATTACATTAACAGATTTCTCAGTAGCATCTTCCTTTATTGTATTTAAGGCTTTAATTATAGCATTCCAGTTTTCATTCAAATTATGACAAGCTTCCACTTGAGATGACCATCGAGTCTCAGAAAGTCTTTTTATTACTTTACTGCCTGGCTTCAAATTAGATAGTAAAATCTCTCCCGTGAGTAGAGGCAGAAAAAAATGAATAAAGATGTTGGACAGTTGAGAAAAATGAACATGCTTCTTGACAACTTTCTACTGCACATACTCCAACCAGATTTAAAGAATGTGCAGAACAAGGCACATACACAGCATAAGGATTTATATTCTTTTTTCTTGCTTGCAACCCACTATATACACCAGACAGGTTAGTGGCATTGTCGTACGACTGGCCACGGCAGTTTGCAATATCTAATCCATAACAATTCAAAGTTGAAAGTACAGCATCAGCTAACTGTTCTGATTTGTGGGCAGTATTTGGTAAAAAAACAAAGAAACCTCTCTACAGGTATGCCATCATCATTTACATATCTCAGTATAAAAGCCAATTGATCAACATGAGATATGTTGGGAGTTGAGTCAACGCTTATTGAGAAATATTTGGCTTCTTTTACTTCTTTAATAATATTTGAGATCACATTTGAAGCCATCAATTTTATAAATGCATTACATATATAGGATGAAAGATAAGATACGTTACCTTGACCTTCATTTCCATAACATGCAATGTGATTTGCTAGAAATGAATCGAATTCTGCAAGACGCTCAAGGGCCATCATGTAATTGCTGTTATAAGGTGATCCCAGTTTTCCACCTTACATCTAAATGCAAGTCCTCTGCTTGAAAGTTTCTTTACCACTGCTACCATCCTCTTCAACACATTTCTCTGATAAATAATGTCTTCTTTCTTTTGAAATTTGTATCAATTCTTCCAGATATCTCACCTCTCTTCACCATTGTCAGTACACATGTTTTATGTTCAGTCGAATTTTCATGTTCACGTAGTCGAGTTGATATGTTTTTCCAGTCATGGTATCCACTTGTTGCCAGACTAGAGATCCCTCCGAATAATTGACATGGGGCACAAAACACGGCTCCTTTGCTCTCCGAATATACAAGATATTGCTGTGGCTTTACTTCACCGTTTAAAAGATGTCGTTCAAACATATTTTTTGTTAGAACACGCATTTTATCAGTATATTGTGTTTTTGAGTTAGTAAAATCACTATCAATATTTTGTTTAATACCATGGATTGATAAATACGCAACTGTAGCATCATTCAATATCCATTGGGCCGGGTCATCACTTATGGTAGATATTTTAGTGTCAGATTGAATTTCTGATTGACATGATTCACAAATCTCTGCTGTATTGTCAAAGATATCCAGATCAACATGAGTCCCGATAGTCTCTGATATGCTAGTATTTGGAGCATTTTCTTAAACACTAACCGCAGCCAGAATTTCTTCATTAATTTCAATATGTACTTTAATCACATCAATATTTTCAATATCAACACCAATATTTTCACTTTTTACTTCACTACTACTTTCAGATATTTTTTCTGGCTCACTGTCGGCACTAACTGATACAACAAAGGAATCAATTTTGCACATTTTTGCTATCATTTCATTTTCCCTTTCTTTCTTTTGTATAGCATTTTTTTTTAACTGAGAACTGTTTAATTTCTTCCTTCCGGTCATATTGTTAATGCTTAGGATTGTTGCAAGCATGTTCTTTACTAAATGGCGTCACGCCGTCTGGGGTGGTTTCAATACGTGTTATGATTGGTAGAATCACGGCATGCATCACTGATGCTGCGATTGCAAAAATGCTGCTATTACAAATTTACTGCCCCTGCAAATTTGCCACCCTAGACCTAGGTCTTGTTGGCCTAGGAGATAATTCGCTGCTGCATATACCAATCCATAAATCAGACAAAAAGGAGGGTCTTAAAGCATGATCATAGGTAAGACCCATGGTCCATCTAGCCCTGTATCCTATCTTCTGAAGGTGGCCAGTGTCACATGCTTCAAAGAGAGAGAACAAAATAGGGCAATTATCAAGTGATCCATCCTCTATCCAGTTCCAGCTCCTGGCAGTCAGTGGTTTAGGGACACCCAGAGCATGGAGTTGCATCCCTGACCATCTTGGCTAATAGCCACTGATGAACATATCATCCATGAACTTATCTAGTTCTTTTTAGAACTCTGTTCTTTTTTGGCCTTCTCAACATACCCTGGCAACTAGTTCCACAGGTTGACTGTGTTATGTGAAAAAGTATTTTATTTTGGTTTTTAAATCTGTTGCCTGTTAACGTTTTTGGGTGATCCTTGGATCTTGTGCTGTGCTGTTATAATAATGTCTCAATGACAATTTGACTTCAGTGGGTCTACTTATGGTGGTAAGCTCCATGCTTGGGAGAAGATGTGGGCAATATCAGGCCGTAGATTAGACAAATAAAAAGCACAGACATATGGGGTAGGGAAAGGAAGAATGAGGGTTAAAGTAAATATTTGTGGGAATTAGATCTATTCTAATATTTTATGTAGAGCAAGAAGAGGGAAGGTATACAGAACAAAGCAAAAAAGGTATGAAAAATTTGAGGGGCAGAGCGGGAAGACTATGCATAGATAGCAGTTGAAAAAGGACTAGTGGGAGCAGTCAGACAGTGCCATAAGGCAAAAGAAATTAGTTATTAGGGCCTACATGATTGAACGTGTGCCAAATGCTATGCACCCAAATCCATATATAGAAATCTGAAGAAATAAGGACCCTGAATTTTAGAGGTGCTGAATAGAAATGGGTCAGAAACTGCTTTCCAATCCCATGAGAATTTTCAAGCTCTCAGAATTTTTTCTTGTCCTATATTAAGACAAAACGTCAATCTTTTTCTGGATGACAAATAAAAAAACTATTCATTTGGGTCAATCTGAAACATTGTTTGTTTTGACATTTTTTTCTTTAACACATACTATAAATTAAGTTAAATTTCAAACAAACTTTTTTCTTTCAAAATGTCAAAACAGCCTTTTTTTCCAACTGTTTTTAAGTCAGGGAAACTTGAAACTGACCCTTTCCAATGAATCATTTTAGTTTTGATATATCAGCATCTGATGGGTGGGGATAAACATTTTGTTGAAGAATTCCTAACCGGTTGTAGTGCTGAGCACATGTAGCTCCCCCTGAAGTCTATAAAATGAAATAAATATAAATTTTATGTTACTAACAGGCGAAACTGGGGGAAAAACAAAGATGGTGGTTTAACAACGGGACTCACGTAGAATAGGCACCTTGATCTTTTGAAGGCTTTTTAGACCAAATCTATGTGAAGTAGACTTGTATTGTATATCTAGGGAGGATGCTGTGCCCTCAGCTATGATAGTAATCTATAAAATTCAAGCAGTGAATTTAAGCTAAGAGAGAGAGCTATGTTCTGAGCAGTTAGAAATACTTAGTTATTTTTTCATAACAGACCGGTGCTGCAAAAGTTGTTTTTGTCTCACTGCATGGAAGGCAACACCACATATTTTTTGTTTCCTAAGATCCTGGAATACTCAAAACACTTGAGCTAACACAGTGGAGAAAATCAGACTAAGCAGTGGAGCTATCTTAGTTATTAGTTGTCTGTATTTCATGTAAAATTGCCAACATTAATTACCGACTACCTCTTTTCTAAACTAATTTTACATGAGTATGGTATATACCTAATCAGTCATCTGGATGAATAATTCTTTTGCGCATCCAGATTAATACTACTACTTGGCACTCATGTAGTGCCTTTCATTTGGGGATCAGAAAGCACTCTCCACAAATGAGTGAATACAGTTAGTCTCTCTGCATCAGTTTTCTCATTGGTAAAATAAGGATAAATGACTTTCCTTATATGAACCAGTGACTAAGCTTGGTGTAATACCCAGATGATCTGCCACTTCTTTTGCTTCCAAATTATTTGATTGCAATGTTTTACTACAGAGCTTGTATTCAATCAGCTCAAATTGGAGCTGAGCTGAAAATCTGAATTTTTCATTAAGCAGGAAATTCCAGTATTTCAACACTTGTTTTCATCTTGAATATGGAAAAAGTTGAAATTTTTTTTCAGAGAACAAAAACCTCTAACAATTTTATTTGGAAATGGTGACAAGTTTCATTTTTGGCATTTTTGATCAAAACAACGCACTTGGATATTCCTGAATCTAAATATTTAATGTATTTGTTTGAACTGACTCAAAGTGCTACTTTTCATTAAATTGAATTCCCTGTTGTGGCACATTACCCACTGAAAGTGGTAGTTCATATTGCCCGATGCCTCATTCTCCCATATGGCCCAGATTCCCTGGCTGGACTTCATCTCCCATGATGCACTATGCCACTTAATCTTCTTTGACTGTGTTGCATCATGAAAAATGCAGTCCAGCCAGGGACTGCACCAAATAGGAAAAAATGGGGTCCTGAACTATAATTCCCCTGAGGCAATGCACTACACTAGGGAAATGCAGTTGAATGTTGAACTGACTCTAACTAAAATTCTGCAGGTCAGCTCTACAACCAAATTTTGATTTAGGTCAAACCAACCACAAAAGGAAATATTTATTTTTCTTCCAGACTGAAAATCAAACTTGTCACATCAGCAAAATTTTGCTCAACTGCATTTGCAATTGAAAAATTGTTTTAATGGAAAATTCCCAATTAGCTTGAGTTCAGATAAAACATTTGACTGACCATTTAGACCATATAACCACGAATGTTATCATGTTATCTCCTGAATTTTGATGTTACTTAGTATTATGCATATACACATCAGATAGAAGTATTTGACCCTAATTTTAGCTTGTCTGATAGCATGTCATCCTGCTGAAAGAGCTATATGTCTACATTCGAGGTGGGGTGGGGAAAGCCTGACCAAACCTGGGTGGAATCATAAACATATAACCAATCTACTGGAAAAAGGCAGATCAGGAGAAAATATTCCACTTGGAAACTCATTCTGACCTTATCTGGAATAATGTCTGCTAATCAGCAGCCATTTATATAATCAGGGAGTATCTGGCTACAGTATTTTTTCACATGTCAGCTAAATCTGAGATGTAAATGTAAAATGTAGTGTTCAGAAACATCATATGAATTTGTGATACTCCCTAGAGGAGTTGAGGTCCATGAACAGAGTACATGGACACATAACTACAGTGCTGAATTTCTTCTGTGCCAGATACAGCCTTCAATATTGTCCAACAAGCCACTCCTTCTTGGGCTGTGATCTTGCCAGATGTCACTAGCTAATCTGGGTCTGGGTTGGTTTGAAGATTTGGAGCAGAAACCTCCAAATAAAAAGCAGGTACTGGAGGGAGTGTGATGGGTGATTCAATAAATGTTCTTTCCTGTATTTTAATACAGCACTGCACAAATCCTCCCATGTCTTTCAAGAGGTTTCTGTGTCGCTGGGGTTGTCATCTTTTGAGGATGGCAAAGGGGGAAAATGGCAGAAGTGCTGTTGATTACTCCTCTTCTTCTCCCAAAAGGGCTAATGGTGCAGATGTTTCATCCCAGTATGATTATTCGTATGTACATACATTGTACAATACACATACCTACACACCCAAAAAGGCCACCTGCACTGCGGCAGTACCAAGTAAACGGAGACCACCCCTGACTGGCATTTGTCTAAATTGTTCTTTAAAAAGCTTCCAGAGATGAGGATTCTACAAAGATTCTCTCTTGCAAGTCTATTCCAGAGCTTAACTACCCTTATAGTTAGAAAGTTTTTCCTAATATCTAACGTAAGCCTCCCTTGCTCCCAGATCCTTTTCAGTGGTACTACCACCTCCAGCTAATCCCTCCTTGATAGTTCTGCATTTGATTTTTCCTTCCTAAGTGTAGTGCTTTGCTTTTGTCTTTATTGAGATTCTTTTTTTTTATTTCAGACCAATTCTCCAATTTCTCAGGTATATTTTGAATTCTAATCCTGTCATCTTAACTACTAGCGACCCTTCCCTGCTTGCTGTCAGTTGCAAATTTTATAAGCATACTCTTCACTCCATTATCCAAGTCATTAATGAAATTATTGAATAGTACCAGACAGACTGACTCCTGTGGGACTCCAATAGATACATTTTCCCAGTTTGACAGCAAACCATTGATAACTACTCTGAGTATTGTCTTTCAACCAGTTGTTCACCCACTTTATAGTAATTTCTTCTAGACTGGATTTCCCTAGTTTGTTTGAGTGTGTCTTGTGGAACAGTGTCAAAAGCTATAATAAAATCAAGATGATCACATACTGCTTCCCCCTTATCCACTAGATCAGTAACCCTGTCAAAGAAGGAAATTAGTCTGGCATAGCATGATTTGTTCTGGACAAATCCATGGTGGCTACTCCTTATTAATCCTGTTATCTTCTAGGGGCTTACAAATTGACTGTTTTTAATAGTTTGTTCCGATATCTTTCCAAGTATCAAAGTTAAGATGGCTAATCTAGAATTCCTTGGGTCCTCTTTGTTCCCATTTTTAAAGATAAGCACAAGGTTTACTGTTCTTCAGTCCTCTGGGATCTCACCTGTCCACCATAAGTTCTCAAAGATAATTGATTTATCTAGTTCCTTACATACTCTAGAATTAATTTCATCAGGTCCTACCAACTTATTTATATCCATTACCTTATGTTTCTTCCCCCATGGTGTTAATATTGTTAGAAGACTGAAGTAAAATAACAGTAAACATCTCAGCCTTCTTGATGTTAGCTGTCCTTCCCTGCTAAGTAGAGGGCTGACCCTTCATCTTTTTCTTGCTCCTCGTTTATTTAAATTTATTTAATTGTTTTTTATGTCTCTTGCTGGGTGTAACACTTTTTGTGCCTTAACCTTTCTGATTTTGTCCTTACATGCTTATGCTATTTTGTACTCTTTAACAATTCATGATTTCACTTTTTGTAGGATTCCTTTTGGTGGGGGTAGAGGTCAGGTCATTAATGAGCCTACATATTGGCTTCTTCCTGTCTTTCTTTTGTGTCAGGCTAGTTTACAGTTGTGTCTTTAATATTTTCTCCTTGAGAAAATGAGTTTTCCTAAAGCTCCTTTATCCCTTAGATTTTCTTCACACAGGACCTTAACTACCAGTTCTGAGTTAATCTGCTTCTTTTTTATTTGTTTAAGTCCATTATCCTTGTTCTGCTGCTCTCATTTGTTCCTTTTCTTAGAATCATGAAATCTATTCTTTAATGATCAATTTCACTCAATTTGCCTTCCAACTTCAGATTCACAACCACTTCCTCCCCTCTGGGCAGAATGGAGTCTAAAATGGCAGTCCATCTGGTCTTCCACTTCCTGAAACACAAAGTTGTCACCACTACATTCCAAGAACATATAGGAAATTTTGTGCTTTGCCATATTACTCTTCCAGCAGATTATGGTTAGTTAAAGTCCCCCATTATAATAGACCTGTATTTTGGATATTTGTTCTTTGTTTCAAAAATGACTCATCCACAGCATCGTCATGATGTGGTAGCCAATAAGGTACCGCCACCATGTCACCTGTTTGTTTTCCCCTTTTATCTTTACCCAGAGACTTACAAATGGTGTGCCTCGAAGCACCTCCTGCATCTCACAACAAGCGTATATATGTATGATATAACACCTCTCCTTTTTCCTTCCTGAAAAAGCTGTACCCCCATGCCAATATTTCAGCTATGAGCTTTATCCCACCATGTCTGTGATGCCAATAAAGTCATAATTAGCTTGTGTACTAATATTTCCAGTTCTTCCTGTTTATTCCCCATACTCCTTGTATTTCTGTAAACACATGAGATACTGAGCAGATTAAGGCCTGAGGAAAAAGCTTTCCATTTTTATTTTGTAACATCCTTGCACTTTTTGTGCAATATTATCTGTATTACAGTAGCTACTAATAGTAATGCCTACCTAGTGCCCCAACCAAAACCGGGACCCCTCCTCATTGTGCTACTTACTGTACAAACACATAATAAGATACATTAGAGGATGAACTTACTGGTGCTATGTGAGATATTAGAATCAGTAGAACACAAAATTTGGAAAGTCTCTCTTCTTCCTCTTTCCTTGTGAAACTGTCTTAATCACTGAAAAGACAAATTTCTGAAATGGACTTCTGCATTAGTAACTTGGTAACTCACCCTGAAGACTCAAACATTTTCCTTTGTGACTGAATTCTTAGCTGGGATTTGAGCTCATAGTGTCGAAAGACATTTGAACATGAGAAAAGTGAAGCCTGATGGAATGAGTCACCCTGCTGATCATTTTTCAGTAAACACTAGAGTGCCTAATTGCTTTTATTTGATGCCATGTGGAAGATTCCTCAATCTGCTTTCTTCAAGGCCAGCTGCTTCTTTTTATGAGAGCACCTTCTCCACTTAAGGAATGTTGGGATTGTTGTGATAGCTTTTTTTAATGTAGAATCACTCTATAATAAATCAATTTAGAAATATCTTCCGTAATTACAAACATAAGCATTTTTCTTTTTCTAGTCCAGATTAATCAAAATACAATGAGAATAACACAATATGCCACTAATTTGTCAGTGCAGAACATGCTTAAAAAGGGGCTCATTTGGTATTCCTTTCTTCCTTGAAATTCGCAAACAGTGTGACGCAGAATGATCAAATGTCTTCACCGCTTCATAGACATAGGTATGTGGTGGTGAGACCCATGTGATAAATTTAGTTGTCTTGCACCATTGACTACCTCACTTGGCCCTCCACCCATTAATCTGTCTCCTTTGTAATTTATCCAAACCCCTAAGCATCTTCAAACAGCTGTCACTTTTGATCAACCGGACACAAAATGTTTTATCCCCAAAGTTGCATCTGCCTGAGACCCAGTATCAGCACAACTCGGTCCTACACCCGTGGTCGTGTCTCTCTTCATAAAAATGTCCAAATGTAAGGTCTAATAATAAATTGCAGCTTGCAAAACTTGAAATGAGATTTAATAAGGAGAGATTCCCAATGGGACTGAACATTTGCATTTAGTTCTGGACAGACTCAAGATAATGGATTCTAAAACTGTGATACACTCATATATAGAAAGGCTATATTGTGTGGTTTTAGAGGTTTGTTTCTGGCTCACTCTCACCTCTGTAAAGCTGGGCTCATAGTAGCTAGAGTTCATTGGAAAGCTTGTATTTTAACAAAAAAATAGAAATAAATAATATAAACACACTTGCAGATACTCTAGCCATAACTGGGCTACCTCTGGTCTCAACAAAGGAATCTAGCTTTACTAATGGAGGGGTATTTTTTTTAGTTCATTTTTTCCCAAATGTTGTTTTCTTAAACATGGTAAAGATGGTACTACTGTAGCATCTATTTTATCTATGATGTCCAGAACACACACATGGTGTATTTAAGGTTTTATTGGTGTTCATTTGAGATTTACCAGTTAGTGGCGTGGCCATTCCAAATTCCTGTTAAGAAAGTGAGAAGAGAGGGAAGAAAATGTGCGAGGGGATGCGGGGGGGATTGAAATTGTTCCCTTTCAGCCTGATTCAAAATAGACCCTTTTTGGTGGTGGTTTTTCAATTTTTTTTACCCCAAATAATCATTATAGAAATTGTTATCCATTGTTTTTATTTAGCAGTTTTTGAAAAACAAAAAAAATCAATACCCATTTCAATTATGTTCAAATATGTGGTGATTTTTTTTGACAAACCATTACAATTCTTTATCATAAATTTCCTAAAGAACAGTTTTTCAAATATTTTTCTCAAGTATTTTGGGGGTTTTATATGAACTTTCTGGAAGAACGCCAACTAACTCTAGATAAAACCTTACCACAACTCCATACCATCACATATTCTATATAGGTTTCAGAGTAGCAGCCATGTTAGTCTGTATCCGCAAGAAGAAAAGGAGTACTTGTGGCACCTTAGAGACTAACAAATTTATTTGAGCATAAGCTTTCATGAGCTACAGTGAGCTGTAGCTCACGAAAGCTTATGCTCAAATAAATTTTAGACTCTAAGGTGCCACAAGTACTCCTCCTCTTATTCTATATAGATTTTCCCCTTTTCCAGGATTCTAGCTTAATGCTACCTCTACATATTCTTTTATTAATAACTGCCTTGCAGATGGTACCCTCCCCAGGAGAGGATTTGACAGTGTTCAGAGACTCTCTGCCTATACAATGCCCCATTGATTTCAGTGTTGTTCTGTGCAGGAATTACAGCAGGCCAGAAAATGGAAAAGGTAGGCGTTGTTTTGTGCAGAGAGGTGGCTTCTAAGGAATGTGATGTTTTTCATTAGAAATCCCCTAGAACTTTGCATTTTCTGTTTTTTTTGGGGGGTTTGTAGGCAATATCCACCAGGCACCAAAGTGGCTGACCATTTTTAATCAATTTTAATTCAATTTATGCAATATTTTAAAAATCTGTATACCACTAACCATGACAATACATAAATCTGGCAATAATACTTAACTGTCATGAAGCCTTCAAAGGACTTCACAAAGGAAGTCAGTATGATTATCCCCATGTTATAAGTGGGGAAACTGAGGCTTGGGGGACATGACCTGCCCAAGGTCACCCAGAAAACCAGAGCCAGGGACAGAACCCAGGTCTCTGTCCAGTGCCCTGTCCACTAGGCAACACAGTCAGTTGGTGGTGGTTCTTCTGTTTATGATTGTTTTATGCAGCTGACCTGAGCCTTATTTGTTTTTTATTTGTACTGCAGTAACACCTAGAGGCCCCAACTGTGCGCTGTACAAACACATTGTAAGAAACCTGTAGGCTTTATAATATAAATAGACAAGACGAAGGATGGAAAGGGAATGGTGATGTGACTTATCCAGTGTCACGTTGTAGGTGGGTTGCTGAGCCAGGAATAGAATTCAGGTGTCCTGAGTCTCAGCCGATTGCCTTGTCCACTGGGCCCTGGTACTGCTCAAGAATCCTTTGACCCATTAAAGGATTAACTTGCTATGAGCATGGTGTGGTGGAGAGTAGGAGTGACAGTGAAACTCAGGCTAATACTGTCAGCCTCATCACAGCCTGAGTAGCATCTTCTAATGTATCATTTTTGTGTGATTAGCAAATGTTAGAGGATCTTTCCAAAGCCAGTATTACATTCATTTACCAAAGCATTTCTATTAGCTTCTTTTATAGCTTAGTGTATGCTTATTCTAAGCCATGTTGGAAAAGAGGTGTCTTCATTAATGGAAATCTTCTAATGACTAATAACTAGTACTGGCTTCTATTATGATTAAGGGAGAGTGTTTTCATGTTTTCCAGTGGCTCTTCTTTTAATTTGAGCCTCTTTCTGCACCAATAACTTAATTTTACTCAGCGACCCTAATCCTGCTATCACACTGTTATAAATCAAACTATTAGACACATGTTTTTTGGCCAGCTCTAACCAGAAATGACACAACGGAAGCCAGTTTTCTTACTGCTAATTTAAACATAGCTATGTTCATTCAGCACCCAAAATGTGGTAAGTCATATCAGTAAGAAAAGTCCCTGTCCCCAAAAGCTTTCAATAAAAAATAGAAGTGACATATTAAATAGTGGATGAAAGAATGTAACATGCTAATTTTTAAATATTTTAATCCCTTCCCCTTCTCTCTCACAGTAGAATCTGGCCCAGCATTTTTAGACTTTCCAATGTGGGTTCAACAACGAGCTGCCCCCATCTGTAGGATATGCATACACTGTCCAGAATCAGACCGTAACCTAAAATAAACTATGGGCACTTGTAATCACCCGAAGTACAATGAATAATGTTTTTTTTTATGAGCTCTCCACTTAGGATTCATCCAAACAATTGCTAGAACTATTACATAGTGTTTGCTCTCCCCTCCCCCCCATCCCCTGTTTTTAAATTTAAGTATAAGGAAGGATTTTTCTGGATCATACAGACATTCTAGGCTATCTGCATAAAATTTGCTCTTTGGTTTAGATATAACAGGGTATTTGTTATGTTGTTGCTATACTAATGTAAATATAGGAAATGGATTTGCTCCCGCCGTGGCAGATAGGAGATACCTAACTCCATTTCAAGAACACTATTTTTTTTAAAGGGAGTTGGTCCTCCCACATCTTTCACAACTTTGGGGACTAAGGATAACCTGGGGGTTGTTGAGTTTTTTGGGTGGGGGTTTGTTTTTGTTTTTTAAATTGCTTTAACCCCTTCACACTTTATCATCCATTAAGGAGAAATAGACCGTCAATTAAGCACGGCATGGCAGTGCAACCCATCAACTTTGCCAAGAAATCTATCTACAAGTGAATTAACGCTACAGCAAATTCTTACTAATTAAAAAAAATATAAATTCCTCCTTTAGGTAGATGTTCTCTTTTACTAAATGGAACTGATAGTTCCTTTGGGAAAGATTAGCAAACTCTTCAATAACAAGTCAAACAGGTATTCTGTGTCCAGTAAACATTTGCAAATGGCTCAGGTTTTTTGAGAATATAGTCTTTCAGGGAAATCCATTGCATCATTAATTGTATTTACATACTTTATATGATATTGCTTTGCTTTCCTGCATTCAACCAAAAACCAGAGGACTGTAAATAAAAGTACCAGAGCACTGAAACAGGGCTCCGCCTCCATCTCCATGTAAATGTCCTAATATCATCAAGTTACTACACTGTTATGTGGTTTTTAAATAAAAGAATCTTCACTGTAATGTGTAAAATGATTGTTGGATAGCATAGAAGTGTCCATCGGTCTACTATATATTCTGGTGACCCTAAGACATGTTTCCTCTCACTGAAATGTTTCCCCTCATTGGGGTTCTGCTCCAATTCAGGAAAACCTCCCTCTGTAGGACAACTCTTAAACATGTGCCTAAATTCTTTCTCCAATCTGGGCTAGTGTGGGAGTTCAGCCATTGATCCCAGGGGTACCCTGATCCCAAGCAATAATGCAACATGGCTGATCAAAGACATTTTTACTGGATGTGAGGATAAATATTTTATTAAATAATAAAAGGTGAAACAATTATGGGGAAGGCACAAGGGTGAAAAACAGTTGGCAGGGTGTTTGTTTTTTTTCAAGAAAGGTGGTGGTGGTGGTTTTTGTGGTCTTGGAATCATTAAATGAGCTGCTCCTCTCGAGGAGGAAATAGTTTAAACAAAAGCTAATCTCTGCAATACTGTAAGTTATTAACTTGTACTTGTCAATAAACAAGTAGCTCCATCTGTTGTGTGTTTGTGTGTGTGTGTAGTTTTCCACACAGACTCCCAAAGACACATGTTCCATATGCCAGTGTTCAAAGAGTAAGAAAGGAGACTCAAGGGCCACCCAAATTCTTTGCAAATGTAAAAAGAAAAGAAGTACTTGTGGCACCTTAGACACTAACAAATTTATTAGAGCATAAGCTTTCGTGAGCTACATGGATGCATTCGATGAAGTGAGCTGTAGCTCACGAAAGCTTATGCTCTAATAAATTTGTTAGTCTCTAAGGTGCCACAAGTACTCCTTTTCTTTTTGCGAATACAGACTAACACGGCTGCTACTCTGAAACCTTTGCAAATGTAAGATTTGTTTAAAAGCATGTCCAAGACTACAGTCTCATCCACAGCAGCACTTTTCAATTTCTATTATCTTGTTACGTCACTAGCAAAACCTTTCCTCTGCCTTCCCTCCCCCCGCCCCTCCCTGCTCTGTACTTTTTGGCATCCTTTTAAAAATTCCATTTCAGTCCAGTTATGTATTGATTTTACCCCTTGTTCTTTTCCATTGTTTATTTTCTTTCCACATTCTATATTTTCTGTTGGCATCACTAATGCAAATTATTGTGTGTGACTGGAATAGTGCCATTTCAGATGTCCAAACAGCATCTGCTATCTAAGCAGTATAGGTTTCTCCTCTCCTCCCCCACCCACTTCAGTCTTCTCTTTTTTTATATGGAAACGTTTGTCTTCAAGTAAAGGGGCAAGCTTTCTAATTTTGTATATAGTCGAGGCTTGTTTTTCTAAAATTTTCTTTTTATTGGTTTTGATCTTCAACATCTTCAACAGATGTTGCAAAGCAAATAAAATGTATGCAGTAGTTGTCAGACATTATTCACAGTGTAATCCCTTTATCCAAATGTAAAAGTTAAACATACGAAAACTTATCCTCAAAAAACTGGAGAAGTTCAGTACAAACTCTGAAAGCTACTGTGTCTAATCCATTTTATTATTTGGTATAGTCCAACCCTCTTCGGAAAGGGGGAAACATGGTTTCATACTCATGCTTTTAAACTAATATAAATGAGCCATATTGGGTCAAATTCATCCCTGATGTAATGCTATTGGCTTCAGTGGATTTACATGAGGGATCAATTTAGCCCTTTCTCTAATAAATATTTTCAGGAGGGAGAAAGATGTACTTAAAAATAAATATATAACTAAATTCAGAGCAAGAGCTGCTGGCTCATAAGCAAATAAATTACTCCCTTCTCAAACATCTGTTAACATGAATGTCCAGGTCTTGTATATCAGATACAGGTTGTTATAATATAGCTGTATTACATTAACAAGAAAACAATAGCTGTTTGATTTCCACTTTAAACAAGAGTTTGTAAAGAATGACGTTCAGGAGGACGGAGTGGCAGTTTCATGACTTTACTTTGCACGGCTGCAGATTTTACATCAGGGAAAGTTGGTGGTGGAGTAGACAAAATATTTAGCAATTAATAAAAATAGTATATGTATGTAAGACTATTCATCCCATTCGCTGTATGTATATACACAGGAATTTCTTCACCCAGCACTAAAATGCAGCCATATCTGGGGCATAATGAAGCAACTGTTTAACAATACTGATAGTAAAACTAAATAAAAATTCAGAAAGAAAGAATACCATATTCATGTGAAATTCCAGGAGATTTTTAGCTAGGCAAAATGTAGTCATGCAAGGTAAAAACTTTGGCTAGCACACCTCAACTGAACAATCCTACTGCTGTAAAAAATCCCATGGGACCTTTAGGGAACACCAGTTATGTGAGCTTTGCTTTTACACTTTATCCTAAAGACAGAGGGCCAAATTCTGTTCACAGTTAAACTTTTGCAAATCCAGAGTGAAGCATAACTGAGCTCAATTTGGATTGGTGGGAGTTAAGAGATGAGTTTGTCTATCGAACAGCATCTGCAATAGGATCTGTTAGGTGCACATCAAATTCTTTGGGAGAGAGAGAGAAATGAAACCAGTTATCCATATTTTTTCCAGTGAACACATGTTTCTTAGCCTAACTCCATAGGTTCAGGACGGGAGTGGGGTGTGGGGAACTGTGCTGAAACATTTGTTTTTCACCTGGAGCTTCTCATTCATGAGCACCATTTTCTGAAAGCATCACATTTTCCAAATCCTTCTAGTTTTCTTCCCTAGAGGGGAATCTTTTCCACACGTCTTCCCTACTGTTTCATTTTCATAGGCATACATTACTTTTTTTCCCCAGGAGGTTTGACAGGACACAGCCACTCCTGATCTACAGGTACTTAAATCTGTGCTCTGAACATGGCACAAGCCAGGGGTCTCAAAACTGGGTCTGCAGGGTGGCCGCATTCCAACTCTCCATTTGGCAGCCTGCTGACAGCCGCTTACTTAGGGCCCTTCTAAGCCCTGTCCCAGTCTGAGGCTCTGCCCCTGAGGTCCTACTGGCAGAGTCTCAGGCAGCTGGTTGGCTCTACTTACAGTCTGCAGCAGAACAGGGAAGCTGTCTGAACAAGGGGGCTCCACCCTGCTCTGGATTGTGTGCTTCCTGTGCCCCTCACTTGATTTCCTGGCTTCCGACTTGTGGTTCCTGAGCTTCAGCTTGCCTCCTGCCTCTGACCTCCTAGTATCCTACTCAGCCCTGATTCCTGTCTTATTGTTCTGATCTCAAGTTTTACTCCTGCTTCTGATCTCCCAGTATCCTGTCTCGTGACTGTGGACACCAGGTCTGGCTGCCCATGACACAGCTGTTACAGGTCTGGCTTTTCAGTTGCTCTATTTACCTTTACATAACCTTATTTTTCTCTTCGATTGGTGTGTGCTCTGTTTTCTGCATGGTCTGTTTTTGTCTCTTGCATTGTCCTCCACCCAATATAATTATTTCTAAGCTACAGTCAGTGTGATCCATTCTTGAAACTGATGCTTAAATACTGTAAGTGTCTCAGCATCATCCAATTAAGACTATATGGGTAAATTTTAAAAGCATCTAAATGACACAGAAGCTCAACTCTTATTTGCAAAAATAACTCATGTACTTAGGAGCCTAAGTCACGTGGACTTTCAATGAGATACAAGCTCTTGAGTCTATTTTGAAAATGAGAATTAGGCTTCTAAATTACTTCAGCACATCTGAAAATTTTACCCATAGTTTCTGCTGCTGGCCTGATGGGGCTTTATTTGATAAATTCTGTCTTTAGAGAGTTGAGAGGGATATCTTTTTGTGAAGGATAAGGTCCTGCCACCCTTCTTTCATTGGCTTGTACAAAGACATGTCTTGCACTGCTTTAAAAGAGACAAGACACGTTTTTATTCTGCAGTAGACAGGTCCACAGCAAAGCATCCTTCCCTCAGATGGTCTCGTCACCAGCTGCAGTGATCTTAATTACTGGTACCATCAGTTGCATTCTACCAATACAGCTCTATTTCTGAGGTTGACAAACTACTTTATTTCTACCTGAGAGTGTCTTTAATTTCCCATTAAGCTCCGTAACCTCTCTCCTGTAAACCATTCTTCTAGTATGTCTGTCAGTACCGATTACTTCTGCTGTGGAATAAGAGGCTTCCTGGAATTGTTGTGGAAGGCAAAAATGGCATTGGTGTGTTGTCAGCTTCAGTATGAAGAAAGTCAGGTTTGGGGATATAGTTTTATTTTTTAACATAGTCTACATGGTTTTCGTTGCCTTGACACTTGTATCAATGATGATTATTAGAAATAAGACTTCTGTTAGATCCTCCAGGAGGATTAACTAATGGGAGAACATGTAAAACGTGGAGCTTTCTTTTTTGTCGAATATACCTGATGCTTGGTCTCGTCCCCAGTATTTTTAATGGCACATTGACCATCTGTGAACTTTGCACTCAAATCTAGATTTAGGCCTCTAGGTTATGGCCCAGATTCTGGCATCCATGCTCACAATGAGTAGACCATGTGAGTTCAACAACATTAACTGTTGAATCATGTGGTATCTAGGAACATTGTAAGCAGGCTTGGAGGAGCAGGACTTTGAAGAGGACTACTGCTGAAATAAGGTATTTACTCAGTGTGAATAGGGAGATCAGATTCTGGGCCTTAGGTTATATTCAATCAATGGAATTACAACACATTCCTCAATGCTGCATAACTATAAAGCCATCCTACTTGATCTGCCTTTCTGATGCCCATAGACCTCTGGATTCTAATGACTTGCATCCACTTCTGTGTGGTATTGAATTAATCTTTCTGTCTCTCTCAAGTCATGTGCCAACTTGCATCTTTTATCTTGACCAGTAGGATAAGGTAGACTGACATAAAATTTGATACTTTTAAATAAACCACATAGAATTCTGTAAATTAAGGACTTATGTTTTCTATAGATTTATTACAAGACATGAAGTAAATGTCAAGTCCTTTCTTTCATTACATTAAAGATTATAGCTGAACAGAAATGCAGTTGATTTGCATTACCCCAAAGAGGCCTAACGTAAGTAATTCAGATAACTTTCTATGATACAAACCAAAAAAGACTTACTGAGGATGCATGAGAGGTGGGGAGTAAAGGCAGAATATACCCTTGCAATCTAAATGAAAAACGAAAGCATTCAAATAACAAAACACAGTAGGTTTATTAAAATGTAATTGAGATTAGATACCAAACTCAAATTGACAGTCTGCATTACTAAAACTTGCATAAATGATTACCCAGAAGGAGGCGGGGGGACTACAAAACAGTGCCTCTCAGCTAGAATTAAATGTGGTATCAATTTAAAAACTGATGTCCTCTGTCAAGCTTTTATAGGCACATTCAGAAGTGATATGCAAAATGGTAAAAGACCTGTTACATTGACTTGGACACCTTTACTCATGAGTAGAGTGCATAAATAGTTGGAAGGGAATCAAGTGGGTATTACATGCACATGGAAGAGCTAGGAGATTTAAGTTATATCCACCATTGATTTGTCTACACAGACTCCAGGGTATAAGTCTACAGTACACTAACTTGTCTCATACTAACTGGCTACTGTGAACCCTGCTACCATGCACTAAGAGTACTGTAGTGCTCTTTGATGTTTTATGCCTTGGCTTGTCACACACTAGTGTCCTTGTAAACAAGCCCTTACTCCATTACATATCAATTTAATGGATGTAAGGAAGTCTGAGGGCTTGTCAACACCCACATGCATAAGTTTAACTGAAGGGGTGATTTTTAAACCAATTGAGTTATTAAGTTAGCAAAATGCTAATTTCTGCTTAAACCAGACTTGTTTACTTTAGCTTAAGAAGCTTTAACGAGCAGAAATAAATCACTCTAAAACTGATATAAGAAAAACTGGCGCAAAACACTGTGAAGACCAACTAAATCCATTTAACTAACTGGGTACAAATTTGTATGCAGATGATCTCTGTGTTAGCACAAAAAAATCTGTCACATCAGCTTGCACAAAATCTGAATTTGGCCCTAAATCCTGATCATGCAGGAAAGTGGGCCTGATGATCTAACAAGTCTTTGGAACTTACTGTTCTCCTTATTCAGTTGCCCAATATCTTGTTTCGGAGCCCTTTACTGTGACAAGTTAGTGCACTGTAGACTTCTACCCTGGAGTCTGTGTAGACAAATCAACAGTGGGTATAACTTAAATCTCCCGCCTTTTCAATGTGTACATTCTTGAGCTAGTATCACAAATGGATCATAGAGCTGCATTCTACCAGAAGGTGTCACCCAAACGTATTTAAAATAGAATACCATGAAGGTGGATTTAAACAGAATTTAATAAGCAATGCTATTGTACTTTAATATGTATTCTATTATCTATTATGTTTACTGTTCATTTTCATGCATAATTATTAAACAAGATAGTGCATGTAAAATTCATAAATTGTTGGTCAGGATTTTCAACCATAAACTTCAACTCAGTGTCTGCAGATTTTTGCATCAGAAGTTCTTACATATGTATTTCCTGAATCCCCTATGCAGCCCTGTCTAGCACTAATCTGTGTCTTCCTTCAGCTTCTTAGTTAAAATGCTTGCAATTGGTGACATCAAACTAGGTATCTACAAATCACCCATAGCAGCTGAGATATGTCTCTGATCGTGCAAATCCTTTTTTATACAAATTAAGGTCCATTTTATAAGGATTTTCAATTATGCATCTGCAAATTTACGTTAGTTACGTGCAGTCTATATCAGAGCACCTAGACAAACAAAGCTTTACTTTTCAGACTAATAATCTATTATATAAAAAGCACCATGGCAATTCAGAAGCCCAGAACTTGTAGACCTATTAAACTTCCTATCACATTCTGCAGAATAGATTAATGTATTAGAAATGGCAATTATCCCTTACAGACTTCCTCTAAATTGCTACATTCCCTCAGTTGGACTAATTTTGTATTGTCAACACACACACAACGTGTTTTGGAACGTAAAAGGTTACCAAGGTGCAAAAGGAAACTCACGAAGCATGGTGAAAACAGTTCATGTCCGATGCTAATCTAATATTGGCCTCCATATAAATGAAGATGAGATTACCATAGGTTTACATAAAACCAAGCAAAAAGAAGGTATGATATCCAAAACTAGCTACTCTGTCTACTGTATTTCTTAATCATATGGATAAAGAACATACTTTGTATTTTACATGTTCAAAACACTGTATGGACAAGAATTATTTATATCTTACAACATCCTTTTGCTGTAGGTCTGGTAATAAAATTGGCCGTTTACAAATGGGAAAGGTTAACACTCGGAGATGAAGGGAGAGGCCAAAAGTCACACGACTAGTCAATGTCAGAGCTGAGATTACAGCTAAGGCCTGGTGTACACAATGAGTTTATGTCAAATTTAGCTGCATTACCTCGATTTAACCCTGCACCTGTCCACATGACGAAGCCCTTTTTTTCGACTTAAAGGGCTCTTAAAATCGATTTCTTTATTCCACCCCCAATGAGGGGATTAGCACTGAAATCGGCCTTGCCGGGTCAAATTTGGGGTCCTGTGGATGCAATTCGACGGTATTGGCCTCCGGGAGCTATCCCAGAGTACTTAATTGTGACCTCTCTGGACAGCGCTCTCAACTCAGATGCACTGGCCAGGTAGACAGGAAAAGGCCCGTGAACTTTTGAATCTCCTTTCCTGTTTGGCCAGCATGGCAAGCTCACCTGCACAGGTCACCATGTAGAGCCCATCATCACAGGAGACCATGCAGTCCCAGAATAGCCGAAGAGCTCTAGCATGGACCGAACGGGAGGTACAGGATCTGATTGCTGTATGGGGAGACAAATCCGTGCTGGCAGAACTCCGTTCGAAAAGACGAAATGCCAAAATATTTGAAAAAATCTCCAATGCCACGAAGGACAGAGGCTATAACAGGGACCAGCAGCAGTGCCACGTGAAAATTAAGGAGCTCAGGCAAGCCTACCAAAAAACCAGAGAGGCAAATGGCCACTCTGGTTCAGAGTCCCAGACATGCTGCTTCTATGATGAGCTGCATGCCATTCTAGGGGGTGTAGCCACCACTACCCCAATCCTGTGCTTTGACTGCATCCAAGGAGTGGGAGGCAACATGGAAGTGGGTTTTGGGGGTGAGGAAGCTGATAAGGAGGAGGTTGTAGATAGCTCACAGAAAGGAAGTGGAGAAACCAGTTTCCCCAACAGCCAGGATCTGTTTATCACCCTGGACCTGGAGCCAGTACCCCCCGAACCCACCCAAGGTGGGCTGAAGGTGGAGAAGGGATCTCTGGTAAGTGTACCTTTGTAAATATTATACATGGTTTAAAAAGCAAGCGTGTTTATTGATTAATTTGCCCTGGCATTGGCGGCCAGTACAGCTACTGGAAAAGTCTGTTAATGTGCCTGGGGATGGAGCGGAAATCCTCCAGCGACAGCTCCATAAAGCTCTCCTGGATGTACTCCCAAAGCCTTTGCAAAAGGTTTCTGGGGAGGGCAGCCTTATTCCATCCTCCATGGTAGGACACTCTACCACGCCAGGCCAGTAGCACATAGTCAGGAATCATTGCAGAACAAAGCATTGCAGCATGTGGTCCCAGTGTTTGCTGGCATTCAAACAACATCCGTTCTTTATCTCTCTGTGTTACCCTCAGTAGAGTGATATCATTCATGGTCACCTGGTTGAAATAGGGTGGTTTTAGTAAGTGGACATTCAGAGGTGCCCATTCCTGCTGGGCTGTTTGCCTGTGGCTGGATAGAAATCTTCCCCACTGTTAGCCACGTGGTGGGGGGAGGGGTGAAGCCATCATCCCAGAGAATTGGGTGTGTCGGGGGGTGATTAGTTGGGTTTCTGCTGCACATGAACACAGAAACTGCAGCCCCTCCTTTTAAATTGCTATTTTAAATGGCCAACCAAATGGCTACTTCATATGGGAAATGAGGGCACTGCTATTTGAAACCATTACCACATGTTATGAAGGTTAAAGAAGCCAAAAGACTGTGGCTTACCATGACAGCCTGCATGCCAAATTCTGCTGCCCAGCCCTGCGTGAGTGATCTCTCACACCAAACCAGCATACCCTCAATAAGAGGCAAAATGTGACCTTGTAATGAAAGCACATGTGCTATGTAATGTTAACAGCAAGGTTTACCGTGAAAGAGTGTACCCACTGTTCTATAAAATGTGTCTTTTTTACTACCACTCTCCCTTTTTTCCCTCCACTAGATGTATGTTTCTCCTTCCCAGAGGCTAGCGAAGATTAGAAGGCGAAAAAAACGCACTCGCGATTAAATATTCTCTGACCTCATGCTGTCCTCCCACACTGACAGAGAACAGCAAAATACATGGAGGCAGACAATCTCAGAGTGCAGGAAAACACAATATGAATGCGAGGAGACGTGGTGGGCTGAAGATGGTAGGTGGCGTCAGCTTGCTGAAAGAAGGCAAGAGTCAATGCTCAGGCTGCTGGAGGATCAAACTCATATACTCCAGCGTATGGTTGAGCTGCAGGAAAGGCAGAAGGAGCACAGACCACCGTTACAGCCCCTATGTAACCAACCGCCCTCCTCCCCAAGTTCCATAGCCTCCTCACCCAGACGCCCAAGAATGCGGTGGGGGGGCCTCCAGCCACTCAGCCACTCTACCCCAGAGGATTGCCCAAGCAACAGAAGGCTGGCATTCAATAAGTTTTAAAGTTTTAAAGTGCTGTGTGGCGTTGTCCTTCCCTCCTCCACCACTTCTCCCAGGCTACCTTGGCAGTTATCCCCGTTTGTGTGACGAATAAATAAAGAATACATGAATGTGAAGCAGCAATGACTTGATTGCCTCTGAAAGTGGTGATGGAAGGTGGAAGGGGAGGGTGTTTAGCTTACAGGAAAGTAGAGTGAACCCGTGGGGGGTTCCATCAAGGAGAAACAAACAGAACTTTCACACCGTAGCCTGGCCATTCCTGAAACTGGTTTTCAAAGCTTCTCTGATGTGCACCGCGCCCTCCTGTACTCTTCTAAGTACCCTGGTGTCTGGCTTCCCATCGCACCATAAACGTCTCCCCCTTACTCTCACAGATATTGTGGAGTGCACAGCAAGCAGTAATAACAATAGGAATATAGGTTTTGCTGAAGTCTAACACAGTCAGTAAACTGCACCAGCATGCTTTTAAATGCCCAAATGCACATTCTACCACGATTCTGCACTTGCTTAGCCTATTGTTGAACAGCTCCTGACTACTGTCCAGGGTGCCTGTGTATGGCTTCATGAACCATGGCATTAAGGGGTAGGCTGGGTCCCCAAGGATAACTATAGGCATTTCAACATCCCCAATGGTTATTTTCTGGTCTGGAAAGTAAGTCCCTTGCTGCAGCTGTTGAAACAGACCAGAGTTCCTGAAGATGTGAGCGTCATGTACCTTTCCCGGCCATCCCATGTTGATGTTGGTGAAATGTCCCTTGTGATCCACCAGTGCTTGCAATACCATTGAAAATTACCCCTTTTGGTTTATGTACTCACTGCCTTGGTGCTCCGGTGCCAAGAGAGGGATATGGGTTCCGTCTATCGCTCACCACAGTTAGGGAATCCCATTGCAGCAAAGCCATCCACTATGACCTGAACATTTCCCAGAGTCACTACCCTTGATAGCAGCAGCTCAGTGATAGCATTGGCTGCTTGTATCACAGCAGCCCGCACAGTAGATTTTCCCACTCCAAATTGATTCCCAACTGACTGGTACCTGTCTGGCATTGCCAGCTTCCACAGGGCTATCGCCACTTGCTTCTCAACTGTGAGGGCTGCTCTCATTTTTTATTCTTGCGCTTCAGGGCAGGGGAAAGCAAGTCACAAAGTTCCATGAAAGTGCCCTTACGCATGCGAAAGTTTTGCAGCCACTGGGAATCGTCCCAGACCTGCAACACTATGTGGTCCCACCACTCTGTGCTTGTTTCCCGGGCCCAGAATCAGCATTCCATGCCATGAACCTGCCCAATTGACACCATGATGTGCACATTGCAGGGGGCTGTACTTTGTGAGAAGTCTATGTCCATGTGCTCATCACTCTCGTGCTGCAGTCGCCTCCTTCTTGACTGGTTTCACTTTTGTTGCAGGTTATGGTTATGCTGGATAATGCGCACAGTGTTTATAGTGCTCATAATTGCCGTGGAGATCTGAGCAGGCTCCATGTTCCCAGCGCTATGGCGTCTGCGCTGAAAAAAAGGTGCAAAACAATTGTCTGCCATTGCTCTGACGGAGGGATGGGAGACTGACAACATGGATTACAGGGTTGGCTTACAGGGAATTAAAATCAACAAAGGGGGTGGCTTTGTATCAAGGGGAAACAGAATGGCCCCCTCAAGGATAGAACTCAAAACCCTGGGTTTAGCAGGCCGTTGATTTCACGAAGGGATGGAGGGGGGAGAAAACGAATACAAATGAATACAAAACAAATCTGGTCTATTTCTTGTTTTGATTCACTTCATCTATCTTTATACATCTTAGGCTGGCAGCAGAGGGTGCAGTACAACTGCTAGCCATCATCATCTCCTGGGTGCTCACCATAAGATGGTGCAGTAGGGCTGCCGGCAGGACTGAATTGCCATGAGACAAAACTTAAAAGGAAAATGACCTGGCTGAGTCACTCCCATGTTTGCCCAGGCGCCCCTGACCGACCTCACTGAGGTCGGCTAAAAGAGCACCCTAGAGTATGGCAACGATGGCTACCAGTCATACTGCACCATCTGCTGCCAAAAGGCAATGAGTTGCTGCTGTGTAGCAATGCAGTACCACATCTGCCAGCACCCAAGAGACATACAGTGACAGTTAGCTGAGGGGGCTCCAGGCTTACTGTGGTATGTCGTCTGCATGGGTAACCCAGGAAAAAAGGCGCAAGACAATTGTCTGTCGTTGCTTTCATGGAGGGAGGGAGGGAAGGGTGGACTTGATGATATGTACCCAGAACCACCCGCGACAATGTTTTAGTCCTATCAGGCATTGGGATCTCAATCCAGAATTCAAATGGGAGACTGCAGGAACTGTGGGATAACTACCCACAATGCAATGCTCTGGAAGTCGACGGTTGCCTCGGTACTGTGGACGCAATCCGCCGACTACGTGCACTTAGAGCATTTGTGTGGGGACACACACATTCGACTGTATAAAAACGTTTTCTACAAAACCGACTTCTATAAATTGACCTAATTTTGTAGTGTAGACATGGCCTATGAATAGCCTAGCTTTCAGTGCTATGCTTATTTCTTTAAACAAAAGAGGCAGCTTGTCTCATGAAGAAGCAGCAGCAGCGGAAAGGTTGATGAGTCTTTTTTAAAATGATGCCACATATTATTTTCTAAAGGAAATGCCTATATTCTGCCTGTTTCTGGGCTTCAGTATCTGATCCATCATATAATAAGATGAAAATGGTCCAATCATGCTGTTTAAAATTTGGGAGGTTGAGATCAGGGTGGGGCTTCAGCTCTTGTATCTTTTGCAAGTATGCAAAGAAGGATTCAAACTGTTAGCAATCAATGGGAATGTTATCTTGACCAAAAACCTCATTGGCTGCTAGAGATACTGATTGGACATATATAGGAACTGTTTTTTCAGCCCTCGTGGGGTCACGTCTTGGTTTTATATTTGGTAAGAAGGACTAACAGTTTAGGATGCCATGAGGTATATAATGAAGTATATTATAGGCAGGCATATTTTGTTCAATTTGTCAGTGACCAGGAAAAGGGACAGCACTATGAAGGGCTGAACTTAGCTAGAGGAAGGGAGCGTACAACTGAGGTGTAGAGTACAAATTGAGATGACTTGAACAGATGAGCAAGACTGATAGAATACTTTGCAATTCAGTGATGAGGAATGAAATGTAACAAGGTCATAATAAGAAAAGGAGTAATTGTGGCACCTTAGAGACTAACAAATTTATTTGAGCATAAGCTTTCGTGAGCTACAGCTCACTTCATTGGATGCATAATGGATCTTTTCCCATAAAAATATCCTGAGAGCTCAAACAGGGGGTGCTGAGGATGCAATTATAAGGAAAAATTCTGAAATGCTACATCTCTACTCAAGTTCATACCATATAATTTTTTCTTCCTCCTCTCAACATGTATCCTACATAAAGACTTCTGTAATACAAATGTAATTACTAAAAAAGAATATCAGTGTTTTAATCTGTGCATGTGCTGGGGGTGAGCCTTTTCAAAAAAATGTATTTTTCCCTTAAATCATTAATAAATAATGGGGCTAGGGTGGGAGTGCCGGTGTCAGTCCAACTCCAGTTGTATTTGTTGGTTCAACAAAGTGTTTCGTCATTTTTCTCTCAAATGTATCCATCTGGAAATTTACCAGTTGGTTTCATGAACCTGACAGTGAATTCATGAATCCAAGAAGAGGGGGAAAAATCATGAAATCATCAACATTTTTAGTGGATTTCATGAAAGCACTAACTGTTTCCAGCCACTGTACATCATGTGTGGTGTTCTGAGAGCTGTGTTAAAATTGTAATCTAGTCCTTGAATTTTCAGGCTTTTTTTCTTCCTGCTTGAAGACTAGGCAGCTTTTTGGGGAAGCATGTGAGTTGGGCCTAGCACTAGTCAGTTTGCAGATAGTCTAGACCAGTGGTTTCCAGACTTTTACTGAGGTGACCTACCAACTGCATTTAGTGTTTTGTTGTGACTCATCACTACATAGAGATGCTCTTTGCCCCAGCTCTGCAACTCTAATGTTGGTACAGAGGGCACACCCCACACTCCCTCCAGAGTCATAGCTCCTGTCCCATGGTCACTGTGACCTGATGAAGTTGCAGTGCCCCTCAGATTTAGCCTATCCGCTCCTTCCCCATGACTGGTGTTGCAAGGCCAAATTTCAATAAGTGGCATTGAGAGCTGGCTCATAGGGTTGCACCACCACTCAGGTTTGGCTCAGCTGCCCCTGTGTCATGCTGGAGGCACAGTCAGGTGAAATATGAGTGAGTGGCATTGCGACCTGGTGCCACTAGACATTTCTGTATTCATACCCTACACATTAATGTAATGCTATTTGGACAAAATATGCCTTATGCCTGAAAGCTAATATCATGGTAAGTATTAAGATTAACATATGCATTTCACAATGGTAGTTGTGAAATTATGCATTCCTTCTGTACAATGTTACTAAAATGAATTTGAACCAGAAAAGTCTGGGGAGTGGATAAACATTGTTTTTTTCAGACAAAGGAAAAGCCAATGCCTCCATCCAGGTGCAATCACTGACACTTGGCCATTCATTGGCATATCAGAGGCTGCAGGGACAGATCAATTTCTATTGTAGAAAGCACCAGCGGGTAAGAAACCAGCATGAAACCTTCTGCATCAGACACCATAGCACCTTTCCTCACAGCAGAGGCACTGGAGTTTGAGAGGGATAAAGTTCATTGCCCCTCTCCTTTATAGTCCAAAGAACCCCAGTTACATTTCAGCTAAGAAGACAAAGGAACCAAGCACTTTGGGGGGGACCCTGACCAAGGGGATGGTCGGCCATCTTGCTGTAAGGAAGTGTGGTAAGAATCTTACCTTGAACCAAGACTGTAGTTTTGTTAAGTCTTAGTCATTAGAAAATGAAAAAAAAACATTTCTGACTTTATCCCTTGTACTTGAACTCACATAAAACCTCATTTTTATTGAAGGAACTTATTATCCTTTTACTCTAAATTAGCCCAGTGCTGATTAACTTGAAGTGTTTACTAATTTCAGTTAAAGCAATGAGTTGTGGTGCTTTTGTCTCTTTTAGGGGATTAATAGGGTCCATTGCTACTTCAGTGTTCCAGGAGAAGACTGGACCTTTCAGGCAACATGGCTTTAGAGAAATTTGGGATTTGTGGTGTGCTGGGATCACTTGGCTCGTAGTAACCAAAAATGGTGGAGACCAGTATGTGGCTGTGGTGTAACAAGCAGGCTGCTGGAGTCATATTTGTTCAACACAGGTGCTCAGGGCATGCTTATATGCCAGTTGGGAGCATCCAGACAGAAAGCTGTAGCAGCAGAGAATTTTAAGGCAGGACAAGCAGTGACATAACCTCTCACTAGTCTGAATTGCATCCCAGAATGTGACACCTGGCACTTTGGCTCACAGCACCACTCAGGTTTCGCTTGGCTGCCCCTGCAGGACCTCCCCTCTGTGCCAGGCTGGGACAAGTGTAGTTTGCCTAGGCTAGGGCCCAGTGCCAGTTAATCCTGACCCTGGTGACCCATCCCGAACCTTTCCATAACCCACTGGGGTGTTGGAAACCATCATTTGGAAAACACTAGCTTAGAGTAAAGAATAATGAATTGTGCCTCTGTCCTGGGTACCTGCCTGCTTTTAGTCTCTGTTTTGGGGTTCTTGAGTTATTACTCTGCTAGAAGGTTGCAAACAGTATCTGTCTTTGTTTAACTTCTGTGTGTATGCCATGAGCATAACATGCAACCAAGTATGAAAGATAGCGCTGACAGAAGACAAATCAGGGTCTCTCCTGTGTTGGAACCACTACTCTGGACAGAAGTCATTTTGAGGCACTTAGTTGTGCATAGGGCTTGCACTCTCTTTCTACATGGGGGTAAAATTCATTCAGAGCAGAAAAGGAGAGGCAGAGGGAGGGTTTGGTCTGTTCAACATAAGCCAGGAGGAGGAGCTCAGAGCTATGAAAATAAAAGGAATTCTGCATCTTTTCAGTTAGATTGGATGGAAATACCCATGAGATGAGTTCTGATTCCTGTCCACAGCAGTGCTTCTATGCTAGGAGGCAGAGGAGATGTGTGTGTGGGGGTGAGGGGTCATGGGTCCCCTGCAGATTTGCTGCGAGGTTTGTACTGAGCATGCTTGGTAACACTGCTGAAGTGAGCTGCCCTCACTCTGCTCCTTTACTATTGGCAGGCACGGGTCATCTCCTCTAGGAGGGCTGTAGATTACACCTATACATCTCCCCATTCGGGTAGCACATAAAAATCAAGATGTGCTTTGATTCCCTCCCCCAACAAAATGTAGGAGAACTTTTTGTTGTGGATGTGGGCCATGTTTACACTTACACTGCACAGAGTTCTAACTTCACTTTAGTTTTCAAACTCTTCATAACCTTGTCCCAACTGCATCTCTGCATTCATCTCACTCTTCTACAGGGTGATAGGATATCTCATTTGTTGTTTTAATCTTTTCCACACCCAGCTTAATGCCTTTAATTTTTTCCTTATATTTGGAACAGCTTCCCAATTATTATACTTCATGTCCCTCCTGTACCTAACGTACTGTTGGAAAGTCCTCATTTTCCATGCTACACTGACTACATTTCGTTCTGTGAACTGTCTTATATGCATCTATTAGATAAGTTCTTGAGGGTAGGGTTTCTCTTTGTGTTGTTCATCCTTCTAATTACTTAGGAAAGATTTGGATTCCACAAATAGGATATTTTTCTTGTGGAGAAGAAACACCTGGACACAAACTGAGGGTATGTTAGTCTAGACTCCTGTTTACAGTATAGATACCTGCTCTAACTACTTCGAGTTTCTTTTTAAATTAATCCTTATTCAATAAGAATATCTCAGACTGAGATCTCCTTCCATCTGAGTTTCTCCTTAGCCAGTAAGGAATTTGGTTTCATAACACTTCTGTGAGGTTGACAATTATAATATCCCTATTTCACAGGTGAGAAAACCGAGGCACAGAGAGATTAAAGCCTTTTTCCCCCTCTCAAAATTTAACCCTGCAGTAGGCAGCTGTATAGAAGTGGTTTCATGTTTGGAGGTGCTGAGGAGCCCCAACTTTGGCTGACTTCAGTCATCCTACAAACTAATTTTCACTCAGCTGTTTCAAATTCCATGGAGGCCCTTCTGACCCCCCAGAATAGCTGGAATGCAGCAACTCTCTGGCCATGTCTTGTAACTCTCAGCCACTTTCCAGCATATCCTCTATACACCAGTGGCTGAGAGAGGATGTGGTGGGGTGCTCACTAGTTTAGGAAGGGTTAATGAGGCTGAGAAGAAGCCAATTAAGTGGATAAGCCACACCTGAGGGGAATTAGGTGGCCTAAGTAACCCCAATTGGTGATGGAGCCCAGCTCAGAAGGAACAGGTGGGATTTGTATAAAGCCAGGAAGTTGGCATCAGAAAAGGGCTGCAGTGAGAAAACCTGTAGCTACTTTCTGGATGTTGGAGAGTGAAGAAAGAAAACCCTGGGGGAGAGCAGAACCCCAGTGGATCCAGGCCCTGAAGGAAGGGTTTATCCAGAAGGGTGGTGGAGCAAAAGCCCGAGAGAGGCAGAGTGGGAAAAGTCTCAGGGAAATAGCAGCAAAGTGGGACATTGCAGACACTGGCTGCTGATTAGAGGGTCCCTGAGCTGGAACCCAGAGTTGAGGCAGACCTGGGTTCCCCTACCAGAAATTGGGAAAGTGGCACTGTTGGGGCAGAGAGAGAGAGAGAAGACTGCCATTTTGGATGTGGAGGTTTTGATAACCACTGGAAAGGGAAAAGACACAGTGACCTGGCTGGACGGCTAAGCCAAAAAGAGAGAGCACCTTGACTTGCAGCCAAAGAGAGGCGTCGGGGCACGTGAACAAGTGACAGAACTGAGCATTGGACCTGGAAGGAGCTAATCCCCAGAGCAGCCAGGAGGAGGAGCCCTAGTGGTGAATAAACCCTATCATAGGGGGGATCGCATTAGAGCCTTTATGGTGGCTCTCTGACACCTGGGAATTCCCTTCCACCGGTGTTGTTTTTGGTGGCTAGATTGTCCAGGTTTATGGCTACTGAACAACAGGTAATCAGGGCCTAAAGGAAGGAGTTGCCAAAGCCCAAGTGTTACCTTATGTTCTCCTTTACATACTTGTAAGCACTGAGCTATTTATCTGTCAGTGAACTAGCTATGATTCAGCATTACCCATTAAGCTTTTCTGTTCATTTCTAAATCCATGCTATGGAAACACACTGGAGATGATCACTCTTGCTATTCTAAATTGCCATGTATAACTATGACTCTATATAAACAATAATATTATTCAAGCCATGTCCCTTTTCTCTTTGTAGCAAGATAAACATTTTCTGTGCAAGATAAAATTTTAATCCCCATCTCCCTTATGTCACTGCCTCATCACTATCATTTAGTCAGGAAGCAAAAAAGGCTCACTTGGGTTTGAAGCTATGAAATGGAAACACCTTGTCTATCAAGATGAAAATTAAATTAAAATTTTGGAGTAGGCTTTAGCCCCCGCTCCCTTTTCTTAAAAGGTCCTCTCTCTGGCGATCGGTCTTCTCTTTGGACTCTAAATCGTCAGAAGGGTTTTTCTTGGTGATGTACTCGCTCTGCCTACTCAAGGAGACCTATACGTTGCTGACATTGGGGTCTTATTACAAGTGCCTTTGTAAGGGGGACTGTTGGAGACAAATGTAATCTGTGAATAGAGATGGAAACAAAAGCGCTATTAGAAGGGTAACTGCACATTTTTTTTCCAGACCTGTTGTTGGTGTGAGCTTGGCTAGATCTAAAATCAGTAATGGAATGCCTGTGCAGAATTAAGAATGGCCAAAACAGTTGAAACTCAGTTATCTGCCAAGACCTGAGCCCTGCAGCTGTGGTCCCCAAACTGTAGTCTGTGGAGTACCTTAGATACTGTCAAAAACTTACTGATGGTCCATAAACTATCTGGGCATGTGGTGCTGGCTCTTTTCTTTATTGGCAGCTACTAAATTGCACTAAAAGACACTGAGAACCTATTACTTTCTTAATATTTTTTCATGACACCAATTGTTGTAGTGGCCACAGGAATGTGGGGTTCCAGGCGAGAGGGGAGGTGCTCTGCGCTATCATGAAAGAGGAGAGATGTGGTCTGTGAGAATCTCTGTAGTAGCGTGGTCCACACTAAGAAATTTGAGAAATCTTATTTTATACTGGTGGCTGGGCTTTCAAAAGTGCTCCCACAATTGGACCCAGATTTTAAAAAGAGCCCAGCTCCAATTTAAGCACCTGATTTAAGCACATATGTCTGCTATGGTGGCTTTATTGTTCTGGGAGCAAAACAAGCTAAAACAAAAAGAGGCTTTGCAACTCCGGGAGGAGTGACCAAACCATTTAAACGCACAAGGCATTCTGTGTGATGTCTAACTTCTACTGAATTTCAGTGGAAGATAGGTGCCTGTCTGCATTTTTAGGGCCTAAATAGCTTTGTAAATTTGGCCTACAGTGTCCAAACAACTCTGAAGAACAAATTTTGTAAAAATCAGAATTCAGATAATTCAAAGATAAATTAACAGAATTTATTTTTCCAGTTCTATCTAGTTTGCCCAACAATAGCACCTGACTTAACTCATTTACATGCATGTCATTCAGGAGTAATACTCCTAGCATCAGTGTGTGAAGGGGGGGGCCTTTGTAAAACAGGTGTGAGTAGGAGAAAAAAGGTTCCTAGTATGTCTAATTCCTCATCCTCTCAGAGCAGCCAACTTTTTATAGATGTGATGAGCCTAACTGAGTTTTTGCAAGGCATTTTTGGAAGAAAAAATGTCAATGAAATCAAAAAACAAAGCTTTTATGTTTCTTTCAGGAAACTGAAAATCCAAAATCTGAAAAAACTTTCAGTTGCCAAGACCCTCCAAATTCGTCAAAAATGAGACATTACCTGTGGAAATATCCATACTGTCAAAAGCCATTTTTGTTGGGGCAGAGGAGCTTTTGAGCAAGAAAACTTCAACCCCAACCAGCTGTACTAATGAGCTCTCTACAGTCTTTTTCCCCTGCAATCATTGATTGAAATTAAGAGCATCTAAGCATGGCTGCCTGCACCAAACAAGCAGATAGAAAAGTCATCAACTGTGGCAGGAGAAACAAAGATCCCACAATGCCAGTTCAAGACTCTTCATAATCAGTACACTCACATTGTCACTTCTGGCACTGTAAGAACGTGTATACATATTGGCTGGCTCGAAAAGCATAATGCGCCTGAACATCCACCGTTGCCATTAACTTCAATGGGAGTTGAGAGGTACAGGAGCTTTGATTCTCTAAAAATAGGCCTAAAACCCCAGTCTTAAGTCTTTTCAGCCCACTATTAGTGATGCTAATTCCAGTTTTTTCAGTCTTCTCTTTATATTCTATTTTCTTTGTAATGTTCATCCCTGACCTTTGCTATCTGCAGTGCTGTGTATTTAAAAAAAATAGGTGCTATTGCATAATAACTTCCTTTTTCTTATCTCTTGTAATGGTTTACTATTTCCTTTCTTTATGATTATTACTGCCAGCCTGTACATTTGTACAGAATTTAGAGCTTCTGACACTGTAGTGTAAGTGAAACACAAAATGGTTCCTTGTCTCTCTGAAGTTGCTAGCAAATGGCCTCAGTATCATTGAATAATCAGTAACAATTCACTCTCATCACTCTCTATCCTTCCTTGAGTTATATGGGTGAAGCTTGTCAAGAACTGATCTGAAAACTGGTTCTAGGTCAGTTAGGAAACTTCCCATCTGTCCTACTCATAGTCTGCATTAATTTCTCTCAACTGTTCTTCATATTATAACTTTGGGTCCAACTAAAGAGCACACTGGGCACTTAGGATGGGACGCAAAGGTGCCATAACACTTACAGATATATATATATATATTTTTTTTTGCCATCTCTGCACTGGGCCAGTCCCCATACAAGGTAGAGTAGCCTGAGGGCTTGTTCCAATTTACCTCACCTACTGACAGCCTGAACAAGCTGAAATGGCAGCCAGCTCTCCAGAGCATAAGCAGCATCCTGGGTATGACCTTTCCCTCATCTATGCCTCCTACATTAGCAGCAAGGGGGATGGTGACTTAAAGCCCCTTTGCTGGCCGTCCATCACTAGAAGTCCCTGGTACACTGGGCAATTTCTCTTGTGGCCCAACATGCTGGCGTCAGGGATGGCTGGTGCTGGCAGAAAGAGCACTCCGGTGGTTAGAACCTGGGCTTTAGATTTGTTTAATCACCAGACTAAGTTTTGCTCCAAACACAAAAGATAACATCTATCCTATTTTTGCTGGCATTGAGATTTTTGCCCCTGAGTTCATTGAGAATAAGTTCAACCCATGATCCAGCGTGTTCTCTATCAGTAAGAAGAGGGTTTCTGTAATGAGCTCTGCCTCTGACTCATGGTGTGACCTGGGGAAATCATTTAATCTCCCCTTATCTGTTTGCTCGTCTGTAATTCTAGGGATGATGATATCTGAATGCCTACCTCAGAGAGCTGTTGGGCCACTAATTATTCTGAGATCCTCAGCTGAATAGTGCTGTATAGGTACCAAGTATGCTCATGTATGATTTCATCCCTAGCTGTACTGCTTTATGAAATGCATTGACTAATATAAACAGGCATAGATGCATAGCTCCCTATTGTGTATGCTATGCATGGAAATATATTTTGCTTTTATTACATTTGATTTTTTTTGAAAAATTCTAAGATTTGTTTTTGTACTATAATTAATGCTCTTCAAAAATAAACAAATGGCATACTCTTCTGCCTCCAGAAAGCGTACTTGAAAGAGGATGTTTACATGGCTATGTGAATACTAGGTCAAAGTGCAAGACTATCTCTGAAGATTAAGATGTCCTGCCTTACTAATGACTAGAGTTGTTCAGACAAAGATCATTCTGCTTTATGGAAGATGCTGGTATTTCAAAATTTGGTTTCATTCAGTTTTGGAATGAAAACCAAAAATTTCAAAGTTATCTGCAAGAGGGGAATGGAGCCCCAAATCTTGGGCAGTTGATTTGATTGGCTGGCCCAGAGCCAGGGATTCTGGAAGCCCCCATCTGTGAATCAGTTTGTCAGTGGTCCACCCCGGAGCTGGGTGAGCAAGCTGGCAGGAAACCAGGCAGACACAGTTCCATCAGAACTTTGTAGAAATTGAACCATCTCAGAGACATGTTTCAATTTCAATGATTCAGTAAATTCCAACAAAAATGTTTTGTAGAAATTTTTCTAGCCAGCTCTGTTAATGAAGCATGGAGTAAATTTTAAAAAGTTAAATTAAACAATTCTCTAATGTATTGGTAGTTCTGAAACATACTACACATACAGTATTAAAAGGAAAGGACTCTTCATTAGGGTAAATACAGGGTGGGCAGTGATATCTTAGATTTGCCCATGGGCTAGTGTATCCTGAAAAGACTGTCCTGGTGTGTGGGGAGGAGGGGGAGGGAAAGAAGTGTAGTTTACTCTTCCCTTTAAGTCTTCGATGTCCCAGCTAATACGAGGATACCAGCTGATTCTAACTGTGCTGGTTGGTTGACTGGCTGATATCCATCCACTAGGAACAGGACCAAGATCACCAAAATCATTCCATATACATCACTGATCATCCATCGGAGCAAAGATGACTGCTGCAAAATACCAAGCCGAGACAGATATGAACAAATTATTTGGAGACAAAAGCTTCTGTATATGTCCAACAGACCCCTGAGCCATCCAGTCAGCTTCTAGTATGGGAAAGTGTTTAAAAATGGCGATATGTTGTTGTGACAAAGGATGGAGAGGTATGTTTTTAATGAGATGAAGTTCTAAGCTTTCTGACTAGGTCATGAATTGTTCAGCATTCCTTTTTCACATCCAAGAGTTTGTCAGAATTGGGAACGGCTGGAAACAGCTACTTCAGTGCTGTTCTTAGGCCAGTGTTCAAGCCCCAGATGAAGTTGCAAAGGACATGAATTAGATGGCTTCAGATGACTTCTGTAGGGACTGGTTTCAAAGTAGCAGCCGTGTTAGTCTGTATTCGCAAAAAGAAAAAGAGTACTTGTGGCACCTTAGAGACTAACAAATTTATTTGAGCATAAGCTTTCGTGAGCTACAGCTCACTTCATCAGATGCATCCGATGAGGTGAGCTGTAGCTCACGAAAGCTTATGCTCAAATAAATTTGTTAGTCTCTAAGGTGCCACAAGTACTCCTTTTCTGTAGGGACTTAGTCCACACACCACAGCTGAACTGGCAGCCTTTGGTAAGAAGCTTTGAGTTGGAGGGGGGAGACTGAATTCTCTCCTCCCAAAAGAGTGTGATGTCTTTTGTTCAAGATCACAGTCACTTCAAGCTCAATACAGAGTAGCTTGCACCATGACCTGCTGGCTGCACCCCAAGCCAATGATTACACTGCATCAGTTTTTATTGCCATCGCTTGCTTAACCTTCACCATCACAAAGATTAACAAAGCAAAATAAAAGGAAAGAGGAGCAATCCAGATGCAAGAAAAAGTGACCAGATGTTTCGGTTAAATTGGACCAATCCCTGGATATTAATATGCTGTTCTGTTGTCATAAAGAAAAACAAATCTTGTGTTATTGAAATACACCAATTTTCAGCACCAAAGCCCATTGTTCTCCCCTTTCAGACAGATGTCTGATTTTGCAGCTACCCTGCCTCTCTTTGCATCACAAACTGTAACTGAAGAGAAGGAGCTCCCCTACCTGGAAAAAAATAATAGCTTGCAAGAGAATCAAGTCCTGTACAACAATACAACTTTTCAAAGCGACCGCTTTTCTAGTTTTTAAAGCATCATGTACTGTCAGATGCATTCCCCAGTTATTGGAGCTGCACACCTTATGAACTTCTGATAGAAAGTGTGTATTCTTACAGCTGTGTGGATACTTCTGGAAGTATTTTTCTATGGTCATTCAAATAAAAACTGCAAATTTAGTTTCAGTATTTGTAACCTTTTAAATTAAGAACATAAGAATGGCCATACTGGCTTAGATCAAAGATCCATCCAGCCTTCTGACAGTGGCCAATGCCAGGTGCTTCAGAAGGAATGAACAGAACAGGTAATCATCAAATGATCTATCCCGTCGCCCATTCCCAGCTTCTGGCAAACAAAGGCTAGGGACACCATCCCTGCCCATCCTGGTTAATTGCCAATAAACTTATCCTCCATGAACTTCTTTTTTGAACCCTGTTGTAGTCTTGGCCTTCACAACATCTTCTGGCAAGGAGTTTCATAGGCCGATCATGCGTTGTGTGAATAAATATTGTTTATAATACTATAATAGTTAAATACTGTTTGTTTGGAACCTGCTGCCCATTTTTTGTGTGGTGACTCCCTAGTTCTTGTGTTATGAGGAGTAAATAATGCTCTTTATTTACTTTCTCCACACCAGTCATGATTTTATAGATGTCTATCATATCCTGAAATTAAATGCTACTGTAGGGGCTGTTGTGGTGTTAACGCTCCTCCCCTCCCCCAAGGGATATTAAAGTTTATTATGTTTGATCACTATTACCAAGCAGTTCAGCTATATTCACCTCTTGGACCAGACCCTGTGCTCCTCTTAGGACTAAATCAAGAATTGAGCCTCCCTCATAGGTTCCAGGACTAGCTGGTCCAAGAAGCAATCATGTAAAGTGTCAAGAAACTTTATCTCTGCATCCCATCCTGAGGTGACGTGTACTCAGTCAATATGGGAATAGTTGAAATCCCCCATTATTATATAAAAACCACACCTCAATATTTATATACAAATAACCTCTATAATATCTGAGCATTTCAGTCACTATCACCATCCTGGTCAGGTGGTTGGTAGTGTATCCCTACTGCTATATTCTTCCTACTCAATAATGGAATTCCTATTCATAGAGATTCTATGGTACAGTTCAGTTCATTTAAGATTTACACTTCATTTGACACTGTGCTTTTTCACATGTAGTGCCACTATATTTTGTACCCTGGTATTCCCGTGTCCCACTGATTATCCTCACTCCACCAAGTTTTTGTGATGCCTGTTATATCAATATCCTCATTTAGTACAAGGCACCTCAATTCACCCATATTATTTAGAATTCTAGCATTTGTATATAAGCACTTGTCACTTTTTAGCTGACTGCCATTTATGTGATGTAATTGAATTGGACTCTTTTTCATTTGACCATTTCTCATCAGAGCCTACCCATATTTTATCATCTTCCGTCCTCTCCTCCTTACTAGGATACAGAGAATCTTCATTAATAGATCCTCCCCTGCGGGGATGTGTCTGTCCGAACCACATGCTCCTCCACATCTGTCGGCTTTCCCTCGGCCCTTAGTTTAACAACTGCTCTATGATCTTTTTAATTTTAAGTGCCAGCAATCTGGTTATTTTTTGTTTAGATGGAGCGCATCCTTCCTGTACAAGCTCTCTTATCTTCTGCTGATATTCATGTGAGGAATATTTTTCACTAGCAAGAATATTAGCAGAAAATGAAAGTCTCTCAAATTATCCAACTATGTGGTATTGACCCACAAAGACTTCTGGAAGAGTTGTTTACATGGTCATCTTAAAACCTTTGATTTCCTTCCTGTTTGCTAATGTCTTCCAGTCAGGAAGCAGAAAAAAAAGTCATGCGACTTAGGTGACCTTTCATACACCAAGTATAAATACGGGCAGCAAATAGCCAAAAATGGACATTGACAAACAGCCTGTAGACTGAAATATAAAATCAGGCTCTTTATAATCATTGGCTATAACTCGATTTTTTTGCGCCTCTCTCTCTTTATCATCCTCTTACACCACACTACCTATTTTGATAGAGGAGAAGTGCATGGCTGTGTGTTTGCAAGGCATCTCTGCTTTGAGTTTTTGGGAGATCTGGCATGCGCAGATATCCGAGACACATCCAGTCTTGAAGAGTGCCAAATTGCAAGAGAATTCAAAGTGTAGGTGTCTGGGTCTAGCAGAGTCTTAGCTGCACCTGGCAACGTTTCTTTCAAACGAAGGAGCACATGGAGGTGGTTTTAGGAGAGGAAGACAGTTGCGCTGAAACAAAGGTGAGGAAAATTGTAGAAAGCAGATTTGAGGAGGTGTAAAGTTGAGCTCCTTATCTGAACCTTAAGTGAACTGTAGAAATCGGAGATGAGGGGGAAATACCTGTCAAGTCATTTAGTCCATCTGCATTCTAGTAGGCTATTCCCTTTTTTAATTTTTACCTTGATCTTTCCTGTTACATACCTTATTTTTCCTCTCTTTCCTCTCAGTGTGTAAGGCCTTAAGTTGTACAAGTTTAAACATGTCAGTTAAGATTGATTTTTGGTTTAAAAAAACAAAACAAAAAACTTATTTATGTTGGTAAAAGCCGTAGTGTGGATTCAGTTATTCCAGTAGAATAATTACTCCTCTTCCTGTATGGGAATAACTACACAGGTATAAAACATCACTCCCAATACTTCCTACATGGCACAGAACAGCTGATCACGGCAAGTGGGAGGTGCTGGGAGGGAGGGAGAGGAGTTGATCAGCAGGGCTGCCAGCAGGTGGGAGGCACTGGGGGGAGAGGGAGCAGCTTGACTGCCAGTGGGTACTAACCCACTAATACTTTTTCTGTGGGTGCTCCAGCACCCATGCTTTACTTATTATACTAACATAGGCTCCCTCAGGCAAAAGAGGCCAAATTCTGAGGCACTGTGTGAAGTGGTGATGCGATAAGTTACCAATTTGTAAATGGGGGGGGAGTCAAAAGTAGTCCAGTGCTGGTGTAATTTATGCTATCTGCTTCCTCGGTGAGTAAATTACACCTGCTTAGTCTTTTTTAATATTCACACACAGACTCCGACTCCTCTCTGATCTGAGCTTGGCCCTGTATGCACAAGAGGACTGAGTTACAGTTGCTATGAGATCCATAAATTTGAATTTCCTGACTTTGGTTCATTTAAAATCTCAACCAATACTATTTCAATAGCATAGCTTTTACACTTAAATAAGCACAGGTTTATGTTAAAATAGTCTACCTAACTTTTAGAGTCAAATGAAGCTTTGAATATTTCCATATGGAATAATGCATTCTAATAAACACCTGTAGTCAGATCTGTGCAAACCCTTCCAAGTTTGTATCACCACGGCTTCACAAATTTCTTGAATGGAATCCAGTTCTTAGAGGTTTACAAGCTTAGAAGTTTGAAAAGGTTCACAGTCACAGGCAACCACTGTTCTCATGGACTAATCTCACTGTGAACCTACAGGCAAAGCTTGTGTTTAATATGTTCATGCTTGTTTGCACAGTCTCACTGTGGTTCACTGACTTGCTAAAACTTAGAAGTTTGACTGTTCACCTCTGTGCAGAGTTACCAACTTACAAAATATTACTGAGTCAAGCTATCGTGACCTTATGCAGCCATATCTCAAACTTTTGCCCTTATGCTAAATGGCTGACAGCTTCCATTAATTTTAATGGAATTGAAGCCAGGTGGCCCTCAGCTAAGAGAGCTGTAATTTCACTACAGCTTCTTCAGGTAGAAGGGAGGCTACCCCTAGTCAAGAGGGCTAATATCCTGTGGTGTTTCCACTTGGACAGCTCTTAATGAAAATGGCAGCTCCAATGACCCATGGGGAGCAAACCAAATAGGAAACTGTCACCAGACAGGACAATGTAAGGATGCAGGTGATGTAGGATGCAAGAAAGGGAATAAGGGAGCGTTGGGAAATGTGAGGAACAAGAGGGAGTGACTGGTACAGGTAATGGGGGGCAGAAGAGGAATTTGATGGGCTGGAGATTTTGAGGGGAAAATAATTTGGAGTATGGAGGGGGAATATGGGTGGGTGCAGGAGCAGGCAGTGAGATGTAGAGGGAAAAGTGGGTTGATGAAGTGGAAGGGTGAGGGGATAGAAATAGAAAATGTGACAGTTCTCACGTCACTGGGTAGTAGAGGATAAATGAAGTCCTTTGTGCAGCCAACTCACTCAAAATGCCCTGTGAACAGCAGCCTGATAACTTTATCACATACAGATATTGCAAATGTTTGTGTTCACACAATGGCTGTAGAAACAAAGCCAGAGAGAACCATTTTGTGGTGCAGGATTTTCTGTCCAAATGCTTTGTGACAATGATTTCAAAGTCATCGGTTTGAATGTTCACAGAGCACATTATTGGAACATCAAATATTGAAATAAATCCCGCTCTGTTTGGTGAAAGGTGTGATGTTCCAGATGCAGCACTGCATTATGGTTCATTATTCACAGTATAAACACAAAACCTATCTATACTGATTGAAACTTCAATATTTAAGTTTAAAGGATTCCAACTTCTCAGAGAGGACTGGTGCCTTTTAGTATGATGGCAAAACCCATAGCAAACAGGAGTGGCTTATGAATTAAATGTGTAAAATACATTTTTCAGCTGTAACTGGTTGGGTTTTTTTAAAAGGCAAATGGAATTTCACTTAACATTCTAAAAAAATGAAGTTTGGGCTGAAAAAAAGCTTCAGATACTTCAGCCAAATGACTAATTTTTTTTAAAAAAATGAAGTGTCTGAAAAAGGCTTAAATGGAAGTGTGCAAAACTTATCTAGAATACTGTTAGTCTAACATGATAAGATACACACATTAAACCTTTCTTCCTTATTAGGTCTTGGGATTCATTCTAAAAATCAGCAGCTCATCCTTCTTTGAAGTAGTTTTGGGGTAATTATATATATATATATATATATTTAGAAATCATGGGACCTGATTGTCTTTGGAAACTGAGAGTTTTTCTTCTCGCTTATGCAGGTACCACTGCCATTGAAGTCAATGGGAATAACACCACTGTGAGTAGAGCAGAATTGGGCCATGTAGATGGTTTTGACCAATCCAGCATCAGCATTTCCCTTCTGGTTTAGAAATGGGTACAAAGTTATATATTTCCCATTTCTTGACTGTTCTGGCACTTGTCCCTGAAAGGGAGGAAAACCTTATAAAGTTTCTTTTGGCCCAGAAAAGTAGAAACATCTGTTGCAGTCATGAGTGGCTTGTTGGCTGAGTACAGCAGCCAGAGCCTGCGGTTGATTAGCTCAGCTGCCTTCACGAGCATTAGTGTAATCAATGAGAAATATGCTCAGTACTTTATGGGAATAAGTGTGATGTGTCATTCCATATTCTTTATGAAAATATGCTTATGATATGGATATAACTGAGATACTTTATGGATATAAGCAAAATACTTTATGGCTCATGTGAGATATCATTGGAAAGGCTATGATTTACTGAATGCCATTATCCAATTTGTATGCCTGTATCGTTTCCGTATCTGAAGTTAGGAATATTAACCATGTGTCTGTATTTCAACTATGCTACTTTGGGTGATGCCCACTGCTAACACATCAGGTACAACAATGGAAAAGCCACACAGAGCGGATGGCCCGTCAGCAAGGACAATGGACTGTGAAAAGCTTGGTGTTCCTGCAGATGCTCCATACTGCCACTGACTTATGGATGCTGTGATACTACAGAGTCAGGTGGTCTTGTCACCTGATAGAAAGCATTACTTGGATTTCTTGTAACTTTCCACTGTAAGGGAAGGGAGGCCAAGTTTGGGAAACAAAGGATTCCCATCTTTAAATCCTATTTAAGAACGAGGAGGAAGGTAAACAGGACTCCTCCTCTCCATGGCCGTCTGCCCAAGAGACTGCAAAAGCCATCTGAAGGGAAGGCAGGGTGGGGGTCCAGACTGAGGTGGGGGTTCAGTGTGAAAAGGAATATAACTGGAACTCTGAAACACAGAATCTTTGCAACCTGTCTGCAACAATATCTAGGGTGAGAAATACTATTTCTTAAGTGAAACTAGCTTAGTTTCCATGTTTGATTTCATTTGATCAATCTGCTTTGTTCTGTTACCTCTTTTACCACTTAAAATCTGCCTTTTATAGTTAAAATTTTTTATTAAACCCACTTTCGGTAATTTCTAATGTGGGGGGGATGGTGGCAAGTTGTGCATACATTCCTCCACATTAAGGGAGGAGGTGGATTTTATATCATCTTTGGGTCTCCACTCCAAGTGAGGTGGATACCTGTGTACTGGAGCAGGTCCCTTAAACTGAGCCTTCCCAGAACTGATCTCAGCATCTGTTTCTTTTTGTAGTTGGGGGTAGCACTGTTTGTGTGTGTGTAGGCTGAATAGCCTCATCCAGCAAGACAGGTAAAAAGATGCCCAAACTGGCATCACAGGTGGGCTCAGTAGTATCTCAGCACATCAGGTGGCATCCTAAGGGGTCCAACCCATCATAAAGAGACAATTATAGCTAGTTACAAATAAGTGGCAGGGAAGGAAAACAAGACGCAGAAATGTATTCGACTAATGGGTGTATCAATCCTTCAGAATCCAGAAATGTTAGGCCAGAAAAGTTCAGGTTTTTTTAAAAAGTAAAAAAAAAAATCAAATTGATGGCTTTTTGTAAATACAGCTGCTTAGCAAATTCAATTAATGAGTGACATGCTATGTCCACCTCCACCCCCTGGAAGGAACTTAAAATAACTAAATTGACACTGGGGAGAAAGAATTGGTTGCTGACCTGTCTTTTACTTGCCAAATAGCATGTTCCCTCACAGCAGAACTGGCAAAAGGCAGCACGTTTTGGCCTGAATGTTGAGACATTTCTGTTCTTTGAAACAGTCTAGCAGGTGCAAGTCAGAGCCTGTTGTGAGCCTTATGTATAGCTGCTTACTCATCTCTGTAGTAAAGTGAGTCACTCCACCTACTGTGCAGTGAGCCAGTTGCAGCATTTTATATATCTCCTGTAGAGGAAATCAGTTTTTATAAAGAAAAATCCTCTCCAATGCATTAGACTCTACAAAAATCAGAGACTCTCACCACTTCTCTAATAAAAGTTTAATGGTACACAGCAAGCAAGACCAAATCAAAAACATTTTACTGCAACAGACCTTGTAGGAGACAAAAAGGAGGATTTCAGTGCCAAAGATACACTTGTAGAATTTCAGGGGTAGTACTGAAAGCACCATAGGCAGTATGGTAACATGACCAGGAGGCAGTGATCAGGGATGTTAGCAAAAGGGGGAAGGAGGAGTGTAACGGGGCAAGACTCACCCCTGCGGCACATCCTGTCGGTCATCCTGGGAATTAGCTCTTTTTCCCTGGAGCACCCTCTGCAGGCTGGTGCCTCACTGCTGTTAGCCCCCATGTCCCTCCCAGACCCAGTGCCCCTTGTCCTTGGGCACTGCCCCCTGGCTGTACACCCACTCTGGGTCTCCCCACCCAGGGGAACCCCCACCCACTATCCCCACTTCACCTCAGTGGCTACTGCCAGTCACCATCTAGCCTCCTTTCACTAGGACCAACTGCAGTCTCTATAAGCCAATCATCACAGACAAGGGGGATTTGGACTAGCTACCTTTACCTACCCTGGGCTGCACCCTTGCACCTTTCTGGCCTTTGACAAGGCCACAGCCTGGGGCTTTTCCAGGCAGGAGCTCCCCAGCCCTGCTCCCCTCAGGTACTCTGTTCAACTTCCCAGCAACCAGACCCTTCTCCCTCTAGAGACAGAGAGAGACTGTCTGCTCCTGGCCCAGTGACCCCTTATAAAGCCAGCTGGCCCTGATTGGGGGGATGGCCACAGCTGAGGCTGCTTCTCCATTCAGCCTTCCACAGCCCCAGCCCTCCCTTGGGGCTGCTTTTAACCCATCCTGGCAGGAGCAAGGTGACCTCCCCCCTACAAGGAGGTACTCAAGTTGTCTCCTTACATTTGATCAGTAGGGGTGAGTTCTGAGACGTATGACGTAAACATGGCCACATGGCCAACCCTCTCAGGCTGGAAGGATGGTTGGGCAAGACACAAGACTTTCAGGGTATGGGGATGCTTACCACATGTGACTTAGTGTCATGATTCATAAATCTACAATGATTTAATGGTTTTAGGACTCCTGTGGAATTACCACTGACTTTTCTCTTTAAAAATTATTGTATTTGTAATATTGAAAAGAAAATTCAACCTTTTGGTTTCATACGCACTACTGTTTCAATAAGTATCCTGTTAGAAGATAAGACCAAACATACTTTCTTGGCACCAGGCAATAAACAACAAAGTTCCTTTCCCAAAACAGCCAATACTCCATTAGTCTGTTCAATTCATATTGAAAGCAACAGTAGTGACTTATTTTATGCTATGGTGCTTTGTGTCAGTTGCAAGTACAATAGACTATACTTATTATGCCACACTATTTAGTTACCATCCACTGAGGAAGGATGGTCTAGTGCTCTAGCCCTCTAGCCTGGCAATTAGGAGACCTGAGTTCAATTCTGTGCTCTGCTACAGCCTTCCTATGTAACCTTAGTCAACTCACTGGTTGTCTGTGCCTCAGTTCCAGATCTGTAAAATGGATGGGAAAAGCAGCACTCACCTAGCTCACATGGGTGTTGTGAGGATAAATACATTAAATGTTGTGAGATGGTCAGATACTGTGGTTATGAGGGCCATAAAAGTACTATTGATCAATAATGCAAATGGCTTGCAGAGCCAGACAGATTCTCTGTGTGAGCATTATAAAATATAACCCAGGCCCTGCAGGCTAAATCTGACCTTCCTTTATGCCTGTGCAACCCCACTTAAGTCTGCGTGGTGCACAATTTTTTAAAAACTTTTTTAGGAAGAAAAGAGGGAAAAAACCCTCACCTTTCCCCAAGAGCAGCATTGAAAGGGACTGTAGAAGCTCTTTGATATGACACTGTAGATCATCCTGCATGCACGCCCACTCAGAAATAAGAAGCACATTAAGAAAGAAAACACTAGCGTTGTATATTTAGCACACAAGTATTCCTCACATGTAATGCATTAAACTTCATCAAAATGCTTTTGGAATCCATGTGACTGTATCCTACATGGAAACCACATTAGAAGCAATTATTAAATGACTGGAGAGATAAATGTAGCTATTAATACTGCACACCTGCGGTTCTTCCCTGTGCACTCTGATCTAACAGCTGATCATTTGTAATGGCACAACCTCAACCTCCTGCCCACCTGCAGTTTGTTAGGATGACAGCCAAGGAACAGTACAGCTCAGTTACAGGCAACTGGGCTGCGAATCTACCAAAAGTCAATTCTTGTCATTTCATCGGTGACACATTCATCCAGTAAAAAGAAAAGGAGTACTTGTGGCACCTTAGAGACTAACAAATTTATTAGAACATAAGCTTTCGTGAGCTACAGCTCACTTCATCGGATGCATTTTAGCTTATGCTCTAATAAATTTGTTAGTCTCTAAGGTGCCACAAGTACTCCTTTTCTTTTTGCGAATACAGACTAACACGGCTGCTACTCTGAAACCATTCATCCAGTAAGTATTTCTGATGTGGTATCTGTGCTGCCCACATTTGCTCTACATGCATCCTCAATGGTACGCAAATTAGGCAACCCTTTTGTATTCAGTCTTTTGTATGCCAATATTTTGAAGCATTTCAAAATTAGCAGAAGTAAGAATGGCTTTTCTCAGCAGGGGGTGGAGTGCCTGCTGTTCCAGAGTGGTACTCCACAGCATTGCAGCTGCCAGAAAGGGCTGCTTAGCTTTCAGAGGAACAGGTAAAAGGGCTCCTTTCACATGTTTTCTGACAACTTGGCAGGAGACTTTATCCTATTTGTTTGGGACAAGAACTCCAAGTGAGACTGAGGCCACTCAAACTCATTAATTGGTCTTAATTCATAGACTACAGGTACCTAATTTCCATCAAAACACACAGTTTGAATGGCCACAGCTTTGTGATAGGATTTTCTATCAAAGGATTGCCTGGGGGGCTGATCTCCCTTTCCCAGGCAAACACCAGTGAGGGGGAGGGAAGACTCAGCGAGCTTCCCATTCCAGTTTCCAAGAGAGCAGTCAGAGGAGGGGTTTACTGCCCTACTCCCACTATGGAGCAGACAGGGGTTTGACACCGCAGAACCCATGACAGGTTTCAGAGTAGTAGCCATGTTAGTCTGTATCCGCAAAAAGAACAGGAGTACTTGTGGCACCTTAGAGACTAACACATTTAATAAATAAATTTGTTAGTCTCTAAGGTGCCACAAGTAGGTGTGGTGTTGGGAGTGGGGTGAGGGACAGGAGAGAGACTGTATGACTCTGTAATCTGGTGGTTAGAGTATTTAACTGGCAGGTAGAAGACCCAGGATCACCCACCCCCACAAATCCAATGACTTTTCCAATTATTTATCCACAATGGAACCGTTTCAACAGGAGAAATTGAGGCCCATATCCTATCCTATAGCCTCATGGTTAAAGCACACACTTGAAAGGCGGTAGAGCCTTGTTCAGATCCCTTCTTTTCCTCGGGCAGAGGGAGGACTTGGAAGAGGCATCGCCCACATCCTAGGTGAATATACTAACCACTAGGCTAAAATTTATGACTCTGAGAGAGGAGGTTGTGCTGTGGTGGTGTGAGTGCACCTACAGTGGCTGGATTTGATAGGCTTTCCAGATTGGGATCCTCAGGCAATTTAGGCAGAGGAATTCGTATCTTCCCCTAGTTTTTGCATTTGCTCTGGCACTTGGCTGTCTGAAAGCCTAGAGTAAGGCAGCCATGTGCACACGCAAGCAGAAACATAGGTGCCCAAGGAAATTTTACTGCAAAAATTTAGGTATTAAGAAAGTTTAGGCACCTACAGGGTTTGGTGGCAGCTGAATGGGGAGTTTTGTGATTTTCACGGGGGTCTGATTCTGAGATTCAGCCACCTAAAGTGTCATTTAGGGACCTAAATCCTCTTGTGCCCTCAGACAGGATGAAGGTATACTTCCTTGGTTAGCTTTCAGAGGAAGTTAATTGGCTGTTCAGGTCCTCAGTCTGCACAGGTGGAAATGTTTGCGTTAATGAAGCAGGGTTCTTGACTGAAGGCAATCAGGAGCTATACACTTGCAGCAGGCCACACTGACAACAAACACTAATTTGTAAGGAAGGAGGTCTTGTAGCACCAGCAGGTTATGGGGGGGTTGGTTTGTTTTTTTGAAAACCTTCTGAGTATTGTTATAAAAAAACTTAATACTAACTCTTGAGAATAAACATGTAAGAGGAAAGTTCTGTCTGGGAAAGATGACTGCTGCTGGTCTGCATTAGCTGGAGACCTATTTAGGGAATAGTGCCAAAATTTCCAATTGCGGTGGGCACCAAGCTTGGGATGTTGTTATATGTTTACTACTCATGCTCCAGGATCCAAGGGTGTGGAATCCAAGAGACTTTAGAAGCTGAGGTAAGTTCTGCATTGGCTGGGGTATAGTGCAAATTTGGTTTCTACACACACTGTTTTTGAGGAAAGCATTGATTGTTGCCTTATCTTCTTCTGCAAATACATATACTTTCTGAATGCCTTTCTGAACCTCCTGCTTCCTACCCTCCCAGTTGGCACAGAGGTACAGTCTGGGGTAGGTGTGGGAGAAAACTGCCTCTTAAACCTTAGACATTGTGGCTAGGGTGCTTTGTGGGAAGTCCTAGATTTTTGTATTTGAAACTGGCTGTGCTGCTATCTTGCTCACCCTCCCTTCTTCAATAAAAGGATGGTAGCTAAAAGAGTCATCATGATTAGTTGGGTGGGAAAACAACAAGCTCTCACAGAATTTAATTGGGATAGACAAAATAACACTAACAAACTTTCTTACTGATGTGGCACTTTACTTTTTCAAAATGTTGTGCAAACAATGCTTCTAAAAATGCTTGGGGGTGCCTGTTCTGAACTCCTCTTGTTCACTACAAATATATTCCTGTCAAAAGATTAACTGTGGCTCCACTCAGTGAACTGTTCTTGGATTGAGGCAGCTGAGGGTATTGCCTTACTCCAGACAAACCGAGAAAATATAATCCTATGAAATTCTGTATTTGCCATTCACCTTGGTTAACAGGTTAGATCTTCCAGCTCAAGTATCTACAGTGTGTGGGGGGTGGAGGACAACTGTCCTGGGATTTAAGCTGTGCAGTGCACATGTCCATATTGCAGAAGGGGGCTCCAAAGTAGTGGGCCTTTTAGCTAAATCTCCTGGCTGCCACAGTGAAATACTGAGGTGCACTTTATAACCTCCCCTAATTAATGAGTACATATAGACAAACAGATCTTTGTCTGCCATGCCCTAGAACAGCCAATGACCCCATGCTGCATGGCTTCAGCTATACTTATTAATTAGGCCATGATAATCAGTTATCAACTGGTTAACTAGGAGGGTCATATTCAGAAAAGGAAGTGGTAGTGATATATGTTAAGCTAACAGAGGTTATTCAATTCTATTAAATAAATTTCAGAAAGAATGGAGATTAGTGATATAGGCCTAGTGGCCAGTCTTTGTTTCGGCTGATTTGTTGCTTCTTGCATTTGAGCTAGGAGGAAGGGAAGGGAGGGGGGAAGAACACCTGAACTGAGTAATAGCCAAGGAAAATATAACCTAGTATTATGAGGACATTTCTCCCCCTTGGTCAGCATGTGTTAAATTAAGAACAATGACAACAAAAAGTCCTTCAAGAAGAGTGGGCTCTGCTTTTCCCTGAAGTAATAAGATGTATGACACCAGTAATGATGAATTCCTGGGGATCCAAGAGAATAAAATGTCCTTGGATCTACCACTCATTCATGAGGACATATGGTAAGCTCTACATGTGTGTCATTGTTCAGGCAAATTTGAGGACAACCTGTATGTGTGTGTGTTTTGGGGTTTTTTTGTTTTTTTAAAGAGAAAGCTCAGCTCCAAATTTGAGAAAACAGCACACCATGATTTCATTGTGTAGCTGCATATCAGAAGGAAAATCTCCAGTGAGACGCCTCCAGTATTACAACATAATGGTGAAGTTATGAAAAAGACTTATCAAGAAATGGCTCTTTGAATCAAATAAAAAACCCATTTGATCAGTTTTGACAGCCACCTGATGGTGTGTATATAGGCCTTTGCCAAAAGTAACAAAATAGCTGGTGAAAAAGCTGATCGTTACCACTAACAGCAATAAAATTTTTAAGGAACAAGAGTTTTTTGATGACAGTCCTTTTTCAAAAAAAACTTAGCATATACTCTTGTGGTGGCGCCATTTACTGAGCTAGACCATAATTAAATGCCAGCAATTCCTGTCTAATTTCCTGTTTTCTGGGCTATACTTTAAAAAAAAAAAAAAAAAAAAAAAAAAAAAACCACCCTGTGCTTTGCTGAAACTTGACAGAAAAGCTCTCCGTCTCACACTAAATTCTACCACAGTTATGAATTCAGGGAAATCATTTGGCCATTTTTACACTTGAATTGCACAAAATACATTTTATAATGTCAAGGCATTACAACTAAGATAGCTTAGTTATTTAAGGGGAGTTTTTGCAGGGTATAGTGAAAAATGCAAACTAAAATGCCACGCCTTTCTAGAGTTAGAGTAGAGTAGGCAGTTAGAGTAGTAATAAATAAAAACGTATTGATGGGCTAACCTCAGAACATCCAGCGATTCCGCTCAGGTGAAAGGCATCCAAAAGTTCATAGACATATTCAAACCTTTTTGGTCTAGAGATCCAGTAGTGATATAAGAACATTCTCTTATAGGAGACTATAACTGTAATACTATACCTTTTGTGAAGGGATAGAGCAAGAATTGGAATAGTCTTACTCATGGTATTAACTTCCACTCATTAATAGGTGCAAGAAAACTGAAAATTGTGAATTAATGTTTTTAATGACAAAGATTCTATTAATTCATTTTGAGTTTTGAGCTATGGATCAGAATTTTTATCATTGGAAAGAATTTGCCTATCTCTAAGAAGGACTCCTGGGGAAGAAATGGGAATAAACTCTTTTTACAGATTTCGTTCTTGGAATCAGATTTTAATCCCTTCAGTAGGAATGTTCTGGGGCTCTTGGTATACATGCAGGTTGGCAGGGATGATTTATATGCGAGTCTCTGCACATGCTTATACAAAACAGATACATGATATGTATGTTCTGAAGGCACAATCCTAAATCATATTCACTTGACTGAACCATTGTGGTTTGTCAGGTAAACAGTATACATTATTAACTCAAACCATAAACTTTAACGCCACCTTCCTGATGAAAGAAAAACATACACTAGCCCCACTCCGTCCTCATCTTAAAGAGCATCCAACATGTGACTGCTAAAAATGAAACTTAATCTTTGAGATTCATCCATACGTAGCTGGATCCAATGCCCATTGACTTCATTGGATGTTGAAATAGTCCTTAAGTCCTACTATTCTATACCCAAATTTTACTTCTAGTTACATTCTGATCTTGGAGTCTTTTCTCGAAAGAGCACATTAAGGCAGGCAATGTCTGCAGTAAAATATCAATTTCCACATACTAGTAATGGCCTTGTGAAATAACCATGCTGTGACTAGGTGGAGTTTGGTACCTAGCAAATGCGCTCTTGGAAAGCTCAGAGTGGATATAGTTGAGGCACAACAAAAAAAGCAATATACCATTAGGAAGGACACTGGTGTGCAAAAAGTTAACATGCAAATGTATAGATTCTTGATACATGGTATGAACTGTACTGTGCAATAGGACTTCCTTGTGAGATCATTCTTCATTTTAGGTCTAAATTTACCTCTGGCCAACAAAAGCTTACTGATATCACACAATTCTGTGTTTACATGTTTAGTCCATTTGACAGAAAGGTATAGTTAATATTAGGAACTTAACCTTGAAACTGAGTCTAAGTCCTTTAAAGAAAAGATTCCCACAGTTATTACAAAAGCTTCCTCCTATGTGTGGAGTGAGGGGGAGTGGTTTAAGTGTCTGTAAAACCCGCAAAAGGTCACAGGTAGGGACAAAAATAGAATACTCCCAACAGCTACACAGAGCGATCTATTGTGTAACAAATGAAAATTGTGTGTTTGTTCCCCAGATGTGGATCACAAGGGGTAAGCAAAAAAGCATATATTATTCCAACTTTGTGCTTTTCCTAGATACTTGTGTTCATTCACTCTAGGGACAGAATCTAAGATATAGTACAAGTAAAATATCATCTAAGATCCAGAATGTGTTGAAAAACATTCGATAAATTGACTAAACTTAAAATACTGTGTAGAAAGTAAAACAAAAGCATACCCTGACTAGCAGAAAAAATGTCTTTATAGTGAGATCCAAGAGATAATGGAACAGTCTTCTCCTGTGCTGGAGGTCCTATTGCTTGTGTTGTTTCAAACTAAACTGGACTAAGCACTGAAAAATGTATTCTTCATTGGCAGGGAATGGACTATGGTGAAACCCTCATGCTATAAGAACCTGATCCAGATAATTCTGTCTTACAGGCACAGTGCTATAGTGACTAGAGCATTGCACTGAGACTTGCTTCTATTCTTGGCTCTGACACTGACCTGTTGGGAGACTTTGGACAAGTCAGTGCAACTCTCTGTGCCTCAGTTTTTCCATTTGTAAAATGGGGGGTAATTATACTGACCTCCTTTGTAAAGCATTTTGAGATCTACTGGTGAAAAGTACTATGTACAATGTAAATTTGACCATTTAAATTGCTAACAGTATGATTTTTATTTGAGCATCTATCCTAGGACACCTTAAAGGGGGCCTGATTTTCAGAGGGTGTAGGTGCTGTACTTTCAAAAAATCAGATGCCTTTAAGGTGCCTCAAGTTGGGCACCCAAAATCATGCTGAATTTTCAGTGACTTTTGAAAACTTTGGCCAGTATCAAGCACATACATCGTAAATCTATTTGTATTCAGATAGGTCTATAGTATGTGCAAATGGGGAGTGTCAGCTTTATCCTGTGTGACAAAGTTCCTCCTCTAGCTTGGGGTGTCTTGCACTTATTGGCAGATTTGCTGAACTTGGAGCTTCACGGCAGCCCTTAGTTTGGCCGTTTTCATGAACCCACAGTCCAGGTCAACTCCTCCTGTGTCTGACCAGGAGTTGGGAGGTTTGGGGGGAACCCGGGCCTGCTCTCTACTTTGGGTTCCAGCCCAGGGCCCTGTGGAATGCAGCTGTCTAGAGTGCCTCCTGGAACAGCTGTGCAACAGCTACAACTCCCTGGGCTACTTCCCCATGGCCTCTTCCCAACACCTTCTTTCTGGTGTCTGATAATGCTTGTACTCCTCAGTCCTTCAACAGTCTGCATTCTCATTCTCAGCTCCTAGCACCTCTTGCTCCTAGCTCCTTACATACACACCACAAACTGAAGTGAGCTCCTTTTTAAAACCCAGGTGCCCTAATTACCCTGCCTTAATTGATTCTAACAGCTTCTTGATTGGCTGCAGGTGTTCTAATAAGCCTGTCTTAATTGTTTCCAGAAGGTTCCTGATAGTTCTGTTCAGGGAAAAGAGCCCCAGGTAAGTAGGTCCAATATATCTGCTTTCTGTTACTCTCCTGTAGCCTTCTGGCCCGACCCTGTCACAGCTGATGCAGAAGGGAAATGCTGGTCAGCTCCAAGAAAGAAATCAATAGAGAGTGGGGAGGATAGTGCCTGAGGGATAGCCAAGAATGAGTGAAACAAACCACAATTCCAGTGGATAGTTCTAAGTACCTGGGTTAACGGGCAGCAAGCACCTGATGAGCAAAGACAAGGATAAATGAAAGACATACAACAGCTTGAGCAGGAATGTTTGAGATTCCTCCCATTCATGTGGAAATGTAATAGCAAAAGCTATCTAAAAACCAGAATCTGGTAATGGCAGGTGCAAAAAGAAGTCTAATTAGTCTGTATCTTCCTTAGCAGAGGGTTTAATCTCAATTTTGCTTTCAGTAACTTTATTGGCATGACAAGGTATACAAGAGTTGCCAATGCTAATACAGCATCTGTGCCCAGGGGGGTGCACCATGTGTCCATTCTGTATTATTGTTAGTTTGATGTGGTGACAGGCTTTCATATTTCCCAAGGCTCTTTCTGCCATCTCTTGTCTCCAAAAGTTGAAGAGCTTTTCTTCCTGGCTTATTTTTGTGGAACATTTCTTAGTTTCTCAAGCTCTCAGAAATACTATTGTTCTTGCACTTCTTTGGTATTTTGCACAGAGAAACAGGCAGTCAGAGTTTATGAAGAATAAAGGTTTCAATTTCTCTTCTGACACATTGATTATAAAGACACTTGTCCTTGGATTTATACTGTGCTTTGTCTCCTGACTTCTGTTTCCGGTTTGCGATTATCAATACTGTATTAGATGAGAACCTGGCTGTGTTTTATACAGTTGATATAGCAGTGGTGTGCTGGTGTGATGCTTCTTTGAAGGTGTGTCTAGCTTTTTTTGTTTTGTTTAAATTTCGTCTTCCATTAGGCAGTATACTAGTTAAATTCTGAGGTGCTAAATGGGAGAGAAGGAACAGGACAAGGATGAAGGAGGAGAAAGATAGCAGTTAATAACAGAATTAGAGGGAAAACTACAAGTCTTAAGATAGTCCTAATAACTGATTCTGTTCCAACTCTTAGGAAGACAAATACAGAAACTGATACAGTTGCTAAGCCTCTGTGCTGAAGAATTTTGGAGGTAGAAATTGATTATTCCACTCAGCAAGACTATGCGGATGTTAATTTGTAGAGTGATGAATCTGACAGTGCAGCTTATATCCATGAAGATTTATATTCTCCTGTTTCCTCACAACAGCTAACCCACCCCTTGGAATCCATATTTGGATTGACAGCTCCTCAGCAAAGATGCCTTTAGAATAGAAAACACAAACATCCCTTAAAGGCCCCTCACCCACTTAAAAAAATATTATGGCTGTAGAAACAGTACAAATGTTTCTAAGTACAACAGTCTCTAATGACTAGATCAATTACTAATTTGAGAGTCTGGTGTTAGGATACAGATATTCAGGCCTGTCTGTAAAGGCCTATATTCTAAGAATTTAGGTGTATTCTTCTCACTTAGCTAGTTATAGAGGTATAAAAGAGAGAATCAAAATCACTGTCTGCCAGTGTAAGGGCCTTTTCTTACTGTGACAGTCTGAGGCCCTGTTCTTAGGCTATGGCCTTTGGCTAAGCAGAAGAGGCTGCCATAAGCTGGGAAGTGAATGGTCACATCTTTATATTCCAAACTAATCTCATTGAAATAAGGTGCTATTGGGCTGTTAGGAATACAGTCCTGTCCTGATAATGCCTATCACCTCCAGAAAAAGGGAAGTGCCTAGAAAATGTAAACAGAAACTTAGTTTGATAGCATCCTGGCAAGAACTCACTTATCAATAGCTGGGATGTGAAATCTTCATTTCTGTAAAAAGAAAAGGAGTACTTGTGGCACCTTAGAGACTAACAAATTTATTTGAGCAAGTCCTCCTTTTCTTTTTGTGGATACAGAGTAACACGGCTGCTACTCTGAAACAGTAAAATGATTGGTCAAGGTATAGCTAAGCAGAACTCAAGTTTTACTATATAGTCTGCAGTCACTCAGGAAGGGGGGGGGAATGGGGATGGGGAAATTGGAATCATGTTTTGCTAAGGGGGGGAATGGGAACGGGAACAGGGACACAGATAAGGCTCTGTGGTGTCAGAGGTAGGAAAGGGGACACTAAGGAAGGAAACTGGAATCATGCATGCTGGAAGTTCACCCCAATAAACATCGAATTGTTTGCACGTTGGACTTCGGGTATTGTTGCTCTCTGTTCATGCGAAAAGGACCAGGGAAGTAAGCGGGTGAAGGACTAAGCCCCTAACATCTGGGTTATTCTACGAATGGGGTTTCTTCACGTAATTAAGTTAAATTTTAGCAAATGTTGAGTGCTCCACTCAAATGACTCATTTGTTTATGGCAAATGGAGGAATATTTTTTTTTCATTGCCAACTTCTATTACATTTTCAAGATTAAAGAAGAGTCAGCCTATTCTACTCCTTGGGTGGGAGGTCCAGGATGACTTAAGGTGTTTTCTTTTTAGCCTTCATGGTTTTGTAACCTAAACTAAATGTGATCTTAAATCATTTAAACTATAGTGATCACTAAGGCAGTCTGAAATGGAGGCAACTGATCAATGTGAGATCTTACTGCAATTTCTAATGACATGCTCAACTCCTAATAGTTTATGAGAGAGTCCAAAAGTTGATCTCCGCAGATTAGACACCCTTATGTAAAAAATACAGTCAAATTACTCCATTCTTCATAGAGAGGGGAGGTAAATTGCTACTGTATTACTAAAATGTAGGGGTATAACAAAAGTCCTGTTCAAATAGAAATCCTTGTGTTGAAATGTAGTAGTCCTGCATGGTAGGCAATCCTACTGGCAATCCTTAAATACATTGCAATGACCAAAGACAATGATAAAAGATTTTATAATTTATTATGTATATTATTGTAGTGCCTAGAGACCCAACTGAGACCAAGGCTCCATTCTTCTTGGTGCTGTAGATAGGCATAATCAGAGATGGTCCTAGCCCCAAAGAGAACAATTTAAATAGACAAGACAGACAAAGGATGGGTAGGAGGAAATACTATCCCCACTTCACAGATGGGGAACTGAGGCATAGAGAAATTACATGAATTTTTCAAGGTCATACAGGAAGTCCACAGAAGAGCTGAGAAGTGATCTCCTTAGTCCCAGACCAATGCCTTAATCAGAAAAGCCTCATGTTAACAGACCTGTCTCTGAGGCTGAAGATCAGAGAGGAGCTAATAGGGAGGTAGAAATGTTTCTGGATCAGATGATTGGGGTTGGCCAGATTTTCTAGAGCCATCTGTAGAGATTCTAATAAGCACCTCCATCTGGCAGTGTCATAGGCCTGCTGTGCCTAGGAAACACAAGCCTCTGGATCCCCCCTGGTATTTTAACTCCCTCAAGCATGAGTGGAGTCCACGCACTGCCCCAATCTCAGGGTCCCAGAGTGCACACTCAGGGCGCAGATCTTCTATCTGGCATTCCCTTCTGATACCTGTAACCCACTGTCTGTCTGCCTAACCCCTCTGGGTACATCAGTTGTCCCTCAGTTTCACTGGTACTTAAACACACTGTCTCTCAAAACTCCTCTACATAGCTGTATGAAGCTCTCACTCTCACAGCAGTTGTGAAGTAGTTAACACATGTTTTCTATAAAGTCTAACACATTTATGCTCTTTTACATAATGTAAAGCACATATCATATTAAGCAATAAACACTACATACACATCCTGCCTCAGTTCCCTTCCCACTCTAGGGCATTCTTTAGGCTGGTTCAGAGACCGTTAGGTTGTCCAGGGTCATTTCTGCTTCAATGCATGACTTAAGGGCTGCCACAGACTGGGTTGTTTCTCCCTCATGGATCAGAGGACAGTGGCCCATGAGCAGACCAGCTTCTGCCTTTTTAAAACTTTCAGCCCCTTGTGTCTGTTGACACCCTTCCCAGCTTCCACAAATGAGCACAAACCATGACCAGATGACTTTTACCAAGTCAACTTTGCCATGCTAAACCAGCCCTCCTGGGCAAGACCCAGTCTCTTGTCTAGAGTAAATAGATTTCCAGTAATTAGGTCAGCTAAAGTCAGCTATCCTATTTAAAGTCAGCTATCCTCTATGGTCAGTCATGTATCTTTACCTGTTGGGGCTTCAGCCCAACATGGAGTCAAACAGGCAATGAGCTGCAAATTCAAAATGGAGTTTGCAGCCTGATGCAGATACAGAGTGTTCATAATCTCACATAGTTAATAAACTGTACAAAAAAATTCCCAAATCCTCACACCATCCATGCCTGTTTCATGAGAATGGGGTACGTTTGTCCAATGCTGTCTCAGATACCCAAGGAAGCTGTATATATGTATTCAACTGGGAACATTCATGTATCTTGCTGACGTTTTGTGATGAAAGTCCTTGATGGTAAATGTTAGGTTTTGTCTTAGTCCCTAACCTCAAAGTAGTCTTGACAACCGTCAGGTCTTCCCAGCATCATCCTTTTTTGTATGTGTCCTAGGAAAGCTATGAATCTTAAGTCCCAGTTTTTGCACCTTCCTTTCCCTGGCTTGGCCCATCTTTCCCTCCATATTTCTTCTCTGTACAAGGGAACACTCTTCGTTCGTCCTCTGCTGAGTCTGAGTTGTGGGGGCAGGATGAAGAACCACTTGCTTTGGATTGAGGTATGGGGGATGCTGCCTGTGGGAAAGACCCAAGCATTCTATTTAAGCCTGGGTTTGTGATGGTGGTGAGGAATGTGGGGCCAGGCCAGGGTATGCAGAGCCCATCAATAGCTCAGCACTTTCCCCTTAAACTCCTTAGTGTGTTGCCATTTCAAACAGAGTATGTGGGACATGGAGGGAGCAAGAGGCACTGAGCTCTACCCTTGCATAGTTGAGCCAGATTTCCCACTCTCATCTCCTGGGTTTTTGTACCTCAGAGGTGGCAACCCAACCCCAAAGTTTGGGTGTAGATGTGGGTTTGAGATCTGCAGAGGTGCAGGAAATGTTGGAAATGAACCATGGGTGGGGCTTGGGATTGGGCTTAGGTAAGGGAGTCCAATCCTGTGAGAAAACTGGGATTGCAGCAAAATTAAGCCCCCATCCTAATTAGCAGCACACAGACTTCTGGGCCTGCAGGCTTCATTAACATATTTGTGCCCACAGGGGCTAGGGGATGTTATGTCACTATGACTTAGCATTGATTTAATAAGGCTCTGTGTCTACTTGACATCTTTAAAACAAAACAGTCCTCTGTGGGTTTTATTGACGCTACCACAAATGACACCAGCAATGCTAATTATTAGCTCAATAGATTATTTGTGCTGTGATGATTTCAATTTTTAATTATAAGGTCACCATGTTAGCTAATGTAATTCTTGGATCATTCTGGTTATTGTGCTGGACTATTTGGTCGTGGTAGGATATTTTTCTCCATCTGAGGTTTTATATTATTGGGGACATTCTTTTTGCAAAAAGGATGAGTTTACCTGCTCCTTCTTATTTCCCAGGTAAAGTCACAATCTTTCCTTGCAAAATTGGTCATCTTCACAGAATCAGAATTTGTGACATTTGTGGTGTCACAAATGGAGAATTGACTCCCAGCTGCAGAAGAAGCAGCAGGAGCAGATGAAATTTAAGAAACTAATGAGTCCACTGTTATGCAAATTTTCTGAAGTAATAAAATAAATGACAGGATTTCTTTGTGTAAAAGGAGGAAAAAATAACAATAGAATGAGGAGGCACAGTTTTGCCAAAGTTTTCCATGAGGCATCAGCAACTTTTTGCATGTCAGACCCATAAACAATGGTTCCCTTTATGATGTTTCAACAACCAAGTTTTTGTAGGTTTCTAGAGTTCTTGACAACAATAATTTCCACCTCATAAACAATAGAAAGATCACAGGAATAGCAGAAACAAGCATTCTTTTATGAACTGCTCACTCTCTTCAAATAAGCTCTCAAGTCAAATTCCTTCAACTGCTGAAATTTGCGGTCTGGAATGCAATATAATTGTGTTAGAAACACTTTGGAGAGTAAAAAGTACTTAATGGAATGAAATTTAAGGAATTCTTTATTTTCCTCACTTTTTTTTAAACCGGAGAAAAGATGTTTCAATTGAAAATAGACAGGTTACAACTGAATGTTGTCTGAATGGAAGGGAGCAACTTCGGTGTCAGGGAGGCTAGAAGAGAAGAAGTTGTATTATTCAGGACAGGAAGTGAGGGCATGGGTGAGAGATTTTTGCTATCTCCTCAGAAGGTAAAGTTCAGATCTTAGATCTGTTGGGAAGAATGAAGGGGCAAGATGTGGAAACAACCTGGGTATGATGGGCAAGGGAGAGGAAGGAGTCAAAAATAGTACCCAAACTATGGTCCTGAGTTGACTGGATGTGTTTTGGTGCCATGTTAAGTCTGGGTTGATCATGGGATTTCTAGGGGGAGAAAGACAGGCTGAAATGTGGAATTGGATGGAGGGATGATAGGTTAGGGATGGATGTGCAGATTTGAGAGTCATCCATATGGTGACTGACTAAAGCCAGGTGAGAGGATGTGATCACCTGGCAAAGGTGTAGAGATAGGAACAAGCCAACAACAGAGCACTCTGGGACCCCTACTGAAAGAGGGAGAGGGAAGGAACAGGAAAATGTAGCTATAGAAGGGTGAAGAGGTAGGAGAAGGAATTATAGTAGAAATTAAGGGAAAACAAATCTTCCTTACTATGTTTCAGGACACAGTGATTTTTGTCAGCTTGTGCAGGAGCAGCTCAGGACCCTAAATTTGCAATTTAATAAGTAAAATGTCTTTTATTTCATCCATGCCCATTTTTCAGTAGGGATTTGCATAATATTTAACATGGATTTCAGCCTTTGTGATTTTGCTTGCCCAACAAAGCAATTTTGAAGGAGCCTATTCTGCATATTTGTAATATTAAATTGCGGGATCCACCACTCTGTGATTAACAGTATGGCAAAGTGTAGTTGAAGACAACATAATAATCTTACAGTGCAGAGATTGGTCAATATGGTGCTGATATACCCGGTAGTATAATACATTACAGGACTAAAAGGTTTTTATGCAAAGCTATGCTTGCTTCGTGTAGTGAACATTTAGCAATATTTTAGTGTTTTATCAACTTGAGTATCTTAGGTGATTTATGTATCCAGATGTGTAGTTAATGATGTCTAGATGATCAGTATGTATCCATTGAATCTAAATAGATTTAGAACACTTGGTGATATTTGTAAAAACAAAACAAAACCCCCGCTTTGGGTTTACCTCAATTTGCCACATTGAGATTAAAGACAACACTATTAATTGTCTCCTATTTAGTAAACTTTTGAAATAATATTTAAACTCATCTAGGCATGCATAATAACAGTAAAAATTTAACTGATGTTCCTATTTATGGGTCTTCACCTTTTCACCCAATCATGTTGACCTTCAGGTAATAAATGCTTAAATTGCTTTTGGAAGGAAAATACAGGGCGTCTTGAATAAATGTCAAGACTTGAAGTATTTTACGTCTTTAAACTCTGTTGGGTGTTGACTTCAATGTAAAGGAATTATGAACAACTTTAAGAATGATGCTGCATATTGAGTCCATAACATACTCAAAACTAAATAGTTAGTAGTAGAAAATGAAGTAAATGAAGGAGTTCAGATACTTTTACAGAAGAGATCTTTTCTCAGCTATTAACAATAAAAATAAAAAAACAAGAACATACTTTTGGAATTATTAGGAAAAATTAATGATGGAAATTGTTCTGTTGATACCTCCAGGCATCGACAGTTGACAATATTCTGAATATTGTCAGCACTCTGTATTATACCACAAGAACATCTTGCTATCTTTTTCTGACTCTGTTATGAGGTGTCCCAAGACACGGAAAATGACATTAAATGAACCATAAGCATTTTCACAGGGTCAGCAAGTAAGACTGTTACAGTCGAGCTAATAAAATTATATGTACACTGTGGGAAATGTACACTTGGAGGGAAAAAGTTAAGGAAGAAAACATACTGAAATATTCAAAAGCTTACTTGATGGAAATTATTGGCAATGCTATCTTTTCCTGAAGATAGATAAGACAAGGGGTCATAAGTAGGATGTTTTAAAAGGGAATCAGAGGCAGAGGTCAGGAAGCCCTTTCTCCTACAAAGAATTCTGAATGTTCAAAGGAAAAAATTTTAAGGCTAAAATATTGTCTGCTTAATTTGAGCTACAGTCATACTATGACTGTCTTGAGAATTTCAGTATGAAAAAAGAACTTGTTTATAGGCCTTAACTCACTTCATAAATAACGCAGAAACCTCAAATTCTTGGGATGAAGACTCTATGCTTTATTATGCAGTATTTCTAAATGGTAAATTAGAAAGTAATTATATAAGAAAGTAATATGCATAGAAATAGGATAAATATGCACCCCACAAAAGTATAGAGATGTGCACTAGGGAACTTCTTAAATTCATGCCAGCAGGATCTACACATGTCAGTTAGTACCTAACATGTTGGTGCACTTTAGAAATCAAACCCTCTAGAATGCATTGCTGTTCAAATATATAAATCCTTGGACACATCAAAATGTACTAGTTAGTACTGCCTAGAATGTCAATGCTGACTTCTTATTCAATAATAACATCTTACTGAAATGAAACACAGGTTTCAGAGTAGCAGCCGTGTTAGTCTGTATTCGCAAAAAGAAAAGGAGTACTTGTGGCACCTTAGAGACTAACAAATTTATTAGAGCATAAGCTTTCGTGAGCTACAGCTCACTTCATCGGATGCATTTGGTGGAAAAAAACAGAGGAGAGATTTATATACACACACACACACACACACAGAGAACATGAAACAATGGGTTTATCATACACACTGTAAGGAGAGTGATCACTTAAGATAAGCCATCACCAACAGCAGGGGGGGGAAGGAGGAAAACCTTTCATGGTGACAAGCAGGTAGGCTAATTCCAGCAGTTAACAAGAATATCAGAGGAACAGTGGGGGGTGGGGTGGGAGGGAGAAATACCATGGGGAAATAGTTTTACTTTGTGTAATGACTCATCCATTCCCAGTCTCTATTCAAGCCTAAGTTAATTGTATCCAGTTTGCAAATTAATTCCAAATCAGCAGTCTCTCGTTGGAGTCTGTTTTTGAAGCTTTTTTGTTGAAGGATAGCCACTCTTAGGTCTGTGATCGAGTGACCAGAGAGATTGAAGTGTAGACTAAAACCCCTCCAACGCATCATCAAGGATCTACAACCTATCCTGAAGGACGAGCCATCGCTCTCTCAGATCTTGGGAGACAGACCAGTCCTTACTTACAGACAGCCCCCCAATCTGAAGCAAATACTCACCAGCAACCACACACCACACAACAGAACCACTAACCCAGGAACCTATCCTTGCAACAAAGCCCGTTGCCAACTCTGTCCACATATCTATTCAGGGGATACCATCATAGGGCCTAATCACATCATCTACACTATCAGAGGCTCGTTCACCTACACATCTACCAATGTGATATATGCCATCATGTGCCAGCAATGCCCCTCTGCCATGTACATTGGCCAAACTGGACAGTCTCTACGTAAAAGAATGAATGGACACAAATCAGACGTCAAGAATTATAACATTCAAAAACCAGTTGGAGAACACTTCAATCTCTCTGGTCACTCGATCACAGACCTAAGAGTGGCTATACTTCAACAAAAAAGCTTCAAAAACAGACTCCAACGAGAGACTGCTGAATTGGAATTAATTTGCAAACTGGATACAATTAACTTAGGCTTGAATAGAGACTGGGAATGGATGAGTCATTACACAAAGTAAAACTATTTCCCCATGGTATTTCTCCCCCCCCACCCCACCCCCCACTGTTCCTCTGATATTCTTAGGTTTCAGAGTAGCAGCCGTGTTAGTCTGTATTCGCAAAAAGAAAAGGAGTACTTGTGGCACCTTAGAGACTAACAAATTTATTAGAGCATAAGCTTTCGTGAGCATCCGATGAAGTGAGCTGTAGCTCACGAAAGCTTATGCTCTAATAAATTTGTTAGTCTCTAAGGTGCCACAAGTACTCCTTTTCTTTTTTCTGATATTCTTGTTAACTGCTGGAATTAGCCTACCTGCTTGTCACCATGAAAGGTTTTCCTCCTTCCCCCCCCTGCTGTTGGTGATGGCTTATCTTAAGTGATCACTCTCCTTACAGTGTGTATGATAAACCCATTGTTTCATGTTCTCTGTGTGTGTGTATATAAATCTCTCCTCTGTTTTTTCCACCAAATGCATCCGATGAAGTGAGCTGTAGCTCACGAAAGCTTATGCTCTAATAAATTTGTTAGTCTCTAAGGTGCCACAAGTACTCCTTTTCTTTTTACTGAAATGAAAGAACATCATTAGCTCCTCTTTACCAATACTAAATCCTGTTCACGCTGATATAAATTGGAGTAATTTCCCGACTTCAGAGTTACTCTAGATTTATGCCAGTGTAAAGAGCAGCACTTGTTGGCTCTTCTTGTGTGGCACACATTCCTCATCTTAATGGTGGAAGAGCCTCATCTATATGTGTGGAAATTGCCCAGTCAGTTCTTCACTCAAGGAGGTATGACATTGGGCCCTATTCTGCTTTCACTTAAACAGGCACAGCTCTGGAATAATTCAGTCAGAGGAGTTATTGTGTACAGCAGAATTTGGCCCTTTGTTCCTTAGAAAGAAGCTCCTGAATTTACAGTTCCTTTTGGTTGATCTTACACTTAGTTTTTCCCAAATGAGATTTCAGCATCTGGAATGTTGGGAGATAGGAACTTGCACTGAGAAAGGGGGTAAGCATCAATTTATTCTGCTTTGTAATGTTGTGCATCCGGTGTAGTTAATCCTCAGCCAGTGAGATTTATGGGTTGTTTTCTGTTAAATACATCAACTCAACCTGAAGCATGGAGCCATGACTTGCACCTCCATCATAAATAGCTACGGATACATTCCTGTTTCTCTTCCTGTTAAATATTCCTGTAAAAACCAACAGTTGTGCTATATTGAGTCATTCTGCCAATGCTAGTCTTCCTGTCATTTCATTCAGCTCTTGAATTTATCACATTGCCTTCTGCCAGTTTACCCACACACTGACTTCTGGACAGCAGCACATATATTGCCTCTTTGTGATCAAAATGTATCATTTAAAAACTTGATTAGAACAATGATTTCTAGCCTTCTTTTTTGAAATTCAGGAAAGGGTTGCTCTCGTGATCCAAGAACAGGTTAATCTTCTACAGACGTGCTGAAGGTGAAAAGGTGGCATTTGGATACCACTCCGTAGGCTTTACGGAACCCCAATTACGTGAGATCCTGGAGTAAAAGATTATTGTACTTCTTTTTTTGTCCGTAAAGCACATGGAACACTTTTGGCCGTGTGTAAATAATTTGTTTCTGCTTCAGCCCTGGTAGGTAGTAACAGAAGGTCATGACCATATGATGGACACTTTCTCAAAAGCAGCTAGACTGAGACCTCTAAACTAATTTCACATGTAGATTACACATAATAATTAAGTCACAGCCCTTCCAGTCTATAAGTGACAATCTTTTTTTTTCCCCCATAGAGGAATATGTAAAGGCTATGGACACAATACCTGTGTGAGCAGGTTCAGATAAAGAAATATATTTTCTCTTGACGTTCTACCTTTGTTCAGTCTACTCTTACAGCACTAGGTAAATGTTAGCTCGTATTATTGCTCATATTAACTGTCTAGTATGAGCACAGTAGAACCCTAGAAATAACCCTAAAACCTTCCCCCTGCTCCTTGCATCCCAATCACAAACATCAACATTTAAGTGTCCCAGTATGGGGTATCTCAGATGATTTGTAGATTTTTAAGATATTGGTTACATTACATGTGCTATTGAAAATCACTTAATATCCTCCAGATGTCATGTCATGGTTTTCTTTGCTACTCCATTAACCAGATGGCATGAGGCACCCTGCTGATGAGGAACATGCAAGACATTGGAAGAATCTTTCAGGCAAAAATTGTTAAGCCCCTGCCCCCCGTTCCCCAGTGATTGCATCTCTTTAAAATTTATGCTTCTTTACCAAGGTAATCAGAATCACTGATTACATAAGATACAGCAATTTATCCAATGTGAAGCAACACTCCATTTTTCAGTCTTGCTCAGGGCTAAAAATGCCCAATGGAGCCTGGAGGCAAGATCTTTCATTACTTCCTCTATTGAAGGGAAGACTAGTACCTGCTTTTTCTGGCAGTTCTGTATTGCTTTTTTTTATGATGTACACACACTAGGATGGCATCAACTACAATATATAGAAGGTGGCCTTATGAATAGAAAATTGTTTTCCCTGAGTTTTAGAAACATAGAAGTAGCAGTTCATGGCATTTCTACTCTTGTGTTAAGAGGAAGTACAATGGCTTTATTTTAATTTATTCTGAGATTCATTTTCATAAAACAGAGTAAAATCAGCTTGAGTGTGAAGATATTAATTTCTAAATGACTGTTTCATGTCTTCCCCCACCCACTCCCCTTGAGAAACATCTGTTAAAATAATCTGTGCTAAATTAAGCTAAAGGTACGATAACCACTACTGACCATGAATGGAATGAGATATAGCTGTTCCATTTTTTGACCCTTGTGCTCACTAGTTCTGTCCCAGTAATACAAATTTTCACATGCTGCATTGTATTGCCCAGATGATGTGCAGCATTCTCTGGCGATTAAAGCCAGGGAGGGAGTAAGAATTTCTAGTTTCTCTATCCAGCTGTGTCACCGTGACCAGAGGTGTGACCTTCAGCAAGTCACTTATAGCATGGTTTCTGATCACTCTTACCCCTGTTTGCCATCAGTCTAACACACTACTTTAAGTGGAGTTACTTTTCATTTTACAGTGTGTTAAATTATTACTTATAGTGTAGAAGCACCCAAAGAACCCAATGAGGTAGGGAATCCCATTGTGCTAGGTGCTATACAAACATATGGGTATCAAAAAGTTCTTTGAGATTCTTTGCTGAAATGTGCTAAAGTACCTAAGGGTATGGCTACACAGCAGCTGGCAGAGTGTTTCCCAGCATAGGTAGACCAATTCACTAGCTCCCCTTGATCTAGCACACTAGAAAACAATAGTGTGACTCCAGCAGCACGGGTGATGGCTTGGGCTAGCCATCTAGCATTATTATAAACATATGAAGCATTATTATTTATGTCTATGGTACATAATAAACAAAAAAGCTATAATAGAGAAAAAATTTAGGCAAATGAGATTCTATTCTAGACTGTCAGAATGCTCAAGTATAATATAAATAGTAAAGGAAACCATCTTTGAAGATCACCAGTACTCAATAGTGAATTTCTTGGATTTCCTCTCCACTTTCACTTGAGAGCCTTGTATGTAACAAAGAACTTGTCTAAACAAGTGACAAAGAAATACCAGTTATCACAACATGCAGGGAGAACCATTATTCCTGGGCTTCCTTAAATTTTATGCATGTACTGCTTCAGCAGGGAGAAGGGTGGAATTAATATTTCCACAGTTTGACAGCATGTGTCTGTCTATCCTAAATAAACTTGGTGGGTAAGACCAAGAAGGAGACTGTCCTGAAAACAATCCAGTCAGGACTGGGACCTCACTTTATTGGGTACTATCAGTATTTCCTGCTGCATCTGTGAATAATTTTTGATTGTGTCTCTATAATAGTTCTTTCTTATGCATTTTCTTTTTAAAAGTATTAGGAAAAACCATTTTAAAAAACCCTGGAGTAGAAAAACATTGAGAATGTTAAGATTGTGAATTGTGCAATCTTCACTTTCATGTTATCTGACCTTTGAGTGCTTATGTCACCTTTTACTGTGCACCATTGTGCATGTGAATTACAATACTGTCTTTAATTGCATGATCACAAGCTATTATATTTTCAGGACCCTGCCTCATTCAGTGTGTATATTGGCTTGTGCACAGTGAACAAAACAGGGGTCCTACAGCTCTTTTTCTAATTGCAGACCAATGTTTACAATTTTAACAGTGTGAATCTGGATTAAATCCATGGATATATAAAGTGAGAACAGTATTTGGTCCTCAGTGCACACATTGGAGAGGTGGGGAATCCTGGACCTGTTGAAGTCAATGACAAAACTCCCACTGACGTCAGTGGAACCAGGATTTCACCCATGGTGTTGTAAAGAAGATAGGAGGGTGGTTTAGCAAATGAGGAAGGGATACATCCTACCCTTCCATGTGTGGGTTTGGGGGTTTTTTTCCTCAACGATTTACTCATAACAGGTGCAACGGCCTTGTCTGATCATTACTGGACTCTGCAGTGACAAAATGGAAATTTCTTGTAGCCCACTAACTTGGAATGTGAGATGACAGTGGTAACTTCTTGCTGTCTACAGACTAGGTGATATACCTTGACTTGAACCTTTTTATTTAAAAAAAAAAAAAAAAGCTGCAAAATTTTACTGTACTTGCTATTTCCACCGAATGCATGATTATACATGTTAAGTTGTTTTGTTTATTGTGTGATATATATTTATTTTAAATTCACTTCCTTAAGACTCTGTACAAATGATTTTGAAGTCAGTGACTCGGAGCTTCTTACCAGAGTATGCCTGGGGCCATTTGTATAGTAGTCTTTGCCCATAAATAAAATATTACTAGTAAACAATACAGTAGTCTCCTTTTGAGAAGGCAGCTCTTGGGCCAGGCCTTGCCTACATTAGAAAACTTAAGATTTATAAGTAGCCACCAGAGCAACTCCTGACCTTCCAAATGTAGACACAGCCTCTTCTGTTATGGATGGAAAGGGAACATCTCATGGATATTTGAGAAATTGCTGTCTCGGATATCCACAGTGTATTTGTTTCCAGCTAACCCTGTGAATGAAAATTGAGGAGCATCTGCGATGAGCAGAAAATGCTTAATTTGAACTAATAGCATTTATGCTGCTGGTGACTTTTTTGTGGAACTTCCTGAATTGGGAGTACCTAGGCATAAAGAGGAAAACTGCCTGTGTATACCTTAATCTTCAAAACGTAATTATAACCTTGGGATCTTTATACTATTCATGAGAGAAAGGCCTGGGCCAATTGACTCTCCCATTGAGCCTACTGACATATGGAAGTGCTTTTCTAGAAACTGCTCCTTGAGGATTTAGAAAGTCAAAGAAATGATTTCTAAAATGTGGTAGGGTTTTATAGAAATTTGAATAAACACTATACCTTAACCTCAGGTGACAGTTCCTGCAGGGACCATGCTTATCAGAGACTTAAACTTCCTGTTAGATTTGTCTGTGAATGATGTCAGTCTCTACAAAGACTGGAGAGAGGTAGAGTCTGAGACAGATAAAAAGGCATGTCTATGTAGGTAATGCTCAGAGGCTTCTGGGCACAAAGCCAGCAATACTTTCTCCTTGTTTAAGAAATTGGACTTGAGACTTCAGTAATCTTATATGAAGATAGTGGCGAAGGTGTGGGGGGAATCTCTGGACAATGGCTGAAACAGATTTTTTGAATCTAGGATTTTTATTTATCCTTAGGCCCCATAGCTTCACATAGTTTAAGGCTGAAAAAGACTTTTGAATCATCTAGTCTGGCCTTCCTGTATCTCTCAGGCTACTATGCTTCACCTAGTTACCTCCAGTTTTCAGCTCAATAACTTGTTTGGCTAAAGCATATCTTGTATCATTGTGACTTATTTTCTCCAGACCTTAAAGAATTTTTCAACATAGAAGTGTAGGACTGGAAGGGACTTCAAGAGGTCTAGTCCAGTCTCCTGCACTCAAGGCAGGACTAAGTATTATCTAGACTATCCCTGACTGGTGTTTGTCTAACCTGCTCTTAAAAACTTCCAAAGATGGAGATTCCACAACCTCTCTAGGCAATTTATTCCAGGGCTCGACCACCCTGACAGTTAGGAAGTTTTTCCTAATGTTCAACCTAAACCTCCCTTTTTTTGCATTTTAAGCCCATTGCTTCTTGTCCAACCCTCAGAGGTTAAGAACAACAATTTTTCAGCCTTTTACTTGTAACAACCGTTTATGTGCTTGAAAACTGTTATCATGTCCCCCCTCAGTCTTCTCTGCTCCTGACTAAACAAAACAATTTTTTTCCCCAATCTTCCCTCCTAGGTCATGTTTTCTAGATCTTTAATCATTTTTGTTGCTCTCCTCTTGAACTTTCTCCAATTTGTCCACATCTTTCCTGAAATGTGGCACCCAGAACTGGATACAATACTCCAGTTGGGGCCTTATCAGCACAGAGTAGAGCGGAAGAATTATTTCTCATGTCTGGCTTACAACATGCCTGCTGATACATCCCAGAATCATGTTAACTTTTTTTTTAAACAGTATTACACTGTTGACTCTCATTTTAGCTTGTGGTCCACTATAGCCCTCAGATCCCTTTCCACAGTATTCCTTCCTAGGCATCATTTCCCATTTTGTATGTGTGCAATTAGTAGTACTCCAATTAAGCAGGAACATTGCATTTGTCCTTATTGAATTTCTTCCTATTTACTTGAGACTGTTTGTCCCGATCATTTTGAATTTTAATCCTATCTTCCAAAGAACTTGCAACTCCTCCTCGCTTGGTATCATCATCTACAGAGTTTATTCGTGTACTCTTTATGCCATTATCTTAACTATTTATGAAGATATTGAACAAAGCCAGACCTAGGACTGATCCCTGCTGGACCCCACTCAATATTCCTTTCCGGCTTGACTGAGGGCCACTGATGATTACTTTCTCAGAACCATTTTCCAACCAGTTATGCACCTACCTATAGTAGCTCAATCTAGGCTATATTTCCCTAGTTTGTTGATGAGAAGGTCACTCAAGACATACCACATCTACCACTCTTGCCACCCCCCTACCCCCCATTCACAAGGGCTGTTACTCTGTCAAAGCTATTGGGTTGATTTGACATGATTTGTTTTTGACAAATCCACATTGACTGTTTACTTATCTTTTAGGTGATTTGCAAATTGGTTGCTTTATTTGCTCCATTATCTTTCTGGATACTGAAGTTAAACTGACTGGTCTGTAATTCCCTGGATTTAGATTGGCACTATGATTGCCCACTTCTGCTCCTCTGGAATCTCTTCCATCTTCTATTAGTTTTTGAAGATAATCGCTAATGGCTCATCTCCATAGTCGGCTCTTTCATATTCAAGAATGTGTTTCATCAGGCCCTACCAACTTGAAGATAGTTAATTTGTCTAAGGAATTTTTAACTTGTTCACCTATTTTAGCCTCAGATCTTACCTCATTTTCATTGAAACAAATCCAGTATTTCCGCATTTTTTTTGTTCTATATCTCCCCCCTCCCCCGCCTGCTAATTGAATAATGGTCCTACCCTGTCCTTGGTCTTCCTCTTGCTTCTAATATATTTGTAGAATGTGTTCCTGTTGCCATTTATGTCACTAGTTTAATCTCAGTTTGTGCTTTGGCCTTTCTAATTTTGTCCCTGCATGCTTATATTTTTATATATATTTATCCTTCATAATTTGACCTAGCTTCCACTTTCTGTAGGACTCTTGTCTGAGTTTCAGCTCATTGAACATCTCCTGGTTAATCCAGGGTGGTCACTTCCCATGCTTCCTATCTTTCCTACATAGTGTGATAGTTTGCTCTTGTGCCCTTAATAATGTCTCTTTGAAAAACTGCCAACTCTCTCAAACTGTTTTTCCCCTTAGAATTGCTTCCCATGGGATCTTACTTGCCAACTCCCTGAGTTTTTGCTAAAGTCTACCTTCTTGAAATCCATTATCTTTATTGTGCTGTTTTCCTTCCTACCATTCCTTAGAATCATGAACTCTACCATTTCATGATCACTTACACCTAAGCTGCCTTCCACTTTCAAATTCTCAACCAGTTCCTCCCTATTTGTCAAAATCAAATCTAGAATGCACTGGAGACAGTATTTTATTTCAGAAGGTGAGAAGCTGTTCTAAGAACTTGTTGGATAATCTGTGCCATCAGGGCTCGATTAAGACCTTTAGAGGCCCTAAGCCCTGAAAAGATTATGGTGCCCCCCCCAGATGTAATTCAAAATAAAAACAATACTATCCCGTAAAATAAAATTTTATTTTTCGAAATGACACAAAACTTACGAGTATGCTGAAATTAAAATAGCTTCTTTCTAGATTTTTCTGATTGCAAAATTCTGGATAAGTTCATCGAAGCTGACTCGACAAAGCATGTCTGCTTCCATACACAATAGGGAAAGTGAATCAAGTCTGTCCTGACACATTGTTGCTCTCTGAGGGTTTTTTATTCTTTTCAGCTGAGAAAAAGAGCATTTTGCGGAGCAGTTAGTAATCATCAATGTTAGAAAAATATGCAGTATGATCTCTACATTTGGAAATACATATTGTATTCCGTTTTTCAATATTGTGTCATGAAGATCAATGTGACTGAATTTCATTTTTTCTGTTTCATTAAACTTTGCGCGCATATAACAGTGGAACTGCTGTACTTCTCCACAGAGATTCATGTTCAAGTCAACAGGGTATGAGTCAACTAGCTTTTGGGAACCTTGTGAATATTGTTAGTCAGATAAATCCATATCGTTTAGAAAAGAAAATCTACTTGATGATACTTTGTACTCTTCACCTCTCCTCTTCATATGAGCTTCAAGTTTATCAATTATAGCGTAGTAAGTAGATAAGTGAAATTTGTGTCTGGGATTCAATGCTGTTTCTGTTGCACAGCCATCATTTGCTTGTTTTTTTCTGATTCGTTTGCGGGACTGAGTTTCTTTGTAGTTAGTATCAGGCAAGAATCATTCCTCAAAGTGTGTACGTGGTCTGCTAATGATTGACAGAGGTCTGCACATGTTTTCAAATCCAATTCTTTTTCTTGCAGAGCTTGATTTGTGTGGTAAAAGTGTTCGTAAAATTTCATTCCACATGGCCAACATGAATACAAACTCTAGTTCTTGCATCTTGTTTGCAATGTTTTCTGCCTCTCGTACAGTTTCTCCCTTTTGTGATTTGGTCTTCAGCTATACATTCTAATGCATCCACGGTCTTTGAGTAGCACTCCAGAATTGCACTTGTTGCCACTGCATGTACCTCCCAATGAGTATTAGAAAGAGATTTCAACACACGATCATTGCCCAAATATGTTTTAAGAACTGCCCATCGGTGTGTTGAGGCAGAGAGAAATGTATAAAGTAACTGGACTGTTGAGAAAAAACTTACTGCCACCGGACAACAATCAACAGCACTGCGACTAACAAGATTGAGAGAGTGTGCAGCACATGGTATGAATATGGCATATTTGTTTTGTTCTAGAAGCTTCTTCTGCATTCCTTGATAACACCCTGACATGTTGGCAGCGTTGTCATAAGATTGACCTCTGCACTTTGAGAAATCTATTTTGCAAACTTGGCACAAATAATGCAGTACTGGATTTGCCATTCCTTCACCAGTGTGGCTTTTCAAATTGAGGAATGTTAAAAATAGTTCAACTTGTTTTCCATCTGTGGGAGACACATCTTAGTACAATACTCAGTTGATCAATATGTGAAAGATCAGGTGTAGAGTCGACAGATAAACTGAAGTACCCAGCAGTACTTATTTCATCCACAATAGCTGAACATACTTTTTTGAGAGTAGCAGCCATGTTAGTCTGTATCCGCAAAAAGAACAGGAGGACTTGTGGGACCTTAGAGACTAACAAATTTATTTGAGCATAAGCTTTCGTGAGCTACAGCTCACTTCACTCATTAGACCAATGAGTTCATCACATATTGTCTTGGATAAGTGTGATACAAGTATGTATAACTCGGAAGAATATATCAATAATAAAACATAAATTTATTGCAATACATGAAGGATCCGGTTTCCTCGCATTATTTCAATCTACATTAATAGGATGCCCCCCTGGTTTAGGTGGGGATAAGTAATAAAAAGAGAACAGAAAAACGGGGGAAGAGTGTAAGGAAGTCTAACAAAGTTTTGATTTTTCCCATGATACCTACTTCGATGCTTTTTTTTTTTTTTTTTTTTTTTGAAATATCAAAGATAAATGTTTTTTTTTTTAATCCTTTTTTTTTTTTTTTTTTTTGGTGCTCCCTGCTTTGCTGGTGCCCTAAGCATGTGCTTAGTCTGCCTATTGGGTAATCCAGCCCTGCGTCCCCTGCTGTGTTGTTTTCCCAACAGAAAACAGTAGTTGAAGTCCCCCCTTGCCACCAAGTCCTGAGCTTTGGATGATTTTGTTAGTTGTTTAAAAAAAGCCTCATTCACCTCTTTTTTTTTCCTGGTTAGGTGGTCTGTGTAATAGATCCCTACCATGACATCACCCTTGTTTTTTACTCCTTTTATCCTTGACCAGAGACTTGCAAGAAGTCTGTCGCCTATTTCCATCTCAACCTCAGTGCACGTGTATACATCTTTGATATAAGGCAACACCTCCTCCCTTTTCTCCCTGCCTGTCCTTCCTGAACAAATTGCATCCTTCTGTGCCAATATTCCAGTCATTATTATCCCATCAAGCCTCAGTGATGCCAATTATCATAGCTGTGATTATTCGCTAGTGTTTCTAATTCTTCTTATTTATTCCCCATACTTCTTGCATTAGTATACAGACATCTAAGATATTCGTTTTATCCTTTTTCAAAGATGGGCATCAGAACTGGATGCAGAAATCTGGTATCAGTCTTACCAATGCTGTGTATACAGAGGTAAAATCACCTCCCTACTCCTACTCCCCTTTTTATATAGCCAGGTATTGCATTAGCCCTTTATGTCACAGCATCATACTGAGACTTCATGTTCAGTTGCTCATCCACTATGACACCAACTCCTTTTCAGAGTTGCTTCTTTCCAGGATACAGTCTCTTTCCCCCCACCACCCCTTCTGTATTCGTTGCTCATAAGTGTATAACTTTTTGCATTTGATCGTATTAAAACATATTTTGTTAGAATGGGCCCAGCGTATCAAGCAAGCCAGATCAATCTGTCCTAATAATTGTTTATCACTCTGTCAATCTTTGTGTCATCCACAAATATTATCAGCAGTGCTTTTATATTTACTTCCTTATCATTGACACAAACATAGAATGCATCCGATGAAGTGAGCTGTAGCTCACGAAAGCTTATGCTCTAATAAATTTGTTAGTCTCTAAGGTGCCACAAGTACTCCTTTTCTTTTTGCAAATACAGACTAACATGGCTGCTACTCTGAAACATAGAATAGTGTTTGACCTAGTATAGATATTTGTTGAACACCATTAGAAACCTCTCCAATTCAGTGATGATTCCTCATTGACAACTGTTGGGAGATCTGTCAGCCAGTTCTTAATCTGTTTAAGATCTGCTTTATTGATATTATAAAACTATTAATTTTTAATCAGAATGTCACTGGATACTAAGGGTAAGCCCTCACTATCATAGCTACATAGTGCCTTAAACCACACTAGAGGAGTGTAAATTTCAGTTCATGCTAGCATATTATGTGATAATAGGCTCATATGGACCGTGCTAGGAGTACTAAAGGTTCCCTCGTATGCATTAATGAAGTACCTCATCTCGAATAAAAAAAAATATGGTGGTAATTTAAGCAAGAAATGCCTGCCATTAAGCTAAACTGATCTCAAAACTGTCCTGTATTGGGTTTGTTCACTGGTGGAACCCAAATGTTTTAAGCAGGCATTTCCACAACTGTCTTCTAAACACTTCAGCAAATTCATCATTCCTTTTTTTTTCCCCTGCACAGAAATACACATTCATGTTCTTATTAAAAAAAAAAAAACAAACCCTTGTTCCTTTGTTAAATTGTTGTTGTTGTTGCTAACCATCAGAAAGAGCAGGCAAATTTTTAGCACTTCTGTTCAGTCATTGAAATAGTAGCATACCTTTCAATTCTATTCCACCGGTTCCTAATTCCATGCATCTTTGCATAGTAATACAATACTGTTGGGGCATGGGGCTGGGGGAGGGGGCTGCATGCAAAATAAGTTTTTGCTTTTCTTCTCAAAGGAATGCGCAAAGGATTTGGTAGCTTGTGAGGTGAATCTACAGTTGACACAAGTATCACACAGGGACTAATTCTAACATTGCAACATCAAGGAGTTCCAGTTGCCTCTTATTTTTAGTGCAAAGCAGATAGCTGAGACTGCTCTATAATTATCCCCGCTAATTTTATGACCCACTCATTTCAAATGGAAAATAAATTAGAAAGCCGGAGTCCATATCATGTAGTTTTGATTGAGTCCATTAGGAGTGAAATTCTTAGGGTTCTCTCACTATTGTCACTTACTGCAAGAGCATCTCCTACAAATGGCTGTGTATGGTTGCACCTGCATGATGTATTTACACTCTGGTAGAACTGCCAAAAAGTGACTCGCAGTTACCATGTTTCTGTGAAAATTAGCTGTTCTCTTTCTTTTTGTGAAACATCTGCTTTGAGTGATACTGCAGCAGCTGTGATGATCTAATAGTAAACACTTCAGAATTCAATTGTACAAAAGGGGCTTTCAGGAGAATGATAAATGGCCTAAATTAAGCCACAATTTTTAAGTCCATGCCCGTAATGAACACGCTTTCCTCAAGCCTCTTTGCACCTGTCACTATTGGAAAGCAACTGAAATTTGCCTGTCTGTTGTTTAGTTAAAGTTGCATTCTCAACAGTTTATTTGTCAAGCAGCACCTGAAATATTGGCATAAGAAATTAGTGTGTTGGCTGTTTTTTCCTTTTTGGAAGTAAAGTCACTCTGTTTGGCTTGCGCATACTTCTCAGTAGCTCAGAGAATAACTTTTGTTCTTGACGATATGATCAGCAGTGGTTTCCGATGCTGGCAATAAAGAAAGTCCACTTTGAGGTGGAGGTTCTTTGATACAAAACTATTTCTTTGTTAATTAATGGCTCTGAAATTATTGTAGGGTCCCCTACCCACCTCATAGTAACACAGTGGAACATAGTCTTGCAGAGAGGATGCAAATAATAAGCAGAGGTAGTCCATATTTTTTTGTGAAGCTACAGTCAAAGTCCAGACTACACAGAAAAACACATAAAAAACCAATAATATGAAGTAAATACGATTTTGAGATTCATTCAAAAGCGTCTGGTGGTCTGGATTTGGCCCACGGTCCACTTATTGACCCCGAAGTAGAATCAGGCCTATATTCTCTGATCATCTTTGCATTGGTGTAATTCTATTGACTTCGGCACACTTAATTCTTTGATTCTTCTTTGATTTATGCTGGTGTAGGTAAAAAGGGAGTTAGTACCTTTTGGGATACCTATAAATACAGTGTTCTGCAGTGTATCATATATGCAAAGGATGTTGGTGTTTACAAACAGATTGCCTGCCAAATCTTCAAATCTACAGTAGAAAAAACAATTTGGGGTGTGTGGGTTTTTTTTGTTTGTTGGGGGGGGGGTGTTTGAAGTTTTTAGGATTTTTAATCTTTAGAGACTATCGGGTTAATAGGAGTAAATACTACAACTGAAGAATTAACATGGGGGGACTTCAGGCTGGTCTACACTTAAAACACTGCAGCATTGTAGCTGCACCCCTGTACCGCTTCCATTGGCATAGTATCATCATCATTGAAGAGCTTCTCCTGTAGTTAATCCACCTCCATGAGACCCCTTTTGTCTGGCTTCCGAAAGAAGGATTTCTCTTCTCTGCTATCTGTCCACCACTCTGTGCCTGGGCTTCTGAGCTTCTTTTAGCCTGCTCCTCCAGTCGGAGCATGCTTGGCAAGCCTGGAGGGATGATGCTGTCTGGGCCCAGTATTGCATTTTTGCCCCTTCAGGCTCAGTGTGGGGTTTGTATACCCCATTACACAAGCCATATAACTGGGCTTGGACAGATTAGATCTTTATCAGTAAATGTCTATATAAATGTTAATGTCACCATACAAACACAAACCAATGAAAAAATATTTCCATAGATAATTGAAATGTACAGATATGCAAAGTAAGAAAAATGCTGTTTGAATTTTATTTAAGGATATTTTCTTTGCTATGTTGATGTGTGATGTTGACAATTTTTGTGCTAACGGTTATACAGCTTTAAATTTTTTAAGCTCAATGTCTGTCTGACCCCTTCCTTCTGCCTTCCCCCAATATTTTCTTGCAACTGTGAAAATTTAAATAAATAAAAACCAGGGAAAGAATGCTTAAAAACATCATAATTTTGCATAACTGTGAAAATTTAAATTGATTAAAAATAGAAAAAAAAGCTTTAAAATAAGCAGATATCTGTCAGAATTATGCTTAAAAAATGTAAAATATAAAAACTGTACATCCTGTATTAATGCCAAGCCATTGTTTACATTTGCATCTGTAATAAGAGTGCCCTAACATCTCATTGTTGAGTTATTCTAGTATAAGAGTAACTTCTAAACTTAAAGCCCCACTATCTATTGAAAAATATTTTTAGCCATATCTTCATGTTCTCACCATACCATGTGGTATTTGGGAAAAAATATATCAATTAATTGTGTTTATGCAAATGAAACTTTTAATTTAGCCTTTTTTTTTTTTTGTAGGAAACTCAAAGGCTCACACTGTCAGATGATTAAGGTTGTTGAAGTTTACACACAATGTATGATTGTCATAAAAAATGAATCCAAATAATCATTTTTTAAAAATAGATAGTAACGTTTTCAGGTTTGATGCATTCACTCTTTCCATAAAATGCCCAGGAAAGGGGGTCTTATTGGGATCCAGGAAGTGGGCGGGCCAGTTCGCCCGCCCACTGCTAAAGGATCCCCCCCCAGTCTAAGGGGGGATCCACAGGACCTGGAAAACCAAATAATTATGGGGGACAACTAATGAACAGGGACAGGAGTGTGGTCAAAGGATCAAACGAAGGGAACCGGACGGGGACACCGAGCAGAGAACCCGGACAGCGCCCACCACTCCTTGAAGGCGTCAAGGGAGTCAGTGGACGCCACCCAGAGGAACTCTTCCCGGAGGCGTGAACGGACGGAGGATCGGAAATAGGTCCCACAGTCACAGGAGATTCCATTGGCCAACCTCCTCACCCTGGTTTTATAGATGGCCACTTTAGCCAGGGCCAGGAGGAGGTTGAAGGAGGTCCCGTGACTTAGTGGGGCCACAGACAGGGAGTGCATAGATAAGGAGGTGAGGGAAAAGTGCAACCAAAATCTTAACAAAATATTTGTGAGGAGCCAGAATAGGGCCTGCAGCCTGGCGCACTCCAGGTAGACATGCGCCAGGGTTTCCCTCACGCCGCAAAAGGGGTAGGTGTCTGGGATTGGGGTGAACTGCGCCAAGTACTCGCCTGTGCTCACGGCCTCATGAAAGAGCCACCAACTGATATCCCCGGCGGGCCTCGGGACCAAGGTGGAATATAGGCCGGCCCACCGGGACCCAGGAAAGGGCGTAGAAGGAGGAAATCTGTGTCTCTGCAACCATCCCTTTGTGGAGATAACCTGCACTCACCCCTGATGTCATGAGGCTCCAGAGTTACCTCTCTATACGCATGTCTGCAAGGCCTTCTTCCAAACCTCGCAGATGTGTGAGAATTCAGGGCCATCTTTATGGATTCTCCAGAGCTGCCATGTGTATGTGTCTGTCTCTCTCTCTCTCTCTGCTCCACCACCACAACTACTACTGACAAGCTGTCTCCACTGAGCCAGAGGCTGCCCCACAATGAGCTCCATGAAAAAAGTCTAGGCTGTATTATACATGGCAATGCCAACTCCAGGCCTTGAAAACTCATGAGTCAGGCCGAGAAAATCATGAATTGGCTTAAAGATGTGTTCTAATTAGGTTTATTTTTAGCATTCATTTTTCAAGCTTTTCTCAATGATTAGATGAGCTAGAGGCTTCCTTCTTTTAAAAAAAGAAAGCGGAGTTTCTCATGTATCCACAAGACACCAGGAGCAGCTGGGGCTTTAAGAAAAACACCAATTATTATGAGAACTGTATTTTGTTTTTTTAAATCCATGAAGTGGATAGCCCTGTAAATTAACCTTGACATTTCTTCAAGGTCAGATATCCATCCCCAGCACACCCGAATTTCCTGCCGGTCTCCATCCCCTTTCTGAGCATAGCCTCTTAAATGTTCTGTGGGTGGGGGGACAGTGCCATAAAGGTATCTAAGCTGCTTTCCATACACTAGAGTGGAGATTCCTGTGCTAAGGGTCTTTCTGCATACGCAGATCTAGGGGGTATTATATAGGCCACTGTAACACAGATCATTAAAATGTTCATCAAATCTTATTGCCTCCATTAAATTTTTATCAATAATCTTGACAAAGATGAACCCATCATAGAACAGTACCATATCAAGCAACAGAAGTCACTATTATGTTTGTCTTCAACTTGATTGCAGATATCATTATTATAAATTAATTCTGCAAATAGATGCTATATAACTGCAAAGTATCATCTGAGCGTCTCAGTGCTTTACAAATTGTAATTAATTAAACCAGTCCACACAAGAGATCCACTTCCTGGACACTACGGTGCTAATAAGCGATGGTCACATAAACACCACCCTATATCGGAAACCTACTGACCGCTATTCCTACCTACATGCCTCTAGCTTTCATCCAGATCATACCACTCGATCCATTGTCTACAGCCAAGCGCTACGATATAACCGCATTTGCTCCAACCCCTCAGACAGAGACAAACACCTACAAGATCTCTATCATGCATTCCTACAACTACAATACCCACCTGCTGAAGTGAAGAAACAGATTGACAGAGCCAGAAGAGTACCCAGAAGTCACCTACTACAGGACAGGCCCAACAAAGAAAACAACAGAACGCCACTAGCCATCACCTTCAGCCCCCAACTAAAACCTCTCCAACGCATCCTCAAGGATCTACAACCTATCCTGAAGGACGACCCATCACTCTCACAGATCTTGGGAGACAGACCAGTCCTTGCTTACAGACAGCCCCCCAATCTGAAGCAAATACTCACCAGCAACCACACAACAGAACCACTAACCCAGGAACCTATCCTTGCAACAAAGCCCATTGCCAACTCTGCCCACATATCTAATCAGGGGACACCATCATAGGGCCTAATCACATCAGCCACACAATCAGAGGCTCGTTCACCTACACATCTACCAATGTGATATATGCCATCATGTGCCAGCAATGCCCCTCTGCCATGTACATTGGCCAAACTGGACAGTCTCTACGTAAAAGAATGAATGGACACAAATCAGACGTCAAGAATTATAACATTCAAAAACCAGTTGGAGAACACTTCAATCTCTCTGGTCACTCGATCACAGACCTAAGAGTGGCTATCCTTCCACAAAAAAGCTTCAAAAACAGACTCCAACAAGAGACTGCTGAATTGGAATTAATTTGCAAACTGGATACAATTAACTTAGGCTTGAATAGAGACTGGGAATGGATGAGTCATTACACAAAGTAAAACTATTTCCCCATGGTATTTCTCCCTCCCACCCCACCCCCCACTGTTCCTCTGATATTCTTGTTAACTGCTGGAATTAGCCTACCTGCTTGTCACCATGAAAGGTTTTCCTCCTTTCCCCCCCCTGCTGCTGGTGATGGCTTATCTTAAGTGATCACTCTCCTTACAGTGTGTATGATAAACCCATTGTTTCATGTTCTCTGTGTGTGTGTATATAAATCTCTCCTCTGTTTTTTCCACCAAATGCATCCGATGAAGTGAGCTGTAGCTCACGAAAGCTTATGCTCTAATAAATTTGTTAGTCTCTAAGGTGCCACAAGTACTCCTTTTCTAGTTCATACAGTAATAGGTTTACCTGCAATCTGTGCAATATAAAAGTGTTCTAACTTTATTATAAAAATGTTGTAGCAACTATTCGAAGAACATGGTTTTGCACACTTATTTCATTCGTTATATCAAATTTGTTAGTGTTGCACAGAACTCCCAGTAGAGCACCAAGTTTAAATATATTAATTCCCTATAATTGTATTCTAAGTATATTCTTTATTTCACTGATAAAAATAGTTAAAGGATTTAAAAAAAACTATACTGACTGACATGTTGTAGCCAAACACTAATATTAAGTAGTTTGTGGGTTTTTTTTCTAATTTATCCTTTATAGTGCAATAGTTCCCAAAATATGTCAGGCACTTAACAAATACAGAGGAAAACTAAGTCAGCCCTGAATAGCCAACTATAAAATATCAACTCAACTTTGTTTCATGTTGACCCAACATAAACTAAATAGTTTGTTTTGATTCTCTTCCCCCACCCCCCTGGGAAAATTGAAAATTTTCCACAAAATGAAAACTTTTTTTCTGTAGAGAATTTCAATTTTTTTTGGAAACTGAACTTTTTTCTGTCAAAAAAAATTGATGGAAAATTTCTGAGCAGTATGTAGCATATGAATGGATGTCTAGAAGAGAAGATGGGATAACAGAGAGTGAATGTGAATAAAAATAGAAGGCAGGAGAAAAAAAAGAGAAACACAATGGACACAAAAGGAAATTGGAGAGTATGGACAGAAAAATGTAGACAAGCTTGTGCATGGGGGCAGATGAGCTGAGGGATGGACACCCCCGTACTGCCACCACCAGGGGTAGAGGTTGGGGTTTCAGCTTTTTTTTTTTAAAGGGGAAAAAAAGGGGAGGGGGGAAGGAGAGAGAGATTGGAACTTTTTGTGTTCAAGTGCTCATGAAGTATTAAGCAGATGGTGGGCATTGCCCCTGAAATGTTGGCACATCTGGTGTCAGTTTAGTAATCTGCTATGCACATGGCTTTAGAAATGCTCCAGAACTTCAGGTTCTAAATCTGAATGACCCCTTTGCTTGGATCTATCCCACTATAATGTGCAAGGTTTATATGTGTGGACTGAATGAGTGAAAGAAAAATTCCTGTAGCTCAATTGGTAGAGGCCTGTGGGTTTTTTGGAGCCAAAGGCAAAGGTTTTGATGTACATGTGATTATTTATTTATTACAGCAACTGTGCTTACTATGTACAGAACACAGAGCCATTCCACCATGCTATTTTGAATATTCCACACCCTCTGAAGCTTGGCCCTCTTGACCCTCACTAGCCCCACTCCACATCAAATGAGTCTGCAGGCACACGCTAAAACGAAACCTCTCATAATGCAAGTCTAACTTGCAAAAGAATCCATCTAAACTTATCTGGGGTATAAAATATTCATGAAAAGGGATTTAAAATGCCCTCCACTTTGTATTATTTTAGCAGTAAATTAATACAAGTGACCTCTAGCAAAATCATAAAGACGATTTGATTATGAGGAAAGGATTTCTGCCCCTGTTAGTCATATCTTGTACCGTCAGCATACTATCTGGCCCAGTTAACAATTTCAAGAGCTGTAACAAGGGAATCCAGATTTCTATTAAAATAGTACATACAGTATGATTACGTTACATTACATCTTTATATAATTCATTTTCCTCCTAGTCTTTTGAACTTCATATTCCTTTGGTCTCTCTATTATTCAGAGAAGAGGAAATTGAAGTTTCTTGTACAGCAGCTTTGAAAGTATACATATTGTATGGGATTCCCTCTGGAAATCTTAAGAATTAAAACTTGTCCCATTAGTGCAGTATTAGTTCATCAGCCTGGGACTTCCTGAATCCTCTGTCATGATAAACATGCAAGGGACATGCACATCTTCACCCTTCTTTAGAAATGCTCTCCAGGGTCTGTTTTGTGAATGTTCCAGAATTCCTTTCCCATCACTCACCTTTGCAACCTCAAAGTGGGTTTAATAAAATGAGGTACCATTCCTCATGGGACAATGACTTTATAATACAGCTATATATTACCATTCCACCAGGGGATATATATGTCTCCTATTTAGCAGCAAGCCAAAGATGATGATAAAATCATTAATTTTGTCAATATAAATGCTAAATAGAAATGGGAAATTGGATCCCTACCTTGTATCACATTTTCTCTTATAGGAAATTACAGCAGAGAAATTGAATCTGACAAATCTTTGCATTTATAGCCTAGCACCAAAGGTGGGCCACGTGGTACACAATAAATGGCATGACACCTTTTAATTAAAAAGTGTTTTGTTTGGTTGAGAATGAATGCTTTTTGCTTGGCGAACATACAAACCACGGGTTCCCAAAGGGATCCTAAAATTAAAGAATAAAATAAAAAGGCCATAAAGTTAGCAAAAATCAAATTGACAAGCCTACACTAATTATCTTCAGTATTATGGCACAGCTAATGGAGCTTAGTTTGACAAATAGTAGAAGTGATCTCATTAGCAGAGCATTGAACTCCTTAATGTTTGTAAGGGGAGCATTTATTGTCTGTAGTCTAGCCACTCCTCAAATTGCTCAATGTTCTACATTAGCATCTTATATAGGTCTGTAAGTCAAATTTATTAGGCATTGTTTTGGGTAGTGAATGATTTCATCCTAGATAGGAAAGCGCATTTTAAACAGATACAAGCTTTTTGACTTGTAATGCATGAAACAATTGCAGAAAGTGTCATAATTTTTGTGTATGTATATAAAATATATATATATATACTTGTATGTATGGGTCCCATATCAGTGCACAAATTTAAGGCACAACTAAAAGCATATTCTATTAAAAAAAATACTTTTTTTTTCCGAGGGAAAATTTCACCAAGCACAAGTATTTCTCATTATTCATGAATTTGATTCAGCCTTCACTTAAAAAACCTGAACTCACTTCTCTATTTCACTTAAAATACTTCAATGGATTCTTCTTGCTAACGAAGAAAAATAACTTGGCCTGCACATTAGATGGGGGTCATGATATTACTAAAAGTCATTCAGTGAATTCACCTACTTCTGTTTGGAAAACGTCCACCTGCCACATTGGTGAAAGTCTCTTGAAAATCTTTTTTTGTCTATATAACAATTTTTGTCAGTAAATTGGCCCCTACAAACCGGATCAAGGAATGTGCTATCACCCAGTCTCCGAGAACATTATGTGCTCTTCTTAGAACATAAAGTGGAGTACACATGAAAGACTCCTGTTTTCTTAAGCAGTTGTTTCATGAACATCATGGCATATACTATTGTAGTGTAATCTACAGCTACATAATACAAGTTGCTCATTTAACTATGTCCACTGGAGTCAGGTATTTGTACTGTGTGTTTGTTTTTTGTTTTTTTCCAAAATGAAGCTCCACTTCTCTATTTGTTGGATTACAGGGACAGAGTACGGTGTCTTCTTTTAACTGGTCCTTTCACAGTTGATAAAAAAAATCTTCTAAAAACAGATGTCTCAACCCCACTCCTGTTCACTTTCTGTGGAAGGGGATGCTTAAAGGGCGCTAACTGCCACAAGGTTCTTCTAAAAGGGGGTTTCCTCCATTTGTTTCATCTTGTATCTAGTGTTTACCTAAGAGGCCCACAGATCCCTCAGAAAGTACACAAGGCTGCAGCCATCTGTTTCGCATCTTTTGAGTACCTGCATTATGTATTCTTTTTCCCCCCACCCCCACACACAAGCTCTGGGAGCATGACTCCTATGGACATCTACAGCCAACAACTGCCCTAGACAATCCCTCTTAAAGTGTGGGCTCCACAGGCAGGTTATGTGGAAAAGGAATACAATCTGTGACCCTGATTCAGGGAAGCACATTAAGCACATGCTTAAATGTATCCTTATTTGGAAAAGCACCTAAGCATGTTCTTAAGGACATGCTAAGTCCCAGTGAAGCTGTTTTTTTTCTGACTAGGGATGCTTTCCTGACTTGGGGTCTCTGGCTATCTTATCTTTCGACCCTGAGCTCCATGGGACTGATGAAGGGATGGTATCGGGTCCATCCAGCTCATTCCTGAGATTTAGGATTAATTTTGGTGAACTAAATGAGCTTGTGTTAACTACTGCTTTCCATTTTGTTAGGACTCAATGGTGAAGAGCGAAATTGGCTAACACAGTGCTGACCACAACCTTGTGGCTAGTGTAGCCAACAACAAGTTGTGTTGGATATCATATCAGCTACTCATAATAAACCCTGCTGTGAACAGGGTTTAGCCATAACCAGTTATCACAGTGCTGTACAGGACTTGTCCTTGTCTACTCTGAAGTCCTGATTGGTGTAGTGTTCGATAACTAGTCAGTTCAGTTGTGTTGTAGCACAATGATAATTTGTAGTGAAAATGAAGCAAAACAGGGTAGGTATCAGCAAGTTTTGTATTTCTTTTCCAAATCATTTACACAGCTCTGAAAAGAATCCACCATGAATATTTAATGAAATCATTTCATTTTGCTGCTTCTAAAAGTAATAATATTTTTATAATTCTGAACAGCTCAGATATGTAAGTATTTCAGGCCCAGGACCCCTGTTCCTACATAACCCCATTAAGAAAAACTAATCTAGTTAATGCTAAAACAGACTGGAAAGGAGAAATGGCATTTGACTTTACAAAGAAAAAGAATCCATATTAAAAAGCATCACAAGCAGGGGTTCCTTGGTTTTGTGGACTTCTAAGTAGAGGTGAACGAGCAGATGGGTACTCTAGTGTGTTCCCAGAAGCACAAACAGCTTTAAACGATGTATATATATTTTTGTAGCTTGTCTTTTAATGATTTTTTTTCAAGTGATGTTATCGATAGTGATCAATACAATACCAGGGAGAGAGAAAAAATGTTTCAGTGTAGCAGCCATATTAGTCTGTGTTCGCAAAAAGAAAAGGAGTACTTGTGGCACCTTAGAGACTAACAAATTTATTTGAGCATAAGTTAGCACGGGCTTTGTTGCAAGGATAGGTTCCTGGGTTAGTAGTTCTATTGTGTGGTGTGTGGTTGCTGGTGAGTATTTGTTTCAGGTTGGGGGGCCGTCTGTAAGCGAGGACTGGCCTGTCTCCCAAGATCTGTGAGAGTGATGGCTCGCCCTTCAGGATAAGTTGTAGATCCTTGATGATGCGTTGGAGAGGTTTTAGTTGGGGGCTGAAGGTGATGGCTATGGTTATATCGTAGAGCTTGGCTGTAGACAATGGATCGTGTGGTATAATCTGGATGAAAGCTAGAGGCATGTAGGTAGGAATAGCGGTCAATAGGTTTCCGATATAGGGTGGTGTTTATGTGACCATCGCGTATTAGCACCATAGTGTCCAGGAAGTGGATCTCTTGTGTGAACTGGTCCAGGCTGAGGTTGATGGTGGGATGGAAATTGTTGAAATCATGGTGGAATTCCTCAAGGCCTTCTTTTCCATGGGTCCAGATGATAAAGATGTCATCAGTGTAGCGCAAGTAGAGTAATGGCATTAGGAGATGAGAGCTGAGGAAGCGTTGTTGTAAGTCAGCCTTAAAAATGTTGGCATACTGTGGGGCCATGAGGGTACACATCGCAGTGCCGTTGATTTGAAGGTCCCCAAATGTGAAATAGTTATGGGTGAGGACAAAGTCACAAAGTTCAGCCACCAGGTTAGCCGTGACATTATCGGGGATACTGTTCCTGATGGCTTGTAGTCCATCCTTGTGTGGAATGTTGGTGTAGAGGGCTTCTACATCCATAGTGGCTAGGATGGTGTTTTTAGGAAGATCACCAATGGATTGTAGTTTCCTCAGGAAGTCAGTGGTGTCTCGAAGATAGCTGGGAGTGCTGGTAACGTAAGGCCTGAGGAGGGAGTCCTACATAGCGAGACAATCCTGCTGTCAGGGTGCCAATGCCTGCGATTATGGGGCGTCCAGGATTTCCAGGTTTATGGATCTTGGGTAGCGGTGTGTTTGTGCGGATTTGTTCTTGTACTTTTTTAAGGAGTTTCTTGAGCAAATGCTGTAGTTTCTTTTGGTAACTCTCAGTGGGATCAGAGGGTAATGGCTTGTAGAAAGTGGTGTTGGAGAGCTGCCTAGTAGCCTCTTGTTCATATTCCGACCTATTCATGATGACGACAGCACCTCCTCTGTCAGCCTTTTTGATTATGATGTCGGAGTTGTTTCTGAGACTGTGAATGGCATTGTGTTGTGCACAGCTGAGGTTATAGGGCAAGTGATGCTGCTTTTCCACAATTTCAGCCCATGCACGTCGGTGGAAGCACTCTATATAGAAGTCCAGTCTGCTGTTTCGACCTTCAGGAGGAGTCCACTCAGAATCCTTCTTTTTGTAGCGTTGGTAGGAAGGTCTCTGTGGTATAATATGTTGGTCAGAGGTGTGTTGGAAATATTCCTTGTGTCGGAGATGTCGAAAATAGGATTCTAGGTCACCACAGAACTGTATCATGTTTGTGGGGGTGGAGGGGCAAAAGGAGAGGCCCTGAGATAGGACATATTCTTCTGCTGGGTTAAGAGTATAGTTGGAAAGATTAACCATGATTTCAACAATTTCCATCCCACCATCAACCTCAGCCTGGACCAGTCCACACAAGAGATCCACTTCCTGGACACTATGGTGCTAATATGCGATGGTCACATAAACACCACCCTATATCGAAAACCTACTGACCGCTATTCCTTCCTATATGCCTCCTAGCTTTCATCCAGATCATACCACACGATCCATTGTCTACAGCCAAGCTCTACGATATAACCGCATTTGCTCCAACCCCTCAGACAGAGACAAACACCTACAAGATCTTTATCATGCATTCTTACAACTACAATACCCACCTGCTGAAGTGAAGAAACAGATTGACAGAGCCAGAAGAGTACCCAGAAGTCACCTGCTACAGGACAGGCCCAACAAAGAAAATAACAGAACGCCACTAGCCGTCTCCTTCAGCCCCCAACTAAAACCTCTCCAACGCATCATCAAGGATCTACAACCTATCCTGAAGGACGACCCATCACTCTCACAGATCTTGGGAGACAGACCAGTCCTTGCTTACAGACAGCCCCCCAATCTGAAGCAAATACTCACCAGCAACCACACACCACACAACAGAGCCACTAACCCAGGAACCTATCCTTGCAACAAAGCCCATTGCCAACTCTGCCCACATATCTAATCAGGGGACACCATCATAGGGCCTAATCACATCAGCCACACTATCAGAGGCTCATTCACCTGCACATCTACCAATGTGATATATGCCATCATGTGCCAGCAATGCCCCTCTGCCATGTACATTGGCCAAACTGGACAGTCTCTACGTAAAAGAATGAATGGACACAAATCAGACGTCAAGAATTATAACATTCAAAAACCAGTTGGAGAACACTTCAATCTCTCTGGTCACTCGATCACAGACCTAAGAGTGGCTATACTTCAACAAAAAAGCTTCAAAAACAGACTCCAACGAGAGACTGCTGAATTGGAATTAATTTGCAAACTGGATACAATTAAGTTAGGCTTGAATAGAGACTGGGAATGGATGAGTCATTACACAAAGTAAAACTATTTCCCCATGTTATTTCTTCCCCCCACTGTTCCTCAGATGTTCTTGTTAACTGCTGGAAATGGCTTACCTTGCTTGTCACCATGAAAGGTTTTCCTCCTTTCCCCCCCCGCTGCTGGTGATGGCTCATCTTAAGTGATCACTCTCCTTACAGTGTGTATGATAAAACCCATTGTTTCATGTTCCCTGTGTGTGTGTATATAAATCTCCCCACTGTATTTTCCACCAAATGCATCCGATGAAGTGAGCTGTAGCTCACGAAAGCTTATGCTCTAATAAATTCATGAGTCTCTAAGGTGCCACCAGTACTCCTTTTCTTTTTGCAAGTACAGACTAACACGGCTGCTACTCTGAAACCACAAATAAACTAGGAAACCCATTTGAAAATGAAGTGTTTATTTTAAGTAAGTAAAATATTCTGTGCTCTTAGTCACCTTTTAGATGACTGGAATACAGAGAAACTGGTATTATCAGAACACGTGCAAAAGAAACTTTGTAAGTATCTTAGGCTTTGTCTACACTGGCACTTTCATCCTTAAACCTTTTGTCACTCAGGGGTGTGAAAAAACACCATCCTGAGTTACGAAAGTTTTAAGGATGAAAAGCACAGTGTGGACAGTGCTTTGGCAGAGGGAGCCACTCTCCCGACAACAAAGCTACCACTCCTCATTGGAGGTGGTTTTATTTTGTCACTGGAAGAGCGCTCTCCCAGGATGAAAAGCACCTACACAGCACACCTTACAATGGCACAGCTACCCATTGTAAGGTGCGTAGCGTAGACACTGCAGGAGAAGTGCCTGTGGGACTAAGGTTAATTAAGGGGCTGATCCAAAACATAGCATGATCAATAGGATGCAAATCTAGAACCTAAATATACTGTGGAAGGACAAGTTTCTAAACTACTAATGTTGTTGGGAACTTTCCCACTGTTCCAAGGTTTGCTAGCAGAGGACTGGAAGAAAGCTAATGTGGTGCCAATATTTGACTGATCACCCTGGTAACCATCAGGTTAGCCTGCCACAGTTCACAGGCAAACTCATGGAAAGATGGATATGGGATGCAATCAACAAAGAATTAAAGCGGGGTAGCATAATTAATTTTGTCTAGTTTCAGCTCCCAACATTTATGTCTCATTATTAGAGTTGTCGAAAATAGGGGCTTTCCAATTCACGGGAAATCTCTTCCCCACAATTCTAGTTTTGAGCCAAATTAGAATGAAACCAACTTTTTGGAATTTCTTGTGAAGTGGAGATGTAAGATCTAAATCTGGCTCTGCACCATGCAGTTCCTATATAAACAGTCACAGGCTGGCATTTCCAGCAGAAAGACTGGGATTGAAGGCTATGTTTTCCATGATCCCTTCAGAACAGGATTGGGATGTCTGGTCTAGAAGTGGAGTTGGGGCTGTGTGTGGGGAGCTTGCTGCTTTTACATGTCTCCTAGCTGTAGAGAGGACTTTAATCTCCAGAGCCATTGTGAGCACGAGGTTTAATTTTTAAAAGTCTATGTTCTTCACTATTCCCTATGTTGTTCAGCTAAACAGTAACACCTAGTATTAAGACAGGTAAGAACAAGGTGCACCAGGAGGACTGACTGAACATAGAAATAGCATCATCTAAAGTAATTATTTTTACTAGATTCTGTGAACTCCTGATAATATTAGAGAATTCTCTCATGACTTTTAGTGATCTATGTAGACTCAAAGTAAATCTGGCAGAAAGTACTTGCGGCCAAAGGAGCTGGATTGATAAAGACTGGAAATGACTTTCTCAAACAGTGACAAATAGTTTTAGATACTTGGGAATTAATATTATCAAGGAAGCGCATTTTTCTTACAAACTCACATTAAGATAGGTACCTTTAGGAAGATGGAAAAGTTTTGTGCATAATCTGGATAAGAATAATATGTGATCAGATTGATAGTACTTTCTTGAGTTCCCCATGGTTTGTGTTATTCTTAGCTAGTCAGTAAGTGAGAAAGAGAGAAAGAAAGTGAGATCAGATTTGGGGGGAGATGGAGAAGGATAGCCTGTAATTAGAAGATCTTAACTGCTCGGTGTCAGTACTGCCAACCCCTAGCATTCAAAAATCATGAGATTGGCCAGCAGTTTTTTAAAAACTCATAACTATCTTTCTGTCTTCTGGTTTTTGAGCCTTTCTCCACAACCATGAAGGCTAGAAACTTTTGCTCAATGGAAACAGAGATTTTTATGTAATCACACGACTACAAGAGCTGAGGCTTAGAGAAAAGCACGAAATATTCTGAGAGTTGGCAATTTTGCTCACCCCTTACACTGTTTGGTTTGATTTGACTGCTTTAAAAATGAGGGTGGGGGTTGAGAGAGAAATTTCCCATATTTTTACATATAGAGTGAAACTGGAAGAATAAAAGGAAAACACCTAACATGAGTCATCTTGTGTATGTTGCCGACTAGCTTTCCTCCTCCCACATATCATGAATTATGGATGGCTAGAGTAGCGAGCTGGATTACATGTGAACTAAAATATAATTAGCTAAACCACTGATAACTGAATCTGCTCCCTTGTAAGTCTTAAATTAGAAACCAATCAATCACTGGCTTCAAATTTAAAATGGACAGAATGTGAGGCCCATTATATGAACATCTCCAAGCTGGGAAGAAACGTATGCTGCAAAAGCTATGTTATTGAGCAATCATATTCAAGTTGGCACCAGCCCCTTCTCCACCCTTCTAAACAGCTTCCAGTCAGGAGCAAAGTAATATATGTGAGAACAGCTATGGCAATTTCCACTCTGCTTAAAGCTTGATGTGGAAGTTTGGCGGGCTGGGAAACAACTTCTTAAACTTTGACATACAGATAACTAAATCAAACCCATGGTATTGAAGGGTTTGGGGTGGGAGGGAGAAGAGGGTGTGTGTGTGTGTGTGTGTGTGTGTATGTATGTATGTATGTATGTATGTATGTTGGTTTCTTTTTAAATAGGATGATGCAGTATATTTAGGGCAGGAGGATCCCTTCTGACCTGGAGACTCGTACCTTTTCAGTAACCCTTCAGTTGGCAAAGACTCTCAATTCAAACTTCATCTCAAATCCATCTGTAAACAACAGGCTGTTTCTTTTTAAATAATTCCAAATTTATTTCTCACTGAAACCATTAATGTTAATGACCCAGTCAATGTGCATGATGTTGGACTAGTGATATACATACCAGTATCATATCAATATTGAATTGACACTGCAAGAGTGGTGCCTGAAGTCTCAACCGGGGATTTGTTCTTATGAGCAAAATTGATCTGATGATGATCCCTGGTTTGAATGTCAGAAAGTAGACCAATGTAAAGTCAAATTTCCATTTGAAACTGATTGGTACTTTCAATATAAGTATTTTTTTAGATCAGATTGGGGGAGGGGAGGGGAGAGGAGAGAGAAATGCAGCAGTCTTTGATATCCGAAACAATGCATTTTAATATAAAACAAAAAAGAACCAACAAGACTATATGAAAATTAATGGTTAACAAATTGAAACACAAGGAATGCCATAGTTAAGGCTCCCATAATAAAATTAACTAATCCAGATCATGTTATGTAGGTGGGAATTAATGCTAGTAATGAAAAATGCTTTCATGTATAAAGTAAATGAGTCAATCTTAACTCTGTGAACCCCATCCTTGCTAGCGCTTCAACCTCAGCCTGGACCAGTCCCCACGAGATCCACTTCCTGGACGCTACGGTGCTAATAAGCGATGGTCACATAAACACCACCCTATATCGGAAACCTACTGACCGCTATTCCTACCTACATGCCTCTAGCTTTCATCCAGATCACACCACACGATCCATTGTCTACAGCCAAGCTCTACGATATAACCGCATTTGCTCCAACCCCTCTTACAGAGACAAACACCTACAAGATCTCTCTCATGCATTCTTACATCTACTATACCCACCTGTTGAAATGAAGAAACAGATCGACAGAGCCAGAAGAGTACCCAGAAGTCACCTACTACAGGACAGGCCCAACAAAGAAAATAACAGAACGCCATTAGCCAAAACCTTCAGCCCCCAACTAAAACCTCTCCAATGCATCATCAAGGATCTACAACCTATCCTGAAGGACGAGCCATCACTCTCACAGATCTTGGAAGACAGGCCAGTCCTCCCTTACAGACAGCCCCCCAGTTCCCCTGAAGCAAATACTCACCAGCAACCACACAACAGAACCACTAACCCAGGAACCTATCCTTGCAACAAAGCCCGTTGCCAACTCTGCCCACATATCTATTCAGGGGACACCATCATAGTGCCTAATCACATCAGCCACACTAGCAGAGGCTCATTCACCTACACATCTACCAATGTGATATATGCCATCATGTGCCAGCAATGCCCCTCTGCTATATACATTGGTCAAACTGGACAGTCTCTACGTAAAAGAATAAATGGACACAAATCAGATGTCAAGAATTATAATATTCAAAAACGAGTTGGAAAACACTTCAATCTCTCTGGTCATTCGATTACAGACCTGAGAGTGGCTATCCTTCAACAAAAAAACTTCAAAAACGGACTCCAACGAGAGACTGCTGAAGTGGAATTAATTTGCAAACTGAATACAATTAACTTAGGCTTGAATAGAAACTGGCAGTGGATGGGTCATTACACAAAGTAAAACTATTTTCCCATGTTATTTCTCCCCCCCCCACCCTACCCCCCGCTTTTCCTCAGACATTCTTGTTAACTGCTGGAAATGGCTCACCTTGATTATCACCACAAAAGGTTTTCCTCCTTCCCTCCTCCTCCCCTTCCTGCTAGTAATAGCTCATCTTAAGTGCTCACTCTCCTTACAGTGTATATGATAAAACCCATTGTTACATGTTCTCTGTATGTGTATATAAATCTCCCCACTGTATTTTCCACTGAATGCATCTGATGAAGTGAGCTGTAGTTCACAAAAGCTTATGCTCAGATAAATTTGTTAGTCTCTAAGGTGCCACAAGTACTCCTTTTCTTTTTGCGAATACAGACTAACACGGCTGCTACTCTGAAATCTGATTTTATTGCAACTCTCATATCTGGAATGTTTCTTAAAGCCTCAGTCTTGGAATCAAGAGACTGAAATATTCCTTGTATTACCATAGCACAGAGAAGCCCATGTCATTAGAAGCTCAGCTTTTTTTGTAATTAAGTTTCAAGCGCTCATGATTGCAGAGAAAAGCTTGACAATATGAACTGAGTGCATGATAAAGGCTACAAAACCAGAAGACAGAAAAAAAAATCCAAAATTATTAGTTTTAAGACAATCTCCTGATTTTTTTGGGGGGTGAGGGAGAAGAGAGGGTGCAGGGGGCTGATGTATGACATATTTTTTGAATGTTTGGGGCTTGCTATACTGAAAACACTGACTTTGTTTGTTTCAGTATTTAACCTGAATATTCCATGTACACAGGTCTCTCTTGCATTTAGGCCTTCATTCAGGATGGCATGTAGGCACATCTGTAATCCCACCTGTTTCACTGGGGACTTAATCACATGCTTAAATATTGTCTTTAATAGGGATGCTTTCCTGAATCAAGGCCTTAATTTCTTTGGGCTATGTTTTAAAAGAAAACAATCAGGAGAGAGGGCCTGTGCATTTAAGGCCTTGTCCGCAAACAGACATGCATGAGTTTAATCAAAGGTGTGTTTTGAGAGGCACTAGCTAGGCTAGCCTTTGAAGTTGACACATCATTGAGATGAACGCAGTTCTTGGGAGTATAGCACACAGGAGAGGATTAGGTTATGAGAAGAATGAATGCTCAAAATGCATCCTGCCGTTTCCACTGGGGTAGTGCATTTCTACACCATTCCCAGTGCCTCTGGGTACAATTCAACCCCAGATTTGGAAGGTTTTTCTTCAGCAATATTTTTTTGCTTTGCTCACCAATAATTCAGTCTTAATTCTGAAGAAGTGTCGTTCTAACACCAGCAAAAAAGTAAGGATTCCAGGATGAATCAAGTTTTATATTAGACAAAAATACATGGAGAAGCTATAAGTACTAATGATACCTTGCATATTTCACTGAGCATTATCCCTGCATATAATCCATTTGCTCAATCCTTGTGCTAAAATAACAAAGATAATGGCTGGCTTACTACCTTTCTGAATCTTTAGTTGTAAACAGGTAAAATATAGTTCAGCCATCATCAGAAAACTCAAAGCAAATCTCCTCAGAAAATCAAATCCATCCATTTGTCTACTTGCAGGTAAAAATCTAGTCTCCTTCAACACTGATTTGAACAGCTTTCCAGACATACTCTGGGATGAGGAGTTTGAGATTGAATTCCTGGAAGTTCCATTGTTCCTCTCAGGGAAATAAGTTGGCCAGAGTCTCAGCTAGTGGAAACTGGCATAGTTCCACTCAAAGTACACTATTGGAGGATTTGGATGAAAGTTCTTCAACTTCAAGCTATTAGCCTCCAGTTTCCAAGGTGAAGTCCTCCCATTTTGAATCTGAAACTCACTTTTCATGAATAGAGCTCTGCACGGATATAAAATTTATATCCGTGAATGCGGATATCCACGGATATAAAGCAGATATCCATGGAGCTGCAGGGCTTTACCACAGTGCATGAGAGTGGTACAGATTGATGCACTAGCCCTGTTCAGTGGGCTGCTTCTGGGATTGAGGAAGGGGGATGGCCTCACCTTCTCCCCACCATTTTCCAGATGACTTGCTTCTGATGAGACTGAGCTGTAAGGGAATGTTGTTGTGCTCCGTCCTTGTGCTAGGAGGATTCAGTAGCTGTTTGCATAGTCTCTTCCTTTTACAGACCTGCTCAAAGCCAATCACAATTTATCCTGTGTTCTTGTATTTCTTTTGGGCATTAGTGTTCATATATGTTTAAAGCATATGAGTGTATTATTTAACAATCACAATAATTTAATATAGCCAAGTACTAACAAAAATAAATGAAATGCCCAAAACATAAGGACTGGATCAGGAGACTGAGAGGATACAAATTCTTTTACCATCCCAACCCCAGTCACTGGCTTATGTTGATAGTGCCCCAAAAGAATATGTGATTGGCTCTCCTGGATCTTACAAGAAAGGAGTCACTGGGCTTTGTCCACTTAGTCACATCACAAGTTTCTCATGATCAAATTGTAATACAGAGTACATAGGTGTGGGTGTGTGTAATGTCACCTTCCAGTGGTTCACTGATAATAAGGGGCCTCCTGATAGAGATGTCTGAACTAAAGAACTGGTTTTTTTAGCTAAGAGAGCTGTCTTTTTTTGAAGCTCAAAAATCAGGAATCTAGTTGTATTTCCCTGTGTGTGATTTACACAACAATAGTCTGTATGTAAGTACCTACACCACAATTAGAGGCACCACTTTTGGCTCACTCAGCAAAGAGGCTATGGCATGAATGGACATGAACTATCTTTTCTTCCTTGGAAGTGATTGTTCCGAGTAACAGCTGAAGTGTATTGCTAGCATATGTAGGAAGAGCTGTTGCCTGTACTATAGATCTGCTGTGGCAAGAAGAAGGCTTCAGGCCAAAATTTTCAAAAGCAACTAGTGATTTTGGGTGTCCAGTTTGGGATGCTTTAAAGGGGCCAGATTTTCAAGAAGAGTTAAGCTCCTGATTTCTGAAAATCAGGACCTTTTTAAGGTGTCCCAGATTGGGCACCCAACATCAGAAGTCACTCTTGACAAATCTTGGCCTCTTGTCTCCTAATCAGAGACCTGTTGCAACAAGTAAAATTTGTTTATTTATGTCTAAATATTGGTGACATCATAGCAGAATTTTCAGAAGCCTTCTCAATCCATTCCTCACTTAGAGCACTCAACAGCTGACCTCCCAGCCATCCACCACACAGCATCTATCCATCTCCTCGCTGGTCATCCTCTGCTATGATGACCTGCTATCATTCCTTCTAGGATAACTTTCTTGAAGTTATTTCCATCTCTACAACAGATGTAATCAAAGTACACATCTTCACCTGTTGATTTCAGATAGCAGGGTCTGCTTCTCTCCAATAGCATTTCTAACATAAGCATTTGTCATCGTTTCTAGCCAGGAAATACACAAGCCTTTGCCAGAACATCTCAAAGGCTTCAGTTTCCTTCTTGTCAGCGGTATTCATTTCAACAAGAAAACTGCTTGAAAATGTATGTATATATTAAAATTCCTTCCATGACTTAAAAATAAAAGTAAAGGAGAAATAAACAAGAGGAAAATTAGGTGGCATTTATAATTACTGTACATTTATGATGTATCTTTTGAATTGTGTGATTTTAATTTGAAATAGTCTATTGGATATTGGGTTGGAAGATGCTTGTAAGGATAGTCAGAGGTAAAACGGTGAAAAGATCAGGACTGATAATATTAATGGATAAAGAAATGTCATATTTCAGCCAGATTGCCACTGTTTCCTTAATAGACTCAGCACTGGAATCTGTATCTTTAACAGTAAAGAACCAAAAGTACCTGCAAATACTGCCACTGAGATAGCATTGTTGCTGTAGTAATTGTCTGCTGATCGCAGTTGCCTGTTGTGCATTTGAAAAGAATATTGATCTTTCATTTGTGTTAATCATGCAGTGTTTTTAATGGGCAATCTGTTCTTTTGTTTTGTTTCTGAGCAAGAAAGGCTCCCATTTATTGATGTGTTCTACAGAGGTAATAAGATTTCATTTAACCCAGGGGTAGGCAACCTATGGCACTCATGCCAAAGGCAGCAGGCAAGCTGATTTTCAGTGGCACTCTCACTGCCCAGGTCCTGGCCACCAGTCCAGGGGGCTCTGCATTTTAATTTAATTTGAATAATGAAGCTTCTTAAACATTTTAAAAACCTTATTTACTTTACAATAAACAATAGTTTCATTATATATTATAGACTTACATTTTAACATTTTTAGAAGGTCTCTTTCTATATTACTGGCACGCGAAACCCTTAAATTAGAGTGAATAAATGAAGACTCGGCACACCACTTCTGAAAGGTTGCCAACCCCTGATTTAACCTAATGCTATTTGTTCCCCAGATTCAAAAGTTGTAATACAGTCATATTGATCTTTATTATATCAAAGTACAGCTTGTAGCATTTCTGGTAGCAGAAAGAACGAAGGCAAACACATACCTTTTTCAGCTGAGATTGTCTTCCTTTTTTGCTCATTAAGAGATACAAATGGCTGAATCTGAAAAAAGTAAACAAACATGCTATATCACATAGCTTTATATGATAAGGAACAGTTTCTTGCTTTAGGTCAATGGCATACCCTCCAGAGGATGAGGAAAGCAGCTGAAGGGCATGCCTTTAACAACCACCTACCTCCTAGAATTTCTTTCTAAACTCCCCTCAGGGGAGAGAGCTTAGAGATATGTATGATGAACTCTTCCCCCTGCTCTCTGGACCCCAAAGACTCATCAGGGATGATGATCTAAAGGACCAGTCATGAATGTGGGTTTTGAACTGAGGTCTGTAAGTTCTGCAGCAGTCCGCAGACCACTATCACCAGCAGAGAGCTTGAGCTGGTGGACCCTAATTCACCAGTGGAACTACCCACAAAGCTCCCGATTGGAGATGTTTGGCCTCTCTGACAATTTTAAGTTAGAAGGAGGCACAAGAAGTTGTCTGAGCAAGTAGGTGAATTCCTGGCTGGTTGCTAGATTGAACCCTTCTTGCTTGACCCCTGTCTTTATCCAGATCCCTGCTTCTATGCCCCATCCTTGGCTTTTGCCCCTGGCTCTGTTTCCAAACTCCTGCTCTGACCACTGTCTGACTGCCCATGTCTGTGTCCATGACAGCATTGCTGTCCTCTCCAGAGGCAACTATGCCACCAACCTCTTTGTAAGTCCCAGTTTAGAACCCCTTTAAAGAGATATCACTATGATGCTTTTCAGGGGTGTCCCAGGTTATGAGACAACTCTTCACCACCTGTCCTTAGCATGAGGAAGTCTTGTCAGTACCTGGTGTGGATCAGCTCCCTGCAACCATCAGCCTCTGGTAACACAAGCACTGCCCTTCAGGCTTCACTCTGTTAGCAACAGGCACAGCCCCAGAGACTTCTGACTGAGAACTGCAGAGGGACAGCCCCTTGTACACTGAACACTCACAGGACTCTCATTTGCTATTCCCAAAGGAATAGTACACACCATCTTGTAACAGTAATCTCATGCCAAGTCTACACTACAAATTTATATAAGTATAACAGTGTCACTCAGGGGTTTGAAAAACCCACATCCCTAAATTAAATAGTTATACCAATTTAATCCCTGGTGTAGACAGTACTATGTTGATGGGAGAGCTTCTCCCATTGACATAGCTACTGCTTCTTGTGGAGGTGGATTAACTATACCAAAAAGATTCAAGTAATTTTCAGCCAATTTCCCTTGTCCTCATAGATTGAAGGAATATCTGCACTCCTCCAGTTTCAAAAGTTAATTGTCTTACTTCTAAACAGCATGATCCCCTGCTGTTTTGTGGTGGTTTTTTTTTCCACCAGACTCCAGGGGCTGGAACAATTTGTATAGTGGGGGTGCTGAGAGCCATTGAACCAAACTGTAACCCTGTATCTAATGGAAATCACTTCAAGCCAGGGGATGCTGCAGCACCTCTAGTTCTAGCACTTATGTCCAACCCCAGCAATGTATTGATTAGCATTTGACTCAGACTGTAAATGCGCGTCTATTGTGAATCATACAATAATAGATTTGCACATAACTTGCCAGAGTGAGATAAGTGCGTCTTCCCCACTGCCTGTCAGGGGTGTATGGATCATCTATCAGTGATTTGCTCATAGACCTAGAGATCATAATTTTTTGTATATAGACACATCTTCTGTATGTACATCACACAATGATTATGATGACCAGTGTGACACAGGCTTTCAATGTCAGAGGAGAGGGCACCTTCTGGGAGAGCGGGACTGTCAACTCATACCCAAGAAGAAGAAAAATCTCCATGGCAGTGAGTACTCTCTGCCCAGGACCCCAATCATCTGGATCCTACAGTCCACCTGTCCCCCGGACAGGCTGGATGGCTTGCTGAGGTCAGTCAGATGCTGAAGGTGGTGATCCCTCCTCGAGCCTCTTGGCGTTGCTGCTCCCCCTACGGTGACCAGACATCCCGATAAAATCAGGACTGTCCCGATATTTGTCTTTGTCCCTCATCCTGACCAATGCACGGTCGGGATGCCATTTGTCCTGATATTGTGGCTTTGGCCGCTCCGGCAGGTGTGTTGTGTTGTTTGTTTTGTTTTTGTTTTGCTTCCCCCATGTGTCCCGATACTTTCTTCATTTCATCTGGTCATCCTAGCTCCCCCCCACACACACACACACATTCCTCCGGGAACCCCTGTGGGTCACACCCTATAGTTTGAAAACTTCTGCTCTAGATCCAGAGGCAATGCATGGGGCAGTCATGTTCCCCCGCCGCGCTCTCCCACAGCTTTAACTTGTGCGGAACTCCCCCTCCACTATCAACTGTTATCCAGGATAACTGCAATCAGTGATCCAGCAGGTGTGCCCTATCATCTTCTCCCCTGGCTGTTGTTGCTTGTTCTTCTGGTGTGGGCGTGCTTCCTCAAAGCAGATGTTGCACTCTCTCTACTAAATAGAGGAGAAGAAGGAATGACTTCTCTTATTAGGTCCTTCATCTGATGAGCTCACAGGAATGGAGGGGGGAGGGGGACCTCCCTCCTTCCCTCCCTCTGGGGCCTTCACCTGAGCAGTCTCTTTCTCCTCCCCGCCCCCCAGGAACCACAGCCTAGGGAGAAGGTTTGGATTGGATTTGAAGCTAATCAAATCAAAGGCCAGGAAGGGTTTAGGTTTTGACATACTACTTTATTGCAGTGTTTGTGCATGGAAACGAGGCAGTAAATCAAATGTTCAGTACTGTTCATTCTCCTATCTAAACTATTGATCTGAAGAGTCAGTGCCTCAAATTTACCTTCTAAAGAGGTCATTGAGGCCTGCAAAGCATCAGTCTCTGCAAGGATTTGTTGAGATGATTCTCATACTAACTCTGTAGGAATCAGTGGTTTAGTTGATACTTCCGAAGATGGTGGTAGTGGACTTCTACAATGTCTGAAAGCCATGGATTGAAAAACATCCTGTGTTGGGGTTCACATCCTTAAAATTTCAAAAATCTATCCTTGGCTAATAAAAATACTTGTTTTTAGAAGTTATAACCCTCTTGTTTTAAAAGCTATTTTGACAAAAGTCCTCAGGATCAGGCTTAAAACATAATCTCCAGCAGTGGTGGTGCTAGCTCATTGGGAGGCCCTAAACAGGAATATTTTGGGGCAGTGCACACATGCACAACACATACTAAAAAAGCAAATAAGGGGCCCCTTTAAGCTACTCAGGGCCCTAAGCAATTGCTTAATCTGCATATGTCTAGCTCCGTCTGACCTCCAGTTTGGAAGCTAATATCCCATCCTTTCTTTCAGTTTAATCTTTTAGTAACACTGATAGAGCAGTGTTTTCTAAATATGGTATTTTTATGTTGGCACTCGGAGTGGGGGGGGTGAGTAGGTGTGTAATTTTAATTATTTCCTTTGGTTTCAATAGGTGGAGAGAGTGGCACGGTTGAATTAATGAATTAACACTCCAAAATTAAAATGGCTGAGAATTGAAGCTGGAAACGGATTAAGTTGCTTGTAGGATGATTATAGGGGAACATTATCCTTTCAAGTATTCATAGGCAACACATGTAAAACAATAACTAATCTTCTGCACCTTGATCATCACTTTCAGAACCTTTGTACTTTAGCTTCAAAATATATGTTGACATTGTGATGCTTTTCTCTTCTCTTCCTTCCCCTCCCATTTATCTTTATGAATTTGTTTTGAATTTCTATTCACGGGGCAACTTTATAACTCCCATAGACCTAGTCAATATCAGCAGCATTTTGAGCAAATAATAATAAACCTTCAAAATTATGCAAAACATTCCCTGCTTCTCAAGAAGTCACTGAATTATTTAAAACTCTGCAGTGGAATCTAACAGCTGCAGTGTGAAAGCTGGTGGAAATTTGCAGAACATGAACTATCTAAGGATTCCAGCTCTCTAACTTTATAATGCAAATGAAATTACTCGCTTTCAGTGTCTCTAAAGAGAAGACCCACCCCCACCCCAAAAAACCCCTCACTTCCAAGCAAAAAAAATTTTTAAAGTCCCCTTTTTGGAACAGGTATTCATAACAGTATTGATACTGTCTTCGATTTTATGCAATATTATATTGTGTGATCATATATTTAGATTGGGCCATCCGATTTGTATCATATGGCAGCCTGCTAACCTCTGGGCCATATTCTGAAACCTTATTCATATTGAAGAAGACCTTAGTCTGGAAGTTGCGCCATTGATTTCAATGGATGTAACAGGCTTCCCTGTCCTTCACTGACCGGGTTTTAGGTGTATATGGTTTCAGAGAGAGGCTGGGGGAATGGGACTTGGTGTTCTGTTTGAGGAGGAGCTGCCTATAGACAGTTCTAAGGAAGACAGGTGTTAGAACTGTGACAACTTTTAGCTTGTTGGCGTTTTAGATGTTCGCTCTCCTTTTTCCTTCAGATAACACTATTGGTAAAGGTACCAGAATCTGGCCCTATGTAACTCAATGCAATTTGTACTTTACAAGGAATAATGCTAAATTAAATAAACAACTATAGCTTCCAGTGACTTAAACTGAAGATGAGATTTTGCAACACTTTTTTGAAAATCAAGGTCGTATTGTGTCTGGTCAAACCCACAAATCTCTGATCCCGTGCTTATATTTCCTATATCTCCATGTGCTTGAAAAAACTTCTGCAATTTCTGATTTCTGGAAACCCCGCACCTTTCACTTTAAAGACTGGATCATCCATAAATATTAGTTGCTTCTTACAGAAGGCCAGATCCTCAAAACCTAGTATAAGCAACAAAGAGTCCTGTGGCACCTTATAGACTAACAGATGTATTGGAGCATAAGCTTTGGTGAGTGAATACCCACTTTGTCGGATGAGCATCCGACGAAGTGGGTATTCACCCTCCAAAGCTTATAATCCAATACTTCTGTTAGTCTATAAGGTACCACAGGACTCTTTGCCACTTTTAGAGATCCAGACTAACACGGCTACCCCTCTGATACTTAAAACCTAGTATGTTCTCTTTTCTCTACTCTGGTAAAACTTCCTTCTACAGGCAGCTGAGGAGCAACTAAACCAGTTACATCACCTCGTCTTATGCCCATCTCATGCGCTTCAGCATAAAAGATGTGTTCAGGGTTTGCCAGCGATGTGTTGGGGTTATGGGAGGGAATGATTTGAATACACTTTGCTGCTGTTATACTTGGCTAGCATAACAGCCCCCAGGCATCATTACTTTTGAGCAGGGTAGATTTTTTCAGAAAACACTTTTTTCACCAACAAATGAAGATTCAGGTCAATTTAAACACTTGGCAAATTTGTGTTGGATTTTGCCAAATTGTTTTGGTCAGAAAGGAAACTTAGTTTTATTTATATTTAGACTTTTTCAGAATGAAACAATTCTGGTTTTTTGTTTTCTGATTTGAAATGACTTTTGGTTTCAAATCTTGCTTTACTCTTATTTTAGCTTTAAAAAAAAGTCTTCAACTAAAAAAAATTTTTTTTCAGGTTAAACAAACTTTTTGTTTGACCCAAAATAAAGTTTTTCAATTTTTGCTATGGCTAGTGAACTGAAAAATCTGTTCTTCACCCTTCTCTATGACCAACAAAAGATAGAGTAGTTTTGAGTCTGCTCTAAATTTTGCTTATCAGTGTAGTTTGTAGCCACATTGGTCCCAAGATCCTAGAAAGACAAGGTGGGTGAGGTAATATCTTTTATTGGACCAACTTCTGTGGGCGAGAGAGATCAGCTTTCGAGCTTACACAGAGCTGTTCTTCACGTCTGGGAAAGGTACTTAGAGTTCTGGAAGATAAATGGGCACCTGACCCATGTATAGGGGAAGCATAACTGTGACACCACCATTCACTTAGATCCTGTGCTAAGTGAGGGTTGGCAGGACCTGAGGATCAAGGCCAGAATATCTAGTGCTCTGTCACCTATGCGTGTGGCAGACTAAGATATTTGTCTTTTTCTAATAGCAACAGAGATTACTGGGCATCCTGCTGGGCTGCAACACTTACTTCTGACAATTCTTGTCCTGGCACAAGTAAATAGGACGTGACTAAATGATCCCTGTGCCTCAGATCAGTGGTTCTCAGCCAGGGATGTGCATACCCCTGGGGGTCCATCAACTCATCTAGATATTTGCCTAGCTTTGCAACAGGCTCCATAAGAAGCACTACCAAAGTCAGTACAACCTAAAAAGTCATATAGACCATGACTTTTTTGTTCTGCTCTATATAATATACACTGAAATGTAAGTATTGGTTTCAGAGTAGCAGCCATGTTAGTCTGTATCCGCAAAAAGAAAAGGAGGGCTTGTGGCACCTTAGAGACTAACACATTAATCTGAGCATAAGCTTTCAGGAGCTACAGCTCACTTCATCGGATGCATTTGGTGGAAAATACAATGGGGAGATTTATACACACACACACACACACACACACACATACACACAGAACATGAAACAATGGGTTTTATCATACACACTGTAAGGAGGATGAGCTATTACCAGCAGGAAGGGAGGGGGGAGGAGGAAAACCTTTTGTGGTTATAATAAAGGTGAGCCATTTCCAGCAGTTAACAAGAATGTCTCTGAGGAACAGTGGGGGGTGGGGTCAGGGGGAGAAATAACATGGGGAAATAGTTTTGCTTTATGTAATGACCCATCCACTGCCAGTCTCTATTGAAGCCTAAGATAATTGTATCCAGTTTGCAAATTAATTCCACTTCAGCAGTATCTCGTTGGAGTCTGTTTTTGAAGTTTTTTTGTTGAAGTATAGCCACTCTCAGGTTTATAATCATGTGACCGGAGAGATTGAAGTGTTCTCCGACTCGTTTTTGAATGTTATAATTCTTGACGTCTGATTTATGTCCACTTATTATTTTATGTAGAGACTGTCCAGTTTGATCAATGTACATGGCAGAGGGGCATTGCTGGCACATGATGGCATATATCACATTGGTAGATGTGCAGGTGAACGAGCCTCTGATAGTGTGGCTGATGTGATTACGCCCTATGATGGTGCCCCTGAATAGATATGTGGACAGAGTTGGCAACGGGCTTTGTTGCAAGGATAGGTTCCTGGGTTAGTGGTTCTATTGTGTGGTGTGTGGTTGCTGGTGAGTATTTGCTTCAGGTTGGGGGGCTGTCTGTAAGCAAGGACTGGCCTGTCTCCCAAGATCTGTGAGAGTGATGGGTCGTCCTTCAGAATAAGTTGTAGATCCTTGATGATGCATTGGAGAGGTTTTAGTTGGGGGGTGAAGGTGATGGCTAGTGGCGTTCTGTTATTTTCTTAGTTGGGCCCGTCCCGTAGTAGGTGACTTCTGGGTACTCTTCTGGCTCTGTCAATCTGTTTCTTCATTTCGGCAGGTGGTATTGTAGTTGTAAGAATGCTTGATGGAGATCTTGTAGGTGTTTGTCTCTGTCTGAGGGGTTGGAGCAAATGCGGTTATATCGTAGAGCTTGGCTGTAGACAATGGATCGTATGGTGTGATTTTGGATGAAAGCTAGAGGCACGTAGGTAGGAATAGTGGTCGGTAGGTTTCCGATATAGGGTGACGTTTATGTGACCAACGCTTATTAGCACCGTAGTGTCCAGGAAGTGGATCTCTTATGTAGACTGGTCCAGGCTGAGGTTGATGTGGGATGGAAATTGTTGAAATCATGGTGGGATTCCTCAAAGGCTTCTTTTCCATGGGTCCAGATGATGAAGATATCATCAATGTAGCGCAAGTAGAGTAGGGGCAGTAGGGGAATAGAGCTGAGGAAGCGTTGTTCTAAGTCAGCCATAAAAATGTTGGCATAATGTGGGGCCATGTGGGTACCCATCGCAGTGCCGCTGATTTTGAAGGTATACATTGTCACCAAATGTGAAATAGTTATGGGTCAGGACAAAGTCACAAAGTTCAGCCACCAGGTTAGCCGTGACAGTATCGGGGATACTGTTCCTGACGGCTTGTAGTCCATCTTTGTGTGGAATGTTGGTGTAGAGGGCTTCTACATCCATAGTGGCTAGGATGGTGTTTTTAGGAAGATCACAATGGACTGTAGTTTCCTCAGGAAGTCAGTGGTGTCTCGAAGATAGCTGGGAGTGCTGGTAACGAAGGGCCTGAGGAGGGAGTCTACATAGCCAGACAATCCTGCTGTCAGGGTGCCAATGCCTGAGATGATGGGGCGTCCAGGATTTCCAGGTTTATGGATCTTGGGTAGCAGATAGAATACCCCAGGTCGGGGCTCCAGGGGTGTGTCTGTGCGGATTTGTTCTTGTGCTTTTTCAGGGAGTTTCTTGAGCAAATGCTGTAGTTTCTTTTGGTAACTCTCAGTGGGATCAGAGGGTAATGGCTTGTAGAAAGTGGTGTTGGAGAGCTGCCTAGTAGCCTCTTGTTCATACTCCGACCTATTCATGATGATGACAGCACCTCCTTTGTCAGCCTTTTTGATCAGAGTTGTTTCTGAGGCTGTGGATGGCATTGCGTTCTGCACGGCTGAGGTTATGGGGCAAGTGATGCTGCTTTTCCTCAATTTTAGCCCGTGCACGTCGGCGGAAGCACTCTATATAGAAGTCCAGTCTGCTGTTTCGATCTTCAGGAGGAGTCCACCCAGAATCCTTCTTTTTGTAGCGTTGGTAGGAAGGTCTCTGTGGCTTAATAGGTCAGAGGTGTGTTGGAAATATTCCTTGAGTCGGAGACATCGAAAATAGGAATGTAAGTACAATATTTATATTCTAATTGATTTTATTGTATAATTCTAGGGCAAAAATGAGAAAGTAAGCAGTTTTTCAGTAATAGTGTGTTGTGACACTTTTTTGTATTTTTATGTCTGGTTTTTGTGAGCAAGTAGTTTTTAAGTGAGGTGAAATTTGGAGGTATACAAGACAAGTCAGACTCCTGAAAGGGGCATGTAGCCTGGAAAAGTCAAGAACCACTGCCTCAAATGACTCTGCCATATTGTGTCACCCTGCCAGAAACAATGACCATGGGAGATCTGTGCTTAGTATGTCCTGTCCTGTTCTATGTTTTACCACAATATCCTATTTCTGCAGGTGCAATATCATTCTTTGCAGTCTCAGTGGTGATTTGCTAGGGATTTTTTTTTCTGATTGCCGTGCCTCCAAATGCTTTGTGGTCACACTCCCATAGTAATTTTGTCCCATGCATACAATAATGGAAGCACTCTCAGCTGGACAGTGTTGCATGCATTTTTTTTCAGTCTCTGCACAGGTTATTTCCATGTACATGAGGATGTAAACAAGACATGAAAAGTAATTCTTCTGCTCTGATTAGGCCTCAACTGGAGTATTGTGTCCAGTTCTGCATGCCACATTTCACGAAAGATGTGGACAAATTAGAGAGAGTCCAGAGAAGAGCAACAAAAATGATTAAAGGTTTAAAAAACATGACCTGTGAGGGAAGATTGAAATAATAGGGTTTGTTTAGTGTGGAAAAGAGAAGACTGAGAGGGGACATAACAGTTTTTAAGTACGTAAAAGGTTGCTACAAGGAGGAGGAAGAAAAATTGTTTTTCTTAACCTCTGAGGATAGGACAAGAAGCAATGGACTTAAATTGTAGCCAGGGAGGTTTAGGTTGGGTATTAGGAAAAACTTCCTAACTGTCAGTTTGGTTAAGCCCTAGAATAAATTGACTCGGGAGGTTGTGGAATCTCCATCATTGGAGATTTTTAAGAGCAGGTTAGACAAATACCTATCAGGAAGGCTAGATAATTAATCTTGCCACAAGTGCAGGGGGTGGACTAGATGACCTCTTGAGATCCCTTCCAGTTCTATGATTCTATGTAGATGCATAAACCTTTGTCTTCCCATCTTGCAGCAACAGCCCCTGCTTGAGTGCTTCTTTCTGAACCACATCTTTTCTCTTTGTTTTCTCATTGACAGACACAAGTAATGGCAGATAGTCTGGTGAACGCAGAATTTTGTTGAAAGTTTGAGCCTTCCTTTAGGAGATTCTCTTAGTGGTACCAAGTTTTTTGTAAGAAAAAGCATAAAATTGGCTAGGTAAATCACCATCCCTGGTCTTTTTGAGCTCATCACAATCTTCTGGTGGTATCATATAGGTGATTTCTGCTACTTTTGCTAGGTTAGGTTGGTACCCTCACTTCCAAGAATGTCACCCAAACACTGGACTACAATTGTTCTAATAATATATTTATCCAGATTTAATTAGATCCCTTTTCTCTAGATCTTTGGGGTAATATAGCGCTTAAAATGGCCTAGTGTTTTTTAACACAGTACTCAAGCATAGGTTTTTCCGCAATTTTTTTTACACACTGTTTGGGCTGCATGACTACCAAAAAGTATCCAGATGAATCTGTATCTTTCTTGTGGGGTACTTACTTGTGGGATATCACTGAACTTTTTTTACCCCATTATTTACCAATATGCAGACAGGGCATCCTGTCTTTTCTGTTACTTCATCAAATTTAGGCATCTCATAATGGTCTTCCTTGATTGTTTTGTATAGGTGTCATGGATATAGGCACATTGCAACTTGCCTGTAAGTGATTTTATTCCTCCTGCTGTGGACTCTTCCCATTCCCTGTGGTCAATGACTAAAGATGTGCTGAGACTGGAATGTTTAAGGGGAACTGGCAAAGCCAATCAATCTTGCAACATAACTGGAATTTTTGTGGCTATTACCACTATAGCTTTGATAATATATGTATCAAATTTAATGTTCAATTCCTCAGGAAACTGCCCAGGTCCATGAAATAAATCCGTGTAGCGTATCATTAGGTTAAGTAACATAGCAGGTGTTAATGGAACTGAAGTTGAAATATTACCTATTGTCATTACTGACTTGATCAATTTAAGATCCAGGCTGCCCTCGAGAATGGTGGTACTGCTTCTGTATTTGCAATGTAAAATTGCACATGTTTTGCATCATCCTTATCTTTATACATTGCAGTGACTGTAACTTGTACATCCAGTAGCTCACCTCCGTATCTAAACCATTTCTGAGCAAGGGAGTTTGAGGTTTTTAATTGTTCAGGTTTTGTGTGTATTTCATTGACTTTTGCACTAATAGCCAATTTAAGCTTGATCTAGTGTCATTTACCAGACTGGTACCTCTCTGAACTCTTGGTATGGCTGGACAGCTGCAGCTGAAACCAGAGATAGCCTTGTCCCTGCTTTGGTGACTGTACCCACTAATACACTGTCTTTGCTGTCTTGGGGTTATTCATCTATTCTATTCTTCTTCTGTGTATTTTTGCATATAGATTTCCTTGTTTATGCACCATATTTATCCTTTTTCTGGATTTTTATCTGACTTGCATGTTGTTCCACGTTTGCCACAGGCACTCTCTCTTTCTACAGATTGGTTTGGTTGCCTGAAAACAAGATTAGATTTTTCTGTTCTATAAATTGCCTCCTCTTTAAATATTATTTCATGTGGCCTAACAATGTCTATGGCTTTGTTTAATGTATGATAAGTCCCTGATTTATCTGCTTTTCATGGGTTTCTGGTGAATTGGTCCCAAAGACAATCCTGTCCAAATAATTACATCACTGTCCATAAATGCATAGTCCTCAGCAAGCAACTTTAACTTTGCCCAAAACAGGCTTCTGGCTTCACGTGGACCTTGCAGTTGGTTTATAAAATGCATAAATGTAAACATTGGGTTAGACTCTCATAGAACTGGTTGAAATTTTTCATTTGAAATTCTTGGTTGAAAAATGGTCTCTTTCTAAAGGAAACTTTCACAAAAACCTGCAGTTCGTTTAAATTTTCCTCTTTTGTTTTTTTGAAACTGGAAACTTCAATTTTTCAGATTTTATTGTTTTCTCCCCACTTTTGCTGTTGACTGCAGTAGAATGAATGATGTCCAGTGCTGGGTTTGTGCACTTTTTCTTTTATTTTTTCATTTTGCTTTTTGCCTTCAGCTAAGGGCCCATATTCTTTCAGGGGCCACTATCTGAACTGACAGGTTTCAGAGTAGCAGCCGTGTTAGTCTGTATTCGCAAAAAGAAAAAGAGTACCCGTGGCACCTTACAGACTAACAAATTTATTAGAGCATAAGCTTTCGTGAGCTACAGCTCACTTCATCGGATGCATTTGGTGGAAAAAGCAGAGGAGAGATTTATATATATATATATATATATATATATATATATATATATATACACACACACACACACACACACACACACACACAGAACATGAAACAATGGGTTTATCATACACACACACACACACACACACACACACACACAGAGAACATGAAACAATGGGTTTATCACACACACACACACACACACACACACACACACACACACAGAACATGAAACAATGGGTTTATCATACACACACACACACACACACACACACACACACACACAGAGAACATGAAACAATGGGTTTATCATACACACACACACACACACACACACACACACACACACACACACACAGAACATGAAACAATGGGTTTATCATACACACACACACACACACACACACACACACACACACACACACACACACACACACACACAGAACATGAAACAATGGGTTTATCATACACACACACACACACACACACACACACACACACACAGAACATGAAACAATGGGTTTATCATACACACACACACACACACACACACACACACACACAGAGAACATGAAACAATGGGTTTATCATACACACACACACACACACACACACACACACACACACAGAACATGAAACAATGGGTTTATCATACACACTGTAAGGAGAGTGATCACTTAAGATAAGCCATCACCAGCAGCAGGGGGAGGAAAGGAGGAAAACCTTTCATGGTGACAAGCAAGGTAGGCTAATTCCAGCAGTTAACAAGAATATCAGAGGAACTGTGGGGGGTGGGGTGGGAGGGAGAAATACCATGGGGAAATAGTTTTACTTTGTGTAATGACTCATCCATTCCCAGTCTCTATTCAAGCCTAAGTTAATTGTATCCAGTTTGCAAATTAATTCCAATTCAGCAGTTTCTCGTTGGAGTCTGTTTTTGAAGCTTTTTTGTTGAAGGATAGCCACTCTTAGGTCTGTGATCGAGTGACCAGAGAGATTGAAGTGTTCTCCAACTGGTTTTTGAATGTTATAATTCTTGACGTCTGATTTGTGTCCATTCATTCTTTTACGTAGAGACTGTCCAGTTTGGCCAATGTACATGGCAGAGGGGCATTGCTGGCACATGATGGCATATATCACATTGGTAGATGCGCAGGTGAACGAGCCTCTGATAGTGTGGCTGATGTGATTAGGCCCTATGATGGTATCCCCTGAATAGATATGTGGACAGAGTTGGCAACGGGCTTTGTTGCAAGGATAGGTTCCTGGGTTAGTGGTTCTGTTGTGTGGTTGCTGGTGAGTATTTGCTTCAGATTGGGGGGCTGTCTGTAAGCAAGGACTGGTCTGTCTCCCAAGATCTGTGAGAGTGATGGGTCGTCCTTCAGGATAGGTTGTAGATCCTTGATGATGCGTTGGAGAGGTTTTAGTTGGGGGGGTGAAGGTGATGGCTAGTGGTGTTCGGTTGTTTTCTTTGTTGTGCCTGTCCTGTAGTAGGTGACTTCTGGGTACTCTTCTGGCTCTGTCAATCTGTTTCTTCATTTCAGCAGGTGGGTATTGTAGTTGTAGGAATGCATGATAGAGATCTTGTAGGTGTTTGTCTCTGTCTGAGGGGTTGGAGCAAATGCGGTTATATCGTAGCGCTTGGCTGTAGACAATGGATCGAGTGGTATGATCTGGATGAAAGCTAGAGGCATGTAGATAGGAATAGCGGTCAGTAGGTCAGAAGCTCAAGAGCTTCTTTTCCATGGGTCCAGATGATGAAGATGTCATGAATGTAGCGCAAGTAGAGTAGGGGCATTAGGGGACGAGAGCTGAGGAAGCGTTGTTCTAAGTCAGCCATAAAAATGTTGGCATACTGTGGGGCCATGCGGGTACCCATCGCAGTGCTGCTGATTTGAAGGTATACATTGTCACCAAATGTGAAATAGTTATGGGTCAGGACAAAGTCACAAAGTTCAGCCACCAGATTAGCCGTGACAGTATCGGGGATACTGTTCCTGACGGCTTGTAGTCCATCTTTGTGTGGAATGTTGGTGTAGAGGGCTTCTACATCCATAGTGGCTAGGATGGTGTTTTTAGGAAGATCACCAATGGACTGTAGTTTCCTCAGGAAGTCAGTGGTGTCTCGAAGATAGCTGGGAGTGCTGGTAACGAATTTTCGACGTCTCAGACTCAAGGAATATTTCCAACACACCTCTGACCAACATATTAAGCCACAGAGACCTTCCTGCCAACACTACAAAAAGAAGGACTCTGGGTAGACTCCTCCTGAAGGTCGAAACAGCCGCCTGGATTTCTACATATACTGCTTCCGCCGACGTGCACGAGCTGAAATTGTGGAAAAGCAGCATCGCTTACCCCATAACCTCAGCCATGCAGAACACAGTGCCATCCACAGCCTCAGAAACAACTCTGATCAAAAAGGCTGACAAAGGAGGTGCTGTCGTCATCATGAATAGGTCGGAGTATGAACAAGAGGCTACTAGGCAGCTCTCCAACACCACTTTCTACAAGCCATTACCCTCTGATCCCACTGAGAGTTACCAAAAGAAACTACAGCATTTGCTCAAGAAACTCCCTGAAAAAGCACAAGAACAAATCCGCACAGACACACCCCTGGAGCCCCGACCTGGGGTATTCTATCTGCTACCCAAGATCCATAAACCTGGAAATCCTGGATGCCCCATCATCTCAGGCATTGGCACCCTGACAGCAGGATTGTCTGGCTATGTAGACTCCCTCCTCAGGCCCTTCGTTACCAGCACTCCCAGCTATCTTCGAGACACCACTGACTTCCTGAGGAAACTACAGTCCATTGGTGATCTTCCTAAAAACACCATCCTAGCCACTATGGATGTAGAAGCCCTCTACACCAACATTCCACACAAAGATGGACTACAAGCCGTCAGGAACAGTATCCCCGATACTGTCACGGCTAACCTGGTGGCTGAACTTTGTGACTTTGTCCTCACCCATAACTATTTCACATTTGGTGACAATGTATACCTTCAAATCAGCGGCACTGCGATGGGTACCCGCATGGCCCCACAGTATGCCAACATTTTTATGGCTGACTTAGAACAACGCTTCCTCAGCTCTCGTCCCCTAATGCCCCTACTCTACTTGCGCTACATTGATGACATCTTCATCATCTGGACCCATGGAAAAGAAGCTCTTGAGGAATTCCACCATGATTTCAACAATTTCCATCCCACCATCAATCTCAGCCTGGACCAGTCCACACAAGAGATCCACTTCCTGGACACTACGGTGCTAATAAGCGATGGTCACATAAACACCACCCTATATCGGAAACCTACTGACCACTATTCCTATCTACATGCCTCTAGCTTTCATCCAGATCATACCACTCGATCCATTGTCTACAGCCAAGCGCTACAATATAACCGCATTTGCTCCAACCCCTCAGACAGAGACAAACACCTACAAGATCTCTATCATGCATTCCTACAACTACAATACCCACCTGCTGAAGTGAAGAAACAGATTGACAGAGCCAGAAGAGTACCCAGAAGTCACCTACTACAGGACAGGCCCAACAAAGAAAACAACAGAACGCCACTAGCCATCACCTTCAGCCCTCAACTAAAACCTCTCCAACGCATCATCAAGGATCTACAACCTATCCTGAAGGACGACCCATCACTCTCACAGATCTTGGGAGACAGACCAGTCCTTGCTTACAGACAGCCCCCCAATCTGAAGCAAATACTCACCAGCAACCACACAACAGAACCACTAACCCAGGAACCTATCCTTGCAACAAAGCCCGTTGCCAACTCTGTCCACATATCTATTCAGGGGATACCATCATAGGGCCTAATCACATCAGCCACACTATCAGAGGCTCGTTCACCTGCACATCTACCAATGTGATATATGCCATCATGTGCCAGCAATGCCCCTCTGCCACGTACATTGGCCAAACTGGACAGTCTCTCTACGTAAAAGAATGAATGGACACAAATCAGACGTCAAGAATTATAACATTCAAAAACCAGTTGGAGAACACTTCAATCTCTCTGGTCACTCGATCACAGACCTAAGAGTGGCTATACTTCAACAAAAAAGCTTCAAAAACAGACTCCAATGAGAGACTGCTGAATTGGAATTAATTTGCAAACTGGATACAATTAACTTAGGCTTGAATAGAGACTGGGAATGGATGAGTCATTACACAAAGTAAAACTATTTCCCCATGGTATTTCTCCCTCCCACCCCACCCCCCACTATTCCTCTGATATTCTTGTTAACTGCTGGAATTAGCCTACCTTGCTTGTCACTATGAAAGGTTTTCCCTCCCCCCCCCCCCCCCCCCCCCCCCCCCGCTGTTGGTGATGGCTTATCTTAAGTAATCACTCTCCTTACAGTGTATATGATAAACCCATTGTTTCATGTTCTCTCTCTGTGTGTGTGTGTGTGTGTGTGTGTGTGTGTGTGTGTGTGTGTGTGTATAAATCTCTCCTCTGCTTTTTCCACCAAATGCATCCGATGAAGTGAGCTGTAGCTCACGAAAGCTTATGCTCTAATAAATTTGTTAGTCTCTAAGGTGCCACGGGTACTCCTTTTCTTTTATCTGAACTGAGAGGAGGTTGGCTTCATGCCTTTTGGAACAATAAGCAGTAGCTGTTTTGTAAGAGCATCTTTGAAAAGGGTCACTGTGACTTTAGTCCCATTGAACACTATGGGAGATGACAGACATTCTGAAAAAAAGTGCAGTTTTTCATGGAATTCTCTATGGAACATTGTCAGCTTCTGATAGTGAATAAACTTTAAGAGGAATAGCAGCAAAAAATTTCCACCAATACTTAAAAAATAATAATAAAACCCTTCAAATGCAGCCTCGTCACAAGATTTCAGTGAGTTTAGGAGGTTTCAAGAGTACTTTATTACTGAAATCGTCTGAGATTAAATAGGTCTGACACTGGGTGCCAGATTTCTTAAAGGATACATTCTCAATGTAGGTTTATAAACTAATGCATTTTCTTGTGAATTCTCAAAAAATTATTCTGTACTTAGTCTGTATTCTTAAGGGTGATATGCTGTATTTTTCATACATCACAAAGTAGAAGAATTGCTGCTTTGAGTGCAAAATTCAATTTGACCTCAATTATGGACTTGTGTGGTGCTGCATTAATATGCTAACCAGTCTCACTAACAGATGAACATATAAGCCACAAGTAAACTGAATAATAAAACACGTTGACACTTCTCAAATTCAAAATTTTAAAATTTGAAAAAAGGGGAAAATTTAGGGGAAAATTAAGAATCTTTTTATACCTCGTTCTATTAAGGAAGATTTAAAAAAATTAAAAATGATTAGCTCTATATTTTTAAGGATCTAACTGTAGAAAAGTAAATCCATTCCTTCAGTCTACATGCTTTGACATCCAGTGGATTGGTGAATGTTTCAGGCTTCTGTTTTCAGCCTTCTGGACAACAGAAAATTGCAACATTTGGATACTGAATCTTTAATATGAATGTATTTTTTATTATTTATTTATTTGGCATTTTCTGGACTCTTCTAAGTGGCCTCTACTGTGCTACCTGGTTTTTACCCCAGTGCTGCTCAAATAACTCTGGCAAAATCAATTCTGTTTGTCAGCTACTATACAAAGTTTCCACTTTGGCAGGGGTTAATGGGTTTTGGATTAACCATCAGATATCCACTGCCAGATCTAACAGTGGAAGAAGGCTGGGGGGAAAGCAGTTTAAGCCTACACAACAAAGAGAGGCTCTGTGTGCAGATGCAGCCAAAACAACACCATTCAGAACACAACTCATGTCTAGAGTTGTGGGGTTTTACAGTGTCATGGCTCTTGATATTGCCTTGGGCCTCCACACGCTATTGCAATGAAAATATTAATAATTACTTGATCCAAATCTGAGCAATCTATCCAGCAATAGCAACTATATGAATGGGATTTTCCTTCGCTGTTTATTTTCAGGACTGAGAGGGAAATTAAATTGTTTAGTTTAAAGAGCGAGAGAGAAACATGTATTTTGATTATTCCTTTGAAATAACTTTTTTATTGAAAACACCAGTGGTATAGCCTGTATGACTATATCTCAGGTGGTAGTTTGTCATTCTTCCTCATACACAATCTGATTACAATGTACTGTCTCAAACAGCATTCAGAATTACCATACGAAGGGATTTATTGCAGGGTTTGATAAATATTTCCACATCAAAGCTGGCTGTTACCTTTATACATATTTTATTTAAAGCTAAGTGATCTCACACACTGATGCCTGTATGGGTAAACACTGAAAGGACAATATTTGTTCTATCCCAATAGAAATATTTCAATACAGTCTAAGAATTGGAAAAAATCACAATTTGCCATGCTAAAATCAGTCTTGTAAGATAAACCAATGCTGCAAGAGTGAAATTCACCCCATGCATGAGCTACATGCACATTTAAGACCTGATCTACACTTACACATTAATGAGACCTAGCTACTTTGCTGAAGACTGATGTAGATGTGGGTAGGTAGACAGAATTTTTATAAATATTTTATGAGCAATAAGAGATTAAAATAAAAAAATTCTCATGCTAGTGGTGATAACTATATGGACACGCTAAGTGCCTGTGTAAATAATTGAGTAGCAGTAGCAAATACCTTTCCTCTTTTTACTATGAAACAGATTTTTATTGGTGAAAATTGAATTAATCTTTAGTTCCTTTTTGTCCATATGTAAACTATCTTCTTGGAATACCCACCATAATCGTGCAGATTTTTGGGAAATATTTGACAAGCAGTGCCTGTTTAGCTGTCCAATATGACAATGCAATGTAATTTAGTCACATTTCTATATTACTGTGTAATTAATCCATGGCTGGAAAGACGCACGTACTCAGCAGGTTGCAATATACATTAAGATTCTAAGTATTATGTGACCATGAAATAAAACACTTTCTCCTAAAAATATTACAAAAGGGCAATTAATTTCTGAGGGACACTCAACTTTAAATGTCCTTGTGTTTTGTGGGCATAAATGCTCAGATATAATTTTGCCCCAACATCAAGTTACACAGAGAGAATAATTTCTTTCCCATCTTTCACTTCTCCACAACACCCCCACCATTTATTAGATGTCACCCCTGACTTAGTCAGCTAAAATACAATGCAATTTCAAAGATATTCTTCATAGTAAATATTTTAATGACTAATTCGTCTCAGTGGACAATCCATCAACTTTGGCTTCAATATGTCATATTCTTATCAACTTTGAGCAACTTGACGTTATGAGCTGTAATGAATTATTCCAGATAAGAAAGATGAAAAGCAGTACATAGACTGTTACTCTTACTGGAGAAATGAAATGTCGTCTTGTGAAAGATTCAAGGTATCTAAGCTCTGTGGAAAGTTTCAGCGTAATTACTGTAGGCATAAATATAGTCTTCTCTGTTTTGATGATGTACTTTAAATATGGCCTCAGTTCCTAAAGTAAGATTCTTTTTATTCAGTTCAATAAGGTTAGGCTTGTGTAAGATTTAGATATTCATGGATGTTTTACAATGCTTAACTCTAATATCTGTGGCTTGCCAAAATCGTGCTTTAATTGTAATAATTTTTCTCCCTTTCCCCCAAAAGCTGTACATCTGTAGATGGCATTGACTGGAGTAGATTTGTATTAATTGATGGCAGTAGAGAATTGAGGGGAAAATCAGTTGCTGAAACATCTTATCTTAATGTACTACCCTTCTGGACATAAGCCTGGGTTAAATGTCTCCGTACCATGACTTAATGTATGAGCAGGGGTGTATGCATTTTAGGTGTAATAGACCAGAAAAGTTTAACACATTTTTATAAAGGGATTTACCCTCGAGTGATTTTAGAGGTAGATGTGGTATTATGCAGTGGTAACTTTGAGAATTATAGCTGCTTTTGTGAATCATGTCAAATGGCTTTCACAAATTTCTTAAAGTCAAAGTTATGACTCGCCTTTAACATGTATATAATTATACATTGGTTTCATCCTATGCTGACTTCATTACAACAAATTACTTTAAATATGTTCTCTAAATATTATTCAGTCTACATTTGTAATTTATGATCTGCTTATACAATGGAATTTCTTGGGCGGGCGGAAAAAAAGCTTGTTTGTCCATGTTTCATAGCTATAAGATGTGATGTTGAAAGATGTTTTTCATTTTAGCCAGATATAATTTGACAAGTTGAATAATCTACTTATGAAAATATTTGTGATAGCATTTCATTAGAGAAGGAAGTGAAAACAACTGTGACCTGCATCTTGTGATGGGTGTACAGACACTATCACTATTGTTTTGCCTTTGATCACACCAACTATGCCAGCTGGATATCTGTGTATATCCATGCCATGAAGCTTCTGCCCAATTATGCCCTTGAAGTTCATGAACAGTTTGTGCCAGGAAATGCTGCTGTGGCTCGGTCTAGAAATAAATTCAGCAAAGTCTGGACAGAATCCCCTTTAAAAAGGAGTAAATTGTGCTAGTGAAGTAAAACTGGATATAATGGGTTTCACTTTGAAACCAGACCCCTTCTCTAGATGGTTCGTCACTGCTCATGAGTCCTTGGCTATCACAGCCTCCATGAGGGTAATGTGTATATGGCAGATGCAAATGTTTCACAAGGAGGCTGCATCATGTCGTATGCAATGGGATCTGCCTCTTTAATAGCCCAAGGAATGGTGGGAAACAGGGTGCAGCTGACCCTGCTCCAGAGAGAAGCCCAGTAGGGCAGGTGCTGGGAATCACCGTCACACGTTGGCCCATGGTCTCAGCTGGACAATATAAAGGGGGAAAGCTAGGAGATAGGTGTCTCTCTAGTAACCAGAAAATTTGCAGCCAGGGCCCCAGATTAAGTGTGGGAGATAGATATTTGACATCTTTGAGCAATTCTTATATTTACCTGATTTTTGGATCATTTATAATTAAAGCCAGTATAACCTTTTTACTCTCTATACTGTAACCCCCAAGGACATTACCTAGATTTCTGGGGCTCTGGCAGCTCAGGGAGAGGCATACTGTCCCTGGTAGGGAGTGGGAGCCAAGGCAGACACAGAGTTTGCCCGGCAGCCAATAGGGAGTGAGATGCCCTTCCGAGGGAGCTCAGAAAAGGGGAGAAGCCATTGTTTTGAGGCAGGCTGCAGCCAGCCAGGGCAAGGGCAGGACTGGCTGTATGGGGAGCTGATGAGTCCCAGCCTGAATGCAGGGTTCCCCCTGAAAACTGGCCTCTAAGGACCTGAAAGCAAGATTCCCTCAGCTGGGCTTTTCCCTCTCCACTGATGACTCCAAGTTTGTAGAATTTTGCTGGGCAACTTCCCCCAGCCAGGCTGAGTTAGCCCTCCAGCTCCCTAGGTGAGACCAGTCACCACATGGTCAGCTCTGCTCTGGCTGCTAGTCCAGGGCTGCTGCCTGCTGTGAGTGTGTCTGGATGCTGGGCTAGAAGACTACAGTTTGGATTTTAGTATAGTTGTGTAATCTGCACCTTGAGCCCTGCACTCCTTTGTGGTGAGAGGAAATCCTGGGACCAGAAGCAGCCTGATTCCTTCCTGAAGAGGATCCCTGCCAGCAGAGATCAGCCCCTCTGCAGTGACTGAGGAGTCCAGAGTCATCTCTGAACCTGAGGATCATTCATGGAGTTTGAGAGTGCACCAGCTGTTAGTCAGGGAACTTGTTTTGGGAACCCCCTACCCCCTGAACTGTGTCCTCCAGCCAGGGAGTAAGGGTTTAGGGATTTTATAACCTGCTGCATATTAAACCCTTGGAGGGTCTTACCACCTTCTCCCACTGAGTTCAGTACAGCCCAAAGGATTCACAAATCAGCCACACTGCTAAACCACTACAAAGAAGATATTGTGGTCATAGGTCATCAAGAGCCCCAACAAAGTGTGTGTACCAATGGGACATTAATCTTACATTTGTTACATCAGGTCACGTAACTGGGGAAAGTCACTGGTATTATCAGCGTGGGCACCGGTGACCCTAAGAATAGTGTTTTACCCTGTTATATTTGTCTCCTACTTAATATAATGTTGTATTTTGTGTTATTTCTTGGGAGTCTCCAACTATCTGGCAAATAAGTGGGGATTACCCTGTGGTTAGAATTTTCCTCCAAAGCTGCCCTGGTGACCCTGCCAGGAAGGAGCAAGGCGGGGTGGAGGCATCGCCAAATAAATTCATAGGGAAAAACAAAGAAGATACACCCTGCTAAGTGGGTGACGGGTTCCAAAAGAACCCAGACCTGTCCATCAAAACCTGAAAGCCGATTGGCATTAAAGAAGGTAACCAGTGGAGAGGGGGCGCTACAATACAATGGTGAGCAAATCCTGCCATTACCAAGAGGGACAACTGTTGGTTTGGGTGACTTGAAGAGTCTGTTGCTCCATGGAACCTCACACTGTGGAAGGGATGCATTACAGTTGAGATTACTACAGCAGTGATTTGTGGAGAAATTGCTAATACTGTAAATAAAACCATCTGCATGCAACTTGGCTATAGGACCGCAGGTTGCATGAGGGACGAGTTTATGGAGGAGGCACCAGGAAGTCAGTCGGCTTGCACATAACTAGAATGCAAACTTCAGGTGCTATATCTCTGTAAATGTCTTTTAATAAATAGCCAGTTGAGTTTTACAAGCATGGAGTCCTTTTCATATTATTAGCCCAGCCATAGGCACCAACTCTGTGGGTGTTCCAGGGCTGGAGTCCCCACGGAAAAATATTGGCATGTGCTTAGCACCCACCAGAAGCCAGCTCGCTCCCTCCCTCCCTGCCGGCAGTCCTGCTGATCAACTCCTCCCCCTTCCTTCCATTGCCTCCTGCTGGTTGCAGTCAGCTGTTCCACGGCATGCAGGAGGCGCTGGGAGGGAGGGAGAGGAGTGGGGCATGGGCAGGGAGCGGGGTGGGGCTTGGGTGGAGTGGGGATAGGGGCAGAGCAGGGGTAGGAAAAGGCGGGTTGGGGGCTTAGAGGAAGTGATGGAGTGGGGGTAGGCCTGTGGCGTAATGGGGGTTGAGCACACCACCACCACCCACCCCCACCCCCCCCACCCCGGCTAGAGAGGAGGTCAGTGCCTCTGACCCCAGCATGCTGTATTAGAAACAATATAGTTGTGGGATAGCTGTTCCATGTAACTTGACTAGCTGAACGTGAGGAGACATTTCAGTTCATATGGAGTCAATGTAGTCCTGTTACTTTAACAGAAAGCTGACTGCGCATTTATGTGGCTGCCAAATGTTTTATCTTTCTGTGGCCTGGGACATCTCATCATTTCATGGGGCCTTCCTTGTCACTGGCTGAGTCTGAAAGATTGCCCAGTTTCAGACCCCTGCTTATCATTATAAAAACTCTAGGAATCTAATAATTACTCTGGTAGTGTTAACCATTTTTCTTAAAATGACAGATCAGATCCTCTTGAAATGTATCCTGTACAGAAGAATTCCTAGAGCACCATTATTAAATAGGAAACAAAAACTTCTAAATGATTTCCCTAAGGTTTTCAGCAAGTATTGTTTGTCTAGATGGTACTCCTTGAAAGAAATATGATGATGTCAAAATACAGAGCCAGGTGATAACTTGAATTCCTACCTAAAAGATGGTTTATCACATTTCATTTTTATTAAGCAAATGTTAATATATTTGCAACAAGAGGATACAAAAGGCAATAAACGGATGGTAGGAGCCTACGTAAACACCGCAACTATTACGATAAGCAGTAAAATGTCTCCACTGTTACACCGGTCTTTTAATTGGGCTTTGGTTATACCCATCAAAAATAACCTACTGTAAATATTAATATGGAGTAGCAGTATTGAGAGACAAACAGCTTCCACCTAGTTGTTCTATAGCTGTACTGGCTGGGCAGAGCTAAAAGAAGTAAAAAGTAGTAATCAAGTTTTTTGACTACAGTAAAATACTCTGAATTCAAGCACGAGGGTAACCAATGTAGTGATGCTTGCCTCCGTTAGGGGAATTCCCAACTAATTGAAAAATCATTTTTTCCCCACAACTTGAGTTCTAAGGGGCTGGCTTGAAGATCCAAAAACATGTTTGCCATCAACAGAACTGACATTGGTCCATAAGAGTTTTCAGTTTTTCTTTGTTTCCTGCCACTGTTTTCAATATTTTACGGCTGTGGCACAAAATGTTAAGTCTGTGGATAATCATTGGCATGATCAGATTTGTACCATAAACAGGTAGGAATTTAGTAAATTTTACTAGAACTGTTTGGGGGTTTTTAAATAAATCAGTCCTTGAGAGCAGATAAATAATGTGTTAGCTTGCCATTTGTTCATTACGTTTGTGTTTTCATTCTGGAAGAAACAATCTAATCACCCATCTCTCTCTCTCTCTCTCTCTCTCTCTCTCATATTAATCTGACTCATTATCCCACATAAAATGGAGGATTTTAATTAGAAGGTAAGGCATTTTATTAATTGGATCTTTCTAGTGTGCACCTTTTTTTTTTGCCCTCTACAGTTCTAAGGTTTTTTTAATCACCCTGTTTCCTTGAATGCTTGCTTTCTCCTGCCCATTCAAGTTCCATCAAGTAAATCAACATGCAATTAACCCACAACATTAGTACAATTCTACCATTTGTTTATGGGGATATTAAATGTTCATATGACAGATTAATATAATTAACTCAATAATACAGTTAAAATCCAAAAATTAATGGAAACGCTGCATCAATCAAACCTAATAAAAGTGGACATAAATATAAATGGAGCAGTACCTGGCGAGATGACTAGAGCCCTGCAAATCCACAGATATCTGCATCTGTGGATGCAGTTCTATTGTTTACCATCTTGGTGGATTGGATAGAGATCCAAATTTTTCTAACAGTGAGATGCATATAAACGTTGGAGTGCAGATAGTGGGTCGGATACAAGTTGTTTTTCGCGGATGCGGGTCAGATACAGATCCAAATTTTTGTATCTGCGCAGGGCTCTAGAGGTGACCTAACGTTATGCCAGCGTATGCTACCTAACTAGCACATCCAGCTCCTTGAACTATGTATTGACTTCAAATCTAAATGAAGCCTCAGCTGGCTCAGTAGATGCTTCTTCCATTCTTAGGTTACAAGCTCACCTTTAAATGTATCTCATTTTTCTGCTGATAAGTAAGCATGAAAGAGCAGAAATGTATCTTTGTTTACCCCGAAATCTCCTTTCTTCACATAACAGAGAGATGTTTTCCTATTTACCTGCAACTGGGGAAGGGACACACTGTTGTATTAATTTAGATGAAATGTATGTAGGCCTTTTGTAGATGAAATATCAGTAGGCCTTTGTGTTAGGACTTATTCAGTCTGTCTCCCTTTCATACCTTTTCTCATCAACATTTGTTGTTTTGACATCTTATGAACTTACACTCACTTTTTACAGATGAGCTCATAATTAGGGTAAATTTCTAGGCTGAGTTATCACAACCCCCGCCACCCAAGCAAAATGGATTCTAGCAACGTCCCTTTACTCCAGAGCAGAATAGATTTGTTGATGAACTCCAGCCACCAGGGGATAATATAGTTTTTTAACCCACTATACTGTGCTTGGGAGCATATTATAGTGACCTTTTCCCTAGGTTCAGTTCATCTTCAGGTAGAAGTATTTATCCCTACAAGACAAAAATTTTCCACTGAATAGGAAAGATAAATAGAAAAAATGAAATCTTTTTTTTATCAACATAGCTCATCATTTTGATACACACTTTAAAAAATGTAAATGGAGAAAACAGAGTATGATTGAAAAATGATACACAGAATCATGAATGTGTATTTTTCACAGAGATCTGGATGTAGGAATTGGATTGCCTGTAATAGATTTCCCTCCCCTTCCCCCCCCCCCCCATTCTACTCTTTCTGATATGGAGATTTACACTGACCTTTGGGTTTTTACATCTTGCAATTTGCCAGCTCTTTGATGGAAAAGCACATTCTCACTGGCCACTTAATTCCTTTCTGATGGGTAATATGTGACACTACCAATCAGAGAGTCTTTGATTCACTGGGACAAAAGAGAGAATGAAATGTACTCCCTCCCCCCCCCCCCCCATATAGTATTTGCCACACTCCCTTGAGCTGACTATAATCATGGCTCCATTTTTATTTTCTTGTTCGTTAGGCATGCTATAAACCCAGCTTTATGATTAAACGAGATTAGATAAGTTCTTTTACCATTGAATACCTAGGGAATAAACCTTTTTATCTCTTGCTAACTTCAGGTGAGGCTGCAAAACAGCCTGTACGTATTAATGCTGAATTGGATAAGACCATTACACTTAGCTTGAAGCGTTAGGTTCCTGTGTAAAGTGCTGTGTATTATCACCATATGGAGCGGTAATAGACCTAAAGGAGAAAAAGTGACTTTGAAAGGATTACAATTAAAAGAGGGGAAAGGAAGCACACAGAAGTGTCAAAGTCTAATGCTCAAATAGGTTCTTTTTTCAAACTAATCCTATAGGGAGGGAAAAAAAGAAATCTTGTCAGGCTTTCAATAGACTGTTTTTCCACATATATATTTAAATACAGGCCCAAAGGCCTAACAGATGCAGTAAGTGGATTCAATTCTTATTCTAGTTTTGTTATGGCTAGAAAAGACACCATTAAAAATCATTCAGTTTTTATCCCAGTCTTGTTTATAGTCATAAAATAACTCTATATATTAGGTATTCAAATAATACAAGAAAGAAGGAGCTCAAAATGAAGGATGAAAATCTTTGACCATTGTACATAGGTTCTGTTAGGAGCCTCTGTAGAGGAAATGAACTTATTTACCATCCATTGTAACCCTCTGCACTGTGGGGCTTCCATAACACTGAAAGTACCCTGATACATAACCTGGTATTGAAAGTATCACATGAAGCTTATTTTCAAAATTATGTTCGCTCTGGTAAAGAACAGATGAAGTATTAAAAGAAATATGGTTGTTAATTTTAACTGGAGAATGTACATGAACTGGATGGCTAAGATGGCCATATATTTCAGTGGAAAATGGCAATCATCTGCGTGAAGAGATTTCTTCTCAGGCAAAAGGCTGTTAGTCACTTTGAAGCTACTTCCTCCAATCATAATTCTGGCAGTGTTATGGAGAAACATTAGAGCTGGTTGGAACATTTTCAACTATATGAAATTTTGTCAAAATAGGGTTAGTCGAATCTGAAACATTTCATGGAGACTTATCAGTTTCAGTGAAGTTTTTATCAGGAAGGTTTTTGTGGTCAAAGGCTCTCTAGCCACTTTGGATGAAAGGGAAAGGGGGAAGAGAGAGACAGGTTGAAAAGCTCAGGTTTTCAGTTTGATAATAGCCATTTTGACACACTTTTTTTTTTTGTTTTTCATTCTGATGTAAAAGGAAAACAAACTTTGAAGCAGCAGAAGGTTGCTATGAAATGGAATTATTGTCTTCCAGACAGCTCTGATAAATAGTTATCCTCATATTTACTTTGATATGTCTATTAGTGGTTAAATCTGCAGCAGATTTAACCATGTGATTTAGGCAACTAACCAAAACACTGCAAACTTCAAATTATGTATTCTTTTGTCCTGTGAGGGATGGTTACTTACACTTTTCAATCAGGTTATAAAAATAATATCTGCTACTTGTGGGATATAGTACCCCTGGTTTTCAGCTGTTGAACTGCCTTGAAAGGCCATGCCTATTGGGGTGCATGGGAGATTTTGCATGAGGGTAACCTCATCACCTGACTTTACGTAAAGGACTGCACCCATGGCCACCTGCATTCCTTATCTGCTGCCATGTGGAGCATGAATAGAATATCCTTCGGTCTAGCTCTTCCCTTAATCTAGCTTCTTGCAGTCATTTTTTTGTAAAGTAGTATACAATCATTTAGCATATCTATCTGTCCTTTATCTTGGAAGTGTGTGTACGGGTACACACCACTGGTTCTATATTGGGCTCCCAGGTTGGAGATACAGACTCGTGCTAGTGGGTTTGAGCTAGCCTGCAAAAAATAGCAATGTGGACATTGCCACTCTGACAGAGGATCTGGCTAGCCACCTGATCTTAGACCCAGGGGCTTGGGTGGGCTTCAGAATCCCAGCTGTAGCATAGACATGCCCATCAATCATACTGGAGACTGATTCCCATATTTGGTGCCTTCTGTATTTAGGTGAAACCCACTCAGTAATCCAGTGCACTTTATTGCTTCTTCACTTCCCCAATACGGACAACGTTCTATAAGGCACACTCTTTGCTCCCCACTCTGCTGCCATCACAATCACCCTCAATCCCTCCAGTCCGGTTTGAGATGCACATTGCCTAGACCTTCAAGTACATGACTCCTACATGTTTCACACATTCAGTCTCCATAGTCCTATCCTGAAACTCCAGGGCAGTGGATTGGGCCATCGGGGCCTATCAGCCATCCCTGCAACAGCACGCAGTTAATGTGCTTACAGGTAACACCATGGACTTGTATTATGTCAACAATCAGGGACTTGTGCATTCCCAGCACTTATCAGTGGAAGCAAGATAATTTTGGGTATAGAGCCTCTTGCACAAGCCTCTCAAACACTTCCTGATCAGAATGGCCTTTCTGATAGCAATTGCATTTGGAAGAAGAGTGAGTGAGCATTGTGCTTTGATGGCCACACCACCTTACAGAGCGGTCCAAAAAGACATAGTCACCATTGGTATGTTTACAATGCAGCTGGGAGCAAGCCTCCCAGCCTAGGAAGACAGACTCGTACTAGTGTGGCTGGAGCTAGTAAGTTAAAAATAACACTTTGGATGATGCAACTATGTTTCTCAAGCCCACCTAACTCTCTAGGCTGCTTGAACAAGGAAATTTTGGGAGGCATCATACCCAGAGGAACCCTAGGAATTGTAGGCTGCAGGAAAGCATATCGGGAAGGAGTGCCAGGGAAAATAAGGAGCAATCTTCCCTTAGAGTGTGGGAGGGATTCATTGAGACCTGAGGAAGAGCAGCTCCTGACTGTGAGGCTCTTCAGGGATGAAGAGATTGGAGGAGAAGCTCTGCAATGAGGGATGAGGATTTATAAGTGTGGTGAAAGCAGGAGAAGGAAACAATGTGGGACTGAAGAATTCTGGACATTCTTAATAAACTGTTTCCAAGTGACCTACAGATCAAGAACTATTGGCTGAAGAAATTCACTAGTTTGGAATATAGAATAAATATACGTGTTTCACAGTCCGCTATTATTATTGTTTGTTATATTGCAGTTTCATACACTGGCTTCAAACAGACCAGGTCCCAAATGAGCTACAATTTGCAAATGGATAAAAAGGTGCAATTCTTTGAATACTTTATGCCTTGTGAATGATTTGCTTAATGCTTTTTTCTTTTTAAACACTATCTGGTTTATGTAAATAGATTGAGAATACACATGTGCTGCATTAGCCACTCTGCTTTGTGAAATTCCAAGATGTCTGTGCAGAAGTACTTTCTTTACTCCTTGAATCCATCTGGGAACGAAAGGGAAGCGCCAAAATACTATCTGAAAAGTTTTTTTGTTTCTGACCCAAACAGAATCACAATACTTAGATTCTCACAGGAAGGCCTGTTCTTCTGAGATATCCAGCCCATGTTTGTAGGTTATAAAGACTAATGAGGTAAGTGTCTAGGTGTTCATCTAAACCTTCTGATATCCACTCATCATTAATGATTGCAGAGAATGAGAAGCTCCCTGCCCCAACGTAGGTTTTTGTGATGTCCCTCTTGTGGTGTTTGTTTTGTTTTGTTTTTTGGGAGATCTAAACCTATAAGTCCTCCAGGGCCCAGGTCTGCCTGTTGTCTTTTCAGTGGAAGGAAGAGAAAATTCATAGTTGTATATCAGTGCAATCGTTCATTAAGAAAACCTGTGCTGATTCACATGTCAAAACACTCAGGATGAAACGACAGTACCTTCCAGTATTTGCTTAGTCATATTTTAAGATAGACGCTCATTATGAATGCCTCCATTTAAGAGATCTCAAGCAGGGCATCCAAAATGCAAGACCACATTGGAAGTGTTTTACGTAAGCAGTCGTCAGGTTACTTACACACCACTAGAAGGCATTTAATGCTGCACGTTGGACTGGGAATCTGTCTGAAGAATTCCCGGCAGGAACAATTCCACGTACTATGACGAGGCAGGAAGAACATTTACCCAAGTATAGAATTTTGACATTTTCAGTGCCTACAACTCTGCTCAACCAATTCTTATTAGAAAAGCTGGTGGAGAAGTTGCTTCTGCATTACAGCAGGTGCTCAGACCACCTTCATTCTGGCATTTCTGAACTTTTGACTTTTCAACTTTAATATTCTTTTAAGATAGTTCTACTTTTTATTTCTTTATAGCTATTACTCAGTCACTAGTAGAGTTAGTCAAAACTTTTTTTCTCTGGAGAAATGATATTTTCAAACTTTTTTCAAACATTCCAAATGGGAAGGGTATTTTTTGTTTAATTTTCTGCAAAATGAAAACTGCAAAAAAAAAAAATCATTTGATAATCAAACGGTTCTATTTTGTTAAAGTTGAAACATTTTTACTTTATAATGTAAAATTTTCAAAATGAAAAATCAGAACTTCAGATCAGATAAAATCAGATAAAATCAGATAAAGTCAAAACAGAACATTTAGACAATATTAAAATGTTTTATATTAATTTTTTTCCAAAATGTCATTGAAATGGACACATTCTTGCAAAACATTTCAATTTCAACAAAATGATACTTTCAGATACAAAAACATCTTGTTGGAAAACTTTTGAATCAAAACATTCTGTTGCAGTGAGGGGATGGACATATGGAAAGAGAACTTTAATTATTCTTCTGCTGGTTCAGATGCAAACTAACAAAATATTATTCTTAGAGCTGTCCTGAAGTTTTAAGTGCCACTGGTTTACAAACAGAGAGATCTTGACTTGCAGACCCCATATATAGTAAAAATGGTGAGTTATATCCCCAACAGCACCTAATAAGTTGTTTAAATAAAAACAGCTGCGTTGATTTCAGTTCATCTCTAAACAGGAGAATAAAACTAATGCTTGCCAAATCCAAATTAAACTATAAATTGATATTACAGGATTTCTGGTACATGATTATTCAGGGTTAAAGATTCAATAAATAACTAAACTAAGCTATCAATTGCTCTCTTGTGCCAAAAGGCAAATTTTATGCAAATGAAGGAGCGATGCATTCCCTTTGCTGAAAGACCTAGAAATAGAAAAGATTATTTTCTCCTGTAGTGTGAAGTCAATGACCACATATAAGAGTGTGGATTTTTATGGAAGGAGTATAAGAATTTTATTAGGGGTAAAATAAAAATACATAAAGGTTTCAAGGAGTTTTTAAGTAGGAGAAAGGGAAGGATGCTCAGCCTAAATAATTTTGTGCCTTCTAGCTCTGCACTTTTATGATTCTAGGGGCCTGATCCTCAATTGGTGTAAATCGGCACAGCTACAGTGATTTCAAAGAAATTTACACCAGCTGAGGATCAGCTGTGTGAGATAGTGACACTCTTCCTATGTTTTGGAATGCCTCGATAATCAGCTACAATGTGAGATGTCTTTCACTTCGGAGAGGTAAAACTCCATTTGATTTCAAGAATCTCAAGATTTGGCCCATAGAGTCTAAGATTGGTGCCTATGCTGGTCTATATTTTTAATGATGAAGTAGCATAGGTCCTCCTCCAAAGGCATTTTTGGCACAGTGCACAGTTTATTCCTCTTACCCAATTTAAAAATTATTTAAATACAATTTCTAGAACCTCAATCAGTCCTGACCTTAAGTGGAATAACTGTCTCTGCAGCATTCCCTGATAGAATTAATTCTATTTTGGTTTAACAAATAGAAAGGCATTCCTTGCCAAAGTTCTAGTACCCTTGCCATGGTTGGGGAAAAAACCTGAATTAATAACACCACTACGAAACAAAATGGTAGTAAGCACCCCCAATATCCAATCATCAGTCTACAAAAATCATTCAGTCTTCCAAAGGTGTCTGTACCTACATTGGTAATATACATTGGTGGATATGCATTCTGAAAGATTCTTCTGGGTAAAAGGTAGAGCCCTGGGCTATTGAACAGTAATACTATGTTAGTCAAAAACCTTAACAGTGGCTTAAGCCCATGAGCTGGATCAATAGTTATTTTCCTGTAGCTTTCTGTCTTCTCTTACAGGATTATTTCAGACTAATAGAACTGAATTTGGCTTCATATGACCTGTAATAGCCACTGTGCACAAATGCACTGTTAGAGATTGGAGCCACCTCTTAAGAGAGAAATGCTGGCAAGAAACCTGGGATTATCTCCTTGTTGCTTTAAAGTGAAGCCTGGGATCTTTGACTTCACAGCAATCAGAGCTGAGCTGTAGGGACTGCATCCATAGAACATCATCTAAAGTCAATGAACAAAGTCCCACCACTCTTCATCCCCATGTCAATATCTGACCAATTCTCAGAATGCAAAACCTGCCTTGGTATGGGACATCAATGACTGTACTGGTTATCTCCTTGAGGCCTGCCAAGGGAAGTAGATATATTGTGTCCCACTGTTTGACCTTGTTCAATTAAAGGTAGTTTCATTATCTAGCAACTGATGCAGATAAAATCCCATCAGAAACAAAAGCTCTCCCCAACTGTTATGAGACATTTGCATCAAAGATATTGCCAATTTCCAATCATTTAAATCTATTTGCATTATTTTGCAGAAAAAGATAATCTTTTATTGCCATTGTGGATTCTGAATTCATATTGTCATAAAAATTGCAAATGGGGGGGGGGGGGTAAAAACTTCTTTTGACACGTATCTCATCCTGTAGTAAATTCCTGATATATGAATATATATTTATCAGGACAAACAAGAATTAGCAGATGAGGTTCTATTAAGGGTAGACTCATTATAATGCAAAGGGACTTACACATGTACTTAAATCGGATCCTTAGTTAACTATATTTTGCTGTACATTGTGCCAAAGTCCAAGGCTTGTCAGGTCAACAAACTGAAAAAAATTCCAATCTCTTACAAAAAATAACTTCCCTGAATATTTAATTAGCAGTTCCTGCAACTTCAAGGATTTACTTATACAAGCTAAAAATGTGAGTTCAGCTCAGTCCTTTACGGGATGTTGCTGAAGTCCTAAAAGAATAAGGGCTGTGTTTTGAAAGCTGAGTACATACATGTGTCTTCAAAATGCAAGCACCTATTTCACCTACAAAACCATGCATCTCTGTTTGCACCTAACATTTGTATGTGTGATATGGTTTGGGTGCATTTTTGGCCGGATTCCTTACCATTTGATCAGCAATAAAGCTCCATTGACTTCAGGGGTGCAGGAGCTAGCTAGACATAAGCTTTAAAAAAATCTGACTCTGATAAGATTCTTATACAAAAGACCTATCTGGCTTCACCTCTGTTTTCTGAAGCTTGCCATGCTGCTCTTCGAACAGCTTGGCCTGGATTTTTCTCTGCTGAACTGTGCTTTAGGGATTTGTTGTATCGGACAAAGGATCTGGGAAAAAAAAAGGAATGGATTATCAGAAAATAGAATCTCTACTCTTGGAATGTTTGAATGTCCTCTATCACTCCGTACTAATAACTGACAATAATGACAGATACTTAAATGAAAAGATTCCAAAGCCCTCTACAAACTGTACAAATAATATATATAACACACATTCCCAGACAAAAACAGGTAAAGGGAGTTAAGGTTGACAGTACATATTAAACTTGTCTTACTCGCTAAAGTTTTACCAACTCAGCTATGGCAGTTAGGGGTGTGATTTTTTTTTATCTATATTTTTGGTCGCCTCAACTATACCAATAAAAATCCAAGTGTAGGCACAGTTATTGTATAAAAGTGCTTATGACAATATAGCAGATTCCACTTGACCAAACCAAATAAGCTATACTACCCATACCATAAATGCGTCTAAACCGGTATAACGGTCTATACACAAGAACTTTTGCTGTGTTAACTATGCCTGCATATTTCAAGTGGCAAAACTTTTAAGAGTAGATAAGGCCCTAGTAATTCGGGGGGGGGGGGGGGGAGAGGAAGGGAAGGGGCATTACAGAGGTGTAGTAATGATCCCTGTAGCAAGCATTGTAAACTTAGAAAATCCAGAGTTAAAGTTAAATTTAAAAGAAATCCAGACACATTAAGGTCAGGAAGTGCCCAGTTAAGGCCCCCAAACAACCATCACTCTGTCTATAACGATTCTTCTATGCAATAACCATAACACTTATGATTGATACATATTAGTGCTCGTGGTCTCAGGTTAGATGTATCTGATTTTTAATACACATTTTAAAAAATCCTGTTATGATCTCACTACCGGAGAGGTCCACTATGAGGTTTTTTAATATCGCAAAACAATGTGTTTTTCTCTGACCCTGTTTTGGAAACCATTTCAGCTGAAATTTTTCATAAAGATTTAGCCTGAGGCAAACACCCAGCATGGAAACTTGACTCCCAAACACTTATTTGACAAAATTATAAGCAACCAAAATGAGGGTCTTATAAGGGAAAGTGTGGGATAATCTTAATAGAAAAAGTTATCAGCACTTCCCATAACTTGTATAGTAACTTGATGAGATTTTCAAAGTGCTTTATAATCCTGGGGACAGAAAGTATTAGGTCTCTGTGATGGGGCATTGGCCCCACACAGGCATAAAAGGGAGCAGTGGAGGTGAGTCCTCTGAGTGGCCCAGAGAGGCTGCATGACGCGCAGCCAATAGGAGGGAGACTGCAAGGAGCAGTCAGTCAGGGCCCAGCAGGCTCACATAAAAGGAGCTGCAGGGCAGAGCCAAGGTCCGTTGCAGGCAGAACTCCAAGGGGTGAGGCTGAAAGAAAGCTAGCACCATGGACAGGGCGGTTGCTGGCAGGGACAGGGGAGCAAAAGAGCATTTTTGAGGGCTGCAGGAATTGAGCAACTAAAAGTGTCCTGAGGCAAGGGTGAAGAAGGTGCTGCGGCCATGGGGAAGTGGCCCAAGGGATCATAGCAGCAGTGAGAAGAACTAGAGGCATAGCAGAAGGTTGCTATCCACAAGGTCCTTGGGCTGGGATCTGGAGTAGTGGGCAGGCTTGGGTACCCCCCCACTCGCCATGGGGGATGTGGCATGATTATTGTACTGAGACTCTAATCGCCCCGAAGGGCAGGGGGAACACATTTGGTGACACAGTCAACAGACTCCAACGAGAGACTGCTGAATTGGAATTAATTTGCAAACTGGATACAATTAACTTAGGCTTGAACAAAGACTGGGAGGATGGGTCATTACACAAAGCAAAACTATTTCCCCATGTTTATTCCCTCACTCCCTCACTGTTCCTCAGACGTTCTTGTCAACTGCTGGAAATGGCCCACCTTGATTATCATTACAAAAGGTCCCCCCCCCCCCGCTCTCCTGTTGGTAATAGCTCATCTTACCTGATCACTCTCATTACAATGTTTATGGTAACACTCATTGTTTAAGGTTCTCTGTGTATATAAATCTCCCCACTGTATTTTCCACTGGATGCATCCAGTGAAGTGAGCTGTAGCTCACGAAAGCTTATGCTCAAATAAATTTTAGTCTCTAAGGTGCCACAAGTACTCCTTTTCTTTTTAAAGAGGGCACTGTGGTTCCTGAGGCTGCGGGGGAGGAGGGGAGTTTGCAGGCAGATGCAGAGACAATGTGCAGACCATACACAGGGGCGTCTGCCTTAAGCTAATCCCTAGAGAGACCAGAAGGAGGTGCCAGCCCAGCGGTAAGTGATGCACCCCGTGACAGTCTCCTTTACAGACACAGAGGCTGGGACAGAGAGAGGTTAAAGTGACTAGCTCAAATCTGTGACAGGTGTGGGAACAGAATCCAGGACATCTGACTCCACGGACTGGTCTACATACAGTTTTTGTATGCTGTTATATCGGTTTAGGAAACAGAGATAGAGAAAGGAGTAGACCTCATAGTGTGGGCCCAGTTTATACCGTATAAAATGTTTATGATGGTGTAGCTTATTCCTGTAAATGTACAGGAAGACACTGTACCAGCATAAGTACCGTGATACCAATATACCTGCATCGACCGGAGGGGCTGTAGCAATTTAACTATAAAATCACACCCTAACTGAACTAGTTAAATGGGTACAAAAATTATTTGCCACCCAGGCTTTGAGTCCTCATCACTATCCCTTGACACTGCCTCCCTGTAGAATCCCAGTCTGGTCCCTCGGTATTTAAAGTCAGGCTCAAACTTCCCATGTATATTTCAGTTAGTTGGTTATTATGAGGAAGCCTCTGGTATCAGTATTGTTTCTTAGCCTTCAACCATTCATTCCCAGTCAAAGCAATAGTATACAAAGATGTTTTTCACATCCCCAAGACAATGAATCAAGATACTGTATTAGATCATTTCATATCATCTTCATTGAACTTCTGGGGCCTTCACAAGGCTGAGGCTTTGAAAAATGTCAATTGTAAACTTGTGTGTATTTGTCACGTTATTTACACCTGAAGTAAATATGACAAGATAAGGTTTCTTTGGAGCCAAAGGGGCAGAAGATATGTACATTTAGTGCTTCTGTTTGTCAGGGTTTATTCATTTCATTTGGGGGGAGGGGTTATTTTTATCTGTTTCATGTAGAGGTGCAAAAATCGGGCCGTTATAGGGCTTTTTCTGTGTATACACTGTAATTAATGTATGTTACATGCACTATTCATTATAGTAGTATATATGGTAACAAGAAATCTCTTTAATGTTCCCCAGTGTGCTTAATGTAGTGCTGTTTGAAACACTACTATGTTAAAAGTGTACGAGGGGACCTTTAGTACATACTAGCAGGGTCTACACAGACCAATTAATGTGTAATATGTCCATATGCTGTAGAAATCACACTCCGATAGTGTGCATTATTGCTCTGTATAGACAAACCCAGTGATACTTATAACCATTATGGGTGTTTACTGGAGAAACACTGATTTCTGATTTCCAGTTTTTCCATCAGTGTTTATCAGTTAAAACCGAAAATCAGAAACCCTAAATATAAATTATACATGAGTGCACATGTGCACAGTGCTCACTGTTAAACTCTTTACAATTTTGCATTTTGCCTAATGACCATTGTCAGTGTTTCATGCTCATAACATGGGGAATACTGGGAATAGCATGCCAACAAAGTGCTTGCAAACAAGTGCATATCGTCAGTGGCAACCGTTTGTGTATATATTATTATAACAGGCTGTCAGTGTTGTCTTGTAAATCACAGCCTGTTAGCAGGTGGTGATCCTGCTAGAGAGCATTTACTGACTCACTGGCATGTTAACCCATTTGGGTACAAGTGAAGTAGGAGTAGAATCATAGAATATCAGGGTTGCAAGGGACCTCAGGAGATCATTTAGTCCAACACTCTGCTCAAAGCAGGATCAATCCCCAATTTTTGCCCCAGATCCCTAAATGGCCCCCTCAAGGATTGAACTCACAACCCTGGGTTTAGCAGGCCAATACTCAAGCCATTGAGCTATGCTTCCCCCATGCAGAGAGACTGGTAGGGTTTGAGACAGGGAAGGAAGCCTTAAATGCAGCCTAGCCTGCGGTTTGTATTATTTTAGAAATATTTTTCTTGTTAATAAATCAGAGCCCAGGAGGGATGATTTGTTTAGATTCTATGAGTTGTGACAGGGTCAAGCCAGATGGCTACAGGAGAGTGATCCTATTGGACTCTGGGAAGTGGGCGGGCTCTAAAGGACCCCCTCCCAGCCTAAGAGGGGGATCCACAGGACCTGGACACCAAATAAATCCAGGGGACAACTAATGAAATATCAGGGACAGGAGTGTGGTCAAAGGGTCAAATGAAGGGAACCGGACAGGGACACCGAGCAGAGAACCCTGGACAGCGCCCACTGCTCCTCAAAGGCATCAAGGAAGTCAGTGGATGCCGTCCAGAGGAACTCTGCCCGGATACGTGAACGGACGGAGGATTGGAAATAGGCCCTACAGTCACAGGAGACTCCATCGGCCAACCTCCTCACTCTGGTTTTATAGATGGCCATTTTAGCTAGGGACAGGAGAAGTTGACCAGGAGATCCTGTGACTTTGTGGGGCCACAGATAAGGAGTGCATAAATAAGAAGGTGAGGGGAAAAGTGCAACCAAAAACATAGTAAAATACTGGTGAGGAGCCAGAATAGGGGCTGCAGTCTGGCACACTCCAAATATATGTGTGCCAGGGTTTCCCTCATGCTGCAAAAGGGGCAGGTATCTGGGATGGGGTGAACTGAGCCAAGTACACACCCGTGCTTATGGCTCTGTGAAGGAGCCGCCAACTGATAACCCTGGCGGGCCTTAGGACCAAGGTGGAATATAGGCTGGCCCACTGGAGCTCCTCACCCTCCAAAGGTGGCAGGAGTTCCCGCCATTTTGTATCGGGGCGGGACACCAGGGTGACGGTGTGAAGCACGAGCGTGCATAGATGTTTCCTTGGCGCGTTTGGAAGCAGACCAGCTGCAGCTCATGCAGCCGGCTCATGGTGAAGGGGTGGGGGTCGGTTGGGTCCATGGGGCAGGGGCCTAATGAAAAGGTCCGGCAGGCCTGGAGTGGAGGGTGGGCAGGGTGTGCCCTCGTGCAGGACCCGGTTGAGGTAACCCGAGCAGCAAGTGGCAAAGCGGCCTTCACCTCCTGAAGTACGTGCCGGGAAGTACGAGGTCTGGAAAGCCCCATGCATAAGCGAAGTGTCAGGGGATCCAGCGAGTCTCCCCTGTCATAGTCCAGGAG